>NW_006921712.1:2358108-2367662 GCF_000298275.1 Orycteropus afer afer
TAGTAGGTGGAACAATGTTTTGTATAGTATGTTATGCCAATTGAGCTTGATGTCCCCTGCGACTATGGTCCCAAGCCCGCAGGATCAACTACTCAGTCTATAGGGATGAATTTATTGCAGCCACTTGGTTATGATTTTTTTTTTGTGTGTGTGTGGTGTTAATGTTTTATTTATTCTTTAATTTTTATACTGAGTTCTTTTTGTATATGTATTTTCTTTTCATTATTATTTTTGTGCCTTTTATGTTTCATGAGTAGATTTAGTAATTTTCTTGGTGGTTAAAATGCAATTTACATTTAACACGTTGCATTTTAAACAGTCTGTTCTTCTTCAAATTGCCTAACTTTCCTCTGCATATGGAAGTTCTGTAACTATACCAATCATTCCTTCTTTGGTTTTAATTTTGTCATTGATTACAACTTTGTATCTCAGATTCATAATAATTTTTTAGCTTTATTTAACTGTTAATGGTGTTTTCACTTGAGTTGGTATCAGAGTGATGCTGCTATGTATTTTCCTTAGGTGGTTGTCTTGCCATTGGTCTTCTATTTGAATTACTGCCTTTAATATTTCTTGTAGGGCTGGTGTAGTAATTACAAATTCTCTTAATTTCTGGTTATCTGAGATTGTGCTAGTTCCTTCTTCATTTATAAATGACAGTTTTTCTGGATGTACAGTCATCCATCACATAATTTTCATTCAGGCAATGTCTGACCGCATATACATCCGTGGTCCCACTCTTTTAAGAGAGTTCTGAAATCCCAACCGGGCAACAGGAGGTAGTGAACACAACAGCTTGCCAAATAAAATGTATGTATCTCTTGTCTCTTGTATACAAAGCAATTGCATTGTCAGATGTATAATGGTACAGTACATATAAAAAAATGCAAACTCATGCTTTCGAGTCAGATCCAACTCATAGCGACCCCTCCTTTGGTTTCCGAGGCAGTATCACTACGGAAGTAGATTACCAAGCCTTCCTTCCAAGGAGTAGCTGGTGGGTTTGAACCATCAGTCTTCTGGTTAGCAATCAAATGCCTTAGGCACTATGCCAACAGAGCTCCCACAGTACATATATAACCTATAATACGGATACTTTGATAGCCATAATAGATGCCTATGTTACTGGCTTATGTGTGTGTTGTACTTTCTATTTAAAATGTTTACTGTAGACAGCTTTTTTTCCCTCTCTCTCTCTGTTTAATTTTCTTTTGATAATATTACCTTGAAGTGCATAATGGTTCCCCAACTCAGTAAAACCAGTGCTAGTGATAGCAGTAGCAAGAAGAGATATACCATTTTGAAGTGAAATAAAAAGTTATTAACAACACAAAGGTGGGCAGTTAGGGAATGCTATTGCTTGTGATTTAGGCGTGCTGCACTTGACAATCAAAATGATCCTCAGAACAAAGAAAATATTCTCCAAGCATATTTTGATTGGCCCCACTGAGAGCTATAAGGCTAATGAAAATGTGAGAGGGATCTATATCAGATATAGAGATGTTGCTGATTATGTGGATTGAGCATTAAACACAGAAGAGTATCCCTTTCAGCATGTTGACCATCACTGTTTAAGGCACAAAGTTTGTTTGGGATATTAAAAGAAAAAGTAGGACCAGGCTACAATATGGTGTTTGCAAAAAGTCCAAATCACATAATGGTGACCTATTTCACAGAATGTATCGTGGGCATTAAGTGATGCATGACTAGGCTGACAGCTCTTTTATTTCAGGGTTTGGTATATGTCATACCATTGTCTTCTTGCCTGCATAATTTCTGAGGAGAAGTCAGAATTTAACCTTATTGAGGGCTCTTTGTAAATGACATTTTGCTTTTAATTTGATGTTCTAAAATTCTTTATCATTGGATCTGGAAAATTTGATTATGATATGTTTTTGTGATTTTCTTATGAGGTCTGTCTT
The DNA here is from genome assembly GCF_000298275.1 of Orycteropus afer afer. NCBI lineage: Eukaryota > Metazoa > Chordata > Mammalia > Tubulidentata > Orycteropodidae > Orycteropus > Orycteropus afer. Next base: position 2,360,031 of record NW_006921712.1, read on the forward strand.
ATATGGAGTTTGTTGATCTTCTTGGATGAAATCCTGTCATCTTTCATGATATTTGGGAAGTGTTTGCCCTTAATTTTTCAAAGATTCTTTCTATACTTTTTTTTCCCTCTTCCTCTTCTAGGAACCCTAATATACAAATATTGTTGCTGTCAGTCATTTCCCACATAGCCTGTATGCTTTCTTGTTTTTCTTCTCTTTTTTCTATTTGTCCCTCATACTGAGTAATATCAAAGGTTTTGTCTTCTCTTTTACTGACCCTTCCTTTCCCTGTTTCTATGCTATGTCTGTGTCCTTCCATTCAGTTGTTTCTGTTACTTTGTTATTATGCTTTTGAATTTCTAGTTCTTTTTTTTTAATGTGATTTGAATGAAAGTTTACAGAGCAAATTCATTTTCCATAAAGCAGTTCCTAGACATTTTGTTTCATGACATAAACTGCAATCCCCATAATGTAACAACTATCTTCCCACTTTCTACTGGTAATTACCCTGTAGACCCTCTTCCCTGGGTCCTTATTTCCTGTGTATTCCTGCCCCCTGAGCTATATCCCTGTGCAAACACTGTTCTTTCGTGATTGATTGCTCTAAGGAGTGTATCTATCTGATGTAAACGTTCACCCTCTGTGCCTGCAATTATCTGGCTGGAAGCCAGAGCAGTGAGTTCATTTCCAGGCCTGAGGGATAACTAGAGGCCATAGTTTTGGGGGCTTCACCAGCCTCTATCAACCAGTAAGCCTGTTTTTTTTTTTTTTTTTTGAAGATTTCTAGTTTTATACCACATTGTTCTCCCACTCTGTCCAAGAGTTCTTGCAGTGATCCTTTTCCAGGTGGTTGGCAGTGGGAGGTTGGCACTATCTAGTTCTTCCTGTATCATGGTCATCTAGGCTGAGGTTTGCATGGTTCATTAGTTCTTTGGACCAGTTGTTTCCATGTGTCTTTGTTTTTCTTCATTCTTCTTTGCTCCAGACAAGGAGAGAGCAATTGTTACATCTAGATGGCTGCTTGCAAGCTTTTAAGACCCTAGTCACTACTCAACAAAGTAGGATGTAGAACAATGTTATTGGTATGTTATATCAATTGAGCTTAATATCCCCTGTGACCATCATCCCAAGACCCCAGGTCCAAAAATTTGCTCCATCAGGGTAGTTATGCCTAAGAAGTTATCATAACTTTGCCCCCTATTAGTTCTATTTATATAGACATTCTTAGAGCTCCAGCCACTCCTCAGAAGGAAGGTTGGGCAATCTATTTTTGTAGTTATACTGCCTTGGAAACCCAAGGAGGGGTTGCTGTGAGTTGGGTCTGACGGCAAAATAACAACAGCACATACAAATACATATGTAGAAACATCATCTGCCCACCATATATATGGTCATGTGTATATTCCCTTTTGCCAAGACATAACTGATCATTCAGTCTGTCTACTCATCTATTTACCCATAGATTAATGTTTGTTATCACTGATAATGCAGTGTGGTATATGTAAAAATATTTATCTTTGTTGTCTGTACCTCTTGGGGACCTCTCTGTGTCTTCCTTTTCCTTAGTATTACTGTGTTGGTCACTTCATTAGGTATATGGTTTTTTCCTTCACCCAAATCAATACTTATTTCTTACTTATCTAGCAATTTTCCCTCCCCTCCCTTCACATACCTGGTAACCAATAAAGACATTTTTATTCCATATATAAACCTTTCCTTGAGTTTTTACAATAGTGGACTAATACAATTATTGTCCTTCTCTAATTGACTTATTTCACTCAGCATAATATCCTCCTGCTTCATCCACATTATACAGTGTTTTGCAGGTTCCACGTTATTATTTAGTGTTGCATACTATTCCACTGTGTGTATGTAGCATGGTTTGGTTATCCATTCCTCTGCAGATGGGCACTTAGGTTGTTTCCATCTCTTTCATATTGTGAATAGTGTGAGTAGTGCTGCACTGAACATGAGTATGCATAGATCTATCCATATCCTGCCTCTAACTTCTTTTGGGTATATACCTAGTAATGGTATTAGATTGCTGGATCAAATGATACTTCTATTTCCAACTTTTTAAAGAATCACTATACCGATTCGCATAGTGGTTGTATCATTTTACAGTCCTATTAACAGTGTATGAGAGTCCGAATCTCTCCACATCTTTGCCCCAAAAACCCACTGCCATTGAGTTGGGTCCAAGTCATAGCAACCCCTCCTTGTGTTTCTGAGGTGATATCACTATAGAAGTAGATAGCCCAATGTTTGTTCCAAGCAGTGGCTGGTGGGTTTGGACCCCCAGCCTTCTGGTTAGCAGTCATAGGCCTTGGCCACTATGCCACCAGAGCGTAGTGCTCCTCACATTTTCACCAGCATTTTTGTTATTTTCTGTGTTGTTGAACTTTACTATTAATGCTGGGGTGAGATGGTATCTCATTGTTGTTTTGATTTGCATCTCTCTAAAGGCTAATGATTGTGAACATTTTGTCATGTGTTTGTTGGCTGCCTGAATATCTTCTTTGGTGAAGTGTCTGTTCATGTCTTCTGCCCATTTTTTAATTGGATTGTTTGTCTTTTTGATGTTGAGGTGCTGGAGTTTTCTATGTTAGAGATAAGTCCTTTGTCTTAGATGTCATTGCTGAATATTTTTTTCCCATTCTATAGGTTCTCTTTTTAGTTGTTTTTGTGGACGTGGTTGCTTTCACCCACTTAGTTAGATTAAAAAAGCAATTAAAAAAAAAAGCCAAAAAATAAAAACAAGAGGACAAAAAACACAGACCGCATAAACAAATAGGAACAGTTACCAAAAAACAAAAAAGAAATGCAATAAATGAAAATAAGTATTTTAAAAAGATAAAGATTGAAAGAGAAAATAAAACTGCACAATATCGGGGGGCAGAGTGATAATAGAAAAGTGAAAAAGAATAATAAAGAAAAATGAGAAAACTTGAAAAAGGAAAACAAAGGACTGGAAGAAACAAAGGTTAGAAAAAGGAAGGGAACCAGGAAAAGGGAAGACAAAAAGAGAAAAAAATAATTAAAAATGAAGAAAAAAAGAATAATTTAAAAACAAATAAAAGAAAAAATAAACAAAAATAATAAAAAGTTGCTGTCACACATACACACACATAACTAAAACACAACATACATACACAAACTAAAAACGGGGGTGGGGTGTGGGGCAGGGTACTCAGGCTCTGTCGGGGCACACTGACCAGGATGGAAATCCTGCTGGTCTAGAAGGAGGGTGGAGGTCAGGGGTGGCCATACCATCATTCACCAAGAAGTTGTGGGATATGAGTAACAAAGAGAATATTACACCTTTTCTTGTTGTCAGCCTCAAGTGCAGTTGCCCATTCTATCCTCATCAAGTGGAGCCTATTCTTAGGTTGCTGCTTGGATCGGAACACTGCTTGCAAATATTCTAAATGGTTGTGCCACTTGCAGATATTCAAGATGCCTACACCTTTGGGACAACTGACAGTCCACAGCTTAGTTTGTCTCTTTATTTGTTGTTTTCCTTTCTTGTCATCTGCCAGTGCAGTTGCCCATGCAGTACTGGGTCAGCAGAGCTGATTCTTACGTTGCTGCTTAGATTGGAATGCCATTTGTAAATATTAAAATTGTCTGTGCCATCAGGACAGCCAATAGTTTGTAGCTCCATTTGCCTCCTTATACACTGTTTTCATTCAGGTCCTTCTGCTAGTTGGTATTTAATCCAGTTCTTTATCCTTCCCTTCAAAGATCAGGGTTCCAGGATTATTTTCTGTATCTGTTTCGATTGGTTTCTCATTTCTTTGTTGAAGGACTGTGTAGTTTTCTGCCATCTTGCAAGTTCCAAGTTTTTTTTTTTAATTTTTAGAAAATTTTTTTGTGTTTGTTTAATTTGTAATTTTGTTCTTATATCATCTTCCTGAATTCTTCTAGTCTTTTCTTCTATGTTTTCCTTGATTTCTTTGCCATGTATCATGCACCTAGCTTTTTGAAGACTTTGGTAGTTCTGTTATCTGTTCTTCCTCATAGATCTTTTCTGTACCTTTATTTTGTTCAATGCTTTGATCTATTTTTCAGTTTTTCCCATCTTTTCATATGATTTGCTGAATGACTGCTATTATTAAGACTTTAAGGTGTCTGTGTGTGTTAATTTTCCCATTCCTCCCCTTCTTTTTTTTAAATCTCATAATGGTATTATTTTTATCATACTTAAAACTGCTCAGAATTATATATTCATATGAGTATTGTGAGTGCCTATCTTCTTCATTAACTTGAATGCTTCACTATAGCTAAGCCAGGTATGTTTTAGATAGTACTATATGCCAAGCACGCAACACTGGGGATGGGATGTACTCCGTGGAAATGTTTGTTGAATGAATTAATGACTTAATAGTAGCAAATAGCAAGATAGCGAGAAGAGTTTCAAGAGTAATTGCCAGTACCTTTTATTGTAGAAATATCAAGGGTGAAAACTGAAAAGAATCTACCAAATTGGAACCGTAAAGGCTATTGATAAGTTTCAGATACCTGAGAGTGGAGCCAGACTTCATTTGGTCAGAACTAGAATGGGAACAGAAGAAGCAGGAACATAGGTTAGAAATATTAGAAGTATATAAAACAAACGGACATATCTCATTGTCACCAAAAACAGACAAGATCTGTTAGTCTTCCATTTAGAATGTAGGCAACTAGAATTTGATGGAGAAGACAGTACTTTGCTTGAAGAGCTCATTAAAGAGTTTGAATTAGAACTCAAGTCTTCTAACTTTAAGTTTTAATACATTTTCTACAACATGACAGTTCATTAGCTAATCACCTATTACCTGAGCATTCTACTTGAAAGTTGTTTTGTTGAGTATGTAAATCTTGTGATGTAGTCTGCCATATTGGCATCAGGCCACATGATTGTCTTTAATGAAGAGCAGGATTAAAAATCAAAACTGAAGTGCTCTTAGAATTCTAGAATCAGTCTATACTTCACTCTACCATATGATTCCTATCCAAGGGTCTTAATTAGTCAAGTATCAAGAGTAAGGTAAATAGTAATCTTATGTAGAGTGGGGTCATAGTGTATAAAACATGTTTTACATATAGTGTAACTTTGATAAAAGACTTACAAACATGAATATGAAAAAATATGGAGTTTAAAATGGGCTTCCTATAATACTAATATGTTTCTAATATTGATGCTTTGCCTTTTTGGAGCTTTTTTAGTGTTATTTTTGATAAAAATATATTAAAAATGTCATTAAGCAAGTTAATTTCTTTCCATATCAAATTGAGCTTTCGTTTTAGATCATTGTTTCCAGATTAAAGAAATAAGGCAAAAACTCTCAATATTTATGGATATTTGGTCTGTTTTTTCCATTTTGCTGTAGATTGTATAAAGGCTTCCAGGAGTTCTTCATTGTTCTTGTAGTAACACTAATCACAGTATTTCAAGTCTGACCTTTGTTATGTAAATTTTCAGATCCATTGGTTAGAAATTAGAATGGAGTTTTGGGATGACTTCCCAGGTTTTGCAGAAAAATCACTTTAATTACTGGTAACTTGCTGCTGCCAACTCTTCTTTACTGATATTATCAAATGGCAAATCTGCGTGCCTGCTGTAAGCAGTGGCTAAGAAATAAAGATAGCCCTATACTTCAAAAACTCTCCAAGATGCTCAATTTATGTATAACCTTAGCTTTTCCAAACTAATGGAATAAAATATTATCTATCATAGACTAAATAGCTTCATAAAGGTTGTAGTGAACATGTAAGAGATTCACATTTATGAGGAAGTCCTTTAAACCTTTAGCTAAGCACTCATGGTGATTCAGTTATGTATTATAGAGATTTTCAGATACTTTCTCTTCTTCTCTTCAATCCTTAATGTGCATTCCTATATTTAAACGATTTTCCTCTTTATTTATTCAGAAAAAAAGTATAAGCATGATACTTATTCATTCATTCATTCATTTTTTCCATTTGGAAAAAAATATAAGCATGATAAATATTCAAATATTAATTCACTCACATTTTCATTTGTTACATAAATGTTTATCTTATACATTTGTCAGATGTTTCTTTTATTATTATTTTTATTATTACTGTGTTTTGGGTAAAGATTTACAGAGCAAATTCACTTTCCATACAGCAGTTCACATATACTTTGTCTCATGACATTGACCACAGTTTACCACAATGCAACAGCTCTCCTCCACTTCCTCTCCATAGTTACCTCTTACCTGTGTCCATCGCTCTATGAAATCCTGCCCCCTGACCTGTCTCCCTGTGCATAACCAGCCCTTCTTTCTCCCATGATTGTTCTCTTCAAGGAGAGTATCTACTTGAGGTAAATGTTCAACTCATATGCCTGTCTTTTGTTTGGCTGGAAACCACAGGTGTGGATTCAATGCCAGACCAGAAGGGCAGTTAGGGGCCATAGTCTCAGTGGTTCCACCAGTCTCTATCGGACCAGTAAACCTGGTCATCCCGCCCTTTTTTTTTTCCCCCTCCAAATGATTCTGAGTTTTGTTTCACATTGTTCTCCCTCTCTATCAAGGATCTCCTACATAGATCCCCTTCCAAGTGGATGACAGTAGTAGCAGGGCACCATCTAGTTCTTCTGATCTCAATTGTGTAGGCTGCAGATCAGATGTTGTACCAGTCGCTAGGTCTAATTGTTTCCATGAATTTTGGTTTTCTTCATTCTTCTTTACTCTGGACGAGGAGAGACCCATCGTTGCATCTAGATGGCAGCTTGCTAGCTTTTAAGATCCCAGTCGCTACTTGCCAAAATAGGAGGTGGAACAATGTTTTGTATAGTATGTTATGTCAATTGAGCTTGATGTCCCCTGCGACTATGGTCCTAAGCCCACAGGTTCAACTACTAGGTCCCTCTGGGTAGCTGGCTGTGACAAAGCAGTGACCACAACCTTGCCCCTTGTCAGCTCTAGTATACACCTGGGAATTCTGATCATTCACATAAACTTATAGGACCACTGTCTGCCAACCCTATATATGTTCTTGGATACATTCCCCATTTCATAGACATACCTAATCGTTCAGCCTGTCCACCCGTCTATCCACCCATATACCCATGTTAGCCTTCACAGACAACGCAGTAATGTATGTACAAAAGGGTTCATATTTGGTGTTTGTACCTCCCATGTACCTCTCTGTGTCTTTCTCATCCTCAGTGCTGCCATATTGGTCTCTCACATTTGGTACATTCCCCTTCTCTTCACCCAAATCAATATTTATCGCTAGCTATCTAACAAATGGATCTCAAATTTTGCCAACACCATTTATTAAACAAACATTCTCTTCCCCACTTACGGTTTTTGGGCCTTTGTCAAAGATCAGCTGACTATAGGTTGATGGATCTATTTCTGGGTTCTCAATTCTATTCCATTGGTCTTATATCTGTCATTAAACCAATACCAGGCAGTTTTGACTACTGTGGCTGTATAGTAGATTTTGAGTTCTGGCAGTGTAAGACCTCCTACTTTGTTTTTCTTCTTCAATAGTGCTTTGCTTATCCGAGGTCTCTTTCCTTTCCATATAGAGTTAGTGATTAGTTTTTCCATATCCCTAAAGCATGTTGATGGGATCTGGATTGGGATTGCATTGAATGTATAGATTGCTTTGGGTAGAACTGACATTTTCACAATG
>NW_006921712.1:2368157-2381722 GCF_000298275.1 Orycteropus afer afer
AAGTGGTGCTTACTCACTGATCTGCACTGAACACTTTTCCCTTGTTACCCTCCAGAGGGGACCAGGAATTAGTGAAAAGGCTCCAGGAATTGACAGAATATCCATTGAGATAGTTCAACAAACAGATGCAGTGCTGCAGAAGCTCTTTGATTTATACCAGAAATTTGGAAGACAGTGATCTGATCCATGGACTGGAAGAAAACCATATTCGTGCCTATTCCAAATAAAGGTGATTGAACAAAATGGGGAAATTATTGAAATATATCGATACCACACACAGGTAAAATTTTGCTGAGCATAATTCAAAAATGGTTGTAGCAGTTTATTACCAGGGACTGCCAGAAATTCCAGCCAGATACAGAAGAGGATTTGGGATTAGGAATATCATTGCTGATGTTGGATAGATCTTGGCTGAAAGCAAAGCATACCAGAAAGATGTTTACTTGTGTTTTATTGACTATACAAAAGCATTCAGCTGTGTGGATCAAAGCAAATTATGGGTAACATTGAGAAGAAAGGGAATTTCAGAATACTTACTTGTGCTCATGAGGAACCTGTACATAGACCTAGAGACAGTCATTTGAACAGAACAAAGGGATACTGCATGGTTTGAAATCAGGAAAAGTGTATGGCAGGGTTGTATCCTTTCACCATACTTATTCAATCTGTATGCTGAACAAATAATCTGAGAAGCTGGTCTATATGAAGAAGAATGAGGCATTAGAATTGGAGTAAGACTCATTAACAAACTGCAGTATGCAAATCACATAATCTTGCTTGATGAAAGTGAAGAAAACTTGAAGCCCTGACTGATGATGATCAAAGACTACAGCCTTCAGTATGGATTACACATCAATGTAAAGAAAACACAAATCCTCTCAGCTGGACCATTAAGGAAAATTATGATAAATGGAGAAAAGATTGATGTTGTCAAGAATTTCATTTTACCCATGTAAAACACAACAATGTCCATGCAATCAACAGTTAAGAAATCATATAATGTATTTTATTGGCCAGATCTGCTGCAAAAGATCTCTTTTAAAATCTTAGAGAAGACATCACTTTGAAGACTAAGGTGCACCTGACCCAAGCCATGATATTTTCAGTAGCCTCATATACATGTGAGAGCTGCACAATGAATAAAAAGGCCACAGAAGAATCGATACATTTGAATAATGATATTGGTGAATAATATTGAACATTCCATAGCAAGGCTCTCAGAAGAATGAACAAATCTGTCTTGGGGATGTACAGCCAAAATGATCCTAATTAAGAAGCCAGTGTGGCCAGCGTTCGTCTCTTGTACTTTGGTCATGTTGTCAGAAGGGGTCAATCACTGGAGAAGGATATCATGCTTGGTAAAATATTGGAACATCACAAAAAGGGGAAGATCTTCAATGGGATGGATTAACGCAGTGTCTGTGATGATAGGCTCAAGCATTGCAATGATTGTGACGATGGTGTACATAGGGTCGCTGTGAGTCAGAACTGACTTGATGATACCTAACAACAAGAACACATGTTGATCAGTTTCTTGAAGACAGGAACTTCCTAGACTATTGTGGTCCCCCACAATGCCTAACAGAGAGTAGATGAATAGTGATTAATTGAATTAGAGAATCAGTGGTTAAATAATTTTATTAGCTACAAAGTCTAAATGATGGTGTTTCCATGTGTAACATAAGGATTTATATGAATTTATATTTTTTATAAAAATAAAAATATATCTTTAAACATTCAGCTACTTGTGCATAATTTTTTAACTGTTAAATATTTATATACTATTTTCTTCATTTTCTTTTCTTTTTTTGTGTCTGTGTCTGTGTATATATGCATGGTGGTTTTGCTTTCTTTATTCCTTGTAGTTTTTCTGTGCTAAGTTAATTTTGTTTATGTATTTTCTTATTTGCTTCAGTCCTCTTTTTCACTATTTACTGAGTATAATTTTCTTTTTTATTTCTTTAAGAAGATTTATATTAATTTTCTTTTTGGTTACTGTGTAATTTATTATTATCTTCCCAAGTTTAAAACAGTCCATTCTATCTTGAAATCATCCGGACTTTCCACTCCATTTGGAAGTTCTATAAGGTTGGGCAATCCTACTTCCGTAGTTATACTGCCTCGGAAACCCAAGGAGGGGTCGCTATGAGTCGGGGCCGACTCGACGGCAAACAACAACAACAACAACAACATAAGTATAGTGTTTCCTCTTTTTGTTTTTTAGTTTCATCATTTACAAATTGATGCCTCTGGTTCTCTGTTTTTGATCTTGAGGTTTATTTTCTTTTTGATACTTCTATATCTAAGTTGGTTTCTGGGTCATGTTGTTGTCTGTGTTAATCTCAGGATGTTGTCTGCTCTTGTTAGTTTCTGTCTAGAGGACATCCTTTAGAATTAATTGCTTGTATGGTTTGTTGTTTTACAAATTACCTTAATTTCTGTTTATCTGGGCATGTCCTAATTTTGCCATCATATTGAGGGGAAGTTTTGCTGATTATATAATTCTTGGTTGGCAATTATTTCCTTTCAGGGTTTTATGTATGTCATTCCCTTGCTTTCTCACATACATAGTTGCTAACAGAAAAATTAGAGTTTAGTCTTATTGGTTCTCCTTTTTAATTGACTTTTCATTTTTTCCAATCTGCTTTCAGGATTCTTTCTTTGCCTTTGGTTTTGGAAAGTTTGATTGTGATATAGCTTGGTGGTTTTCTTGTGTGGTCTATCCTATTTGGGGTGCATTATTGAGCTTTTTGAATGCACATCTTCTCATCTTTCATGATACTAGGAAAATTTCTTTGATAATTTTTTCAGTGTTTTTTTGTTTTCCTGTTTTAGAATTCTGATCACACATAAGTTATTTCTTTTGGTGGTGTCTCACATAATTCTTAAACTTTCATAGATTTGTAGTGAGAGATTTGTCTTCAATTTCACTAATTCTATCTTCCATTGATACAATTCTATTCTTTTTGCCCTTTGAATTTATTACCTGTTTTGGAAAGTTTCCTATTAATAATCTAGATTTCTTTTTGCTGTTTTTATATGATTTCTAATTTTCCACTATTTTGTCAATTTGTTATTTTATTTTTTTGTGAAATCATATAGACTTTGGTCTGGGTTTTCCTTGATTTTTCTCTCAATCTGTTGAAAGTACCTAAATATAATTCTTTTGAAATTCTTATTATTTCTTCCTCAAGAACGTTTTCTGGCTCTGAATTTTGGCCATTTATCTGAGTCACTCTGTCTTGTTTCTTTGTGTGAACTGAGGTTTTCTGTGAGACATTGTGACATTGTTATGTTCATATTTTAAATGATGATTTCATTTAAATGATTACTTTCACGTATTTTTTTTTCCTTTATTTTGTATTAAATATCTAGGCAGTGTGGTGGGTGTTTCTAGCTTTGCAGCATTGGGGCACTCACTACCTTTCTGTGGATAGATTTGGTAGCAAGTTGGAGTGTGGACCCGAGTCTCTGATTGCTGGTTGTGTAGAGAAGCTGAGGGCAGGCTGGGCCTTTATTGGCCTCCATCTGTTACTAATCTAGTGATGATAAAGGGGATGGAGGCACTTGCCCAATGATTAGGGCAGCAGGTGTGTCAGTTTTGGAGGGGTAGTGTTGCAGACTCCCATTTGCTTTGGAAAAAAGAAGGAGAAAAATAAAAGGGAAGGAAAGAGAGAGAGAAAAAAAAGTATAAATAAATAAAAGGATAGGGGAAAGAGATAAGACCTAAGAAGAAAGAAAAGAAGAAAAGAGAAAAATGGCAACACAGTACTGTTACAAGCACTAGTGCCAAACATGGCTGCAGCAGGGAATACGTCACTCAATCTATGGGAGTGTTTCCTGATGTCAGTGGGATGGCAGTGGGTGGGGCATCTGTCCCATGGCTCAAAGGAAAGAAAAAAAGGGAGGAGAGGAAGAAAGAAAGAAAAAAAAAAGCAGGGGAGCAGAGGGAAGATCTAAGAAGATAGAAAAATGACAAGGAATAAAGGAGGGTGGAAGAGAAATATAGCATGATACCGGCACAAATGTTAGTCACTAAAATTTACTGCAGCACCAACATGGAGCTAACTTCATGGGAGTGCATACTGCCATCAGGAGAGGGGCAGGGAGCTGATCCCTATTCCGTGGAATAAAAAAAAAAAAAAAAAAAAAAATAGGGGTTGGGAGAGGAAGGAAAGGAAAAAAAAAAAAAAAAACACAAAGGGACGTGAAAGAGGGGAGAACTAAGAAGAAAGAAAAATGAGGGAGAGAAAAAAAAAAAAATAGCACAATACTGGTGAAAACACTTGCCCCCAAACACAATTGAGGATGGAACACAATGCTAGCTTTGCAGGATTGAGTACCACCCACCAATAAGGGTAGCAGTAGGCTCTGCTGACCTTGGGAGGGGCTTTACAGGTTCAATGAAAGAAGGGGGTGTGAGGAGGAAAAGGAAGGAAAACAAAAGAAAAAAAGATGGGGGAAGAGGGAGGAACTAAGATAACAGATAAAGAAAACAAGAAAATAAATAGCAGCACAGCACTGGCAGTATGGGGGCTTTTCCCATTCACTGGGTGGTGGAGTTGAGTGGGGATTTGCCTCTGGTCACTGGGAAGTAGTACAGGGAAAGTGAGGATATTACACTTCTCACTTGAATTTATAGATTAATTGAGATATGATAACTTTACAATACAAGCAGTTGCTGGATTACAAATGATTTCTGTTCCTAAAGTAGTCTTTAAGCCAAATTTATATGTAATTTGGAACAGTTAGGTAGCGTTTGTATTTAATGTCAGATACTCAAATGATTGTCTTAGTATACATATACTATATATAGTATATCTAATATCTTTAACATAATAATATAATAAAAATAATAATGTGATGCAAGTCACAAAGTAGCACCTATTTATTATTACCAACCATCGTATGTTTTTAACATAATAGGATTTACCAGAGATAGTTCTTAATTATGGCTTTTATGTAAGTCAGACATTCATAACCCAAGGGCTGCCTGTTTCATATCTTCCGTAGTATAAGTGGTGCATATCTCTCCATTAGTTTGTGTTCTTTTTTTTTTTTTTTTTTTTTTATTAACGTTTGTTAAATAAGTTTGTTATTTCCTTCTTTTAGGTTTTGTACATCTTCATAAGATTTATGCTTAGGAAAATGTTTTATAGTTTTAGCTCCAGTTATGAATGAGATTTTTTTTTTCTGTTTTTTCTTCTAATTTGCTATTCTTCCAGTACAAGTACACTAGTGGGTTGTAACTAATTTAGTGGCTGGCATCTTGGTAGTTGCTTTGGCAGTAGATTCTCTTGGATTTTCCATATGGCTATTAGATTATCTACAAATATAAAGTTTTATCTCATTCTTTCTTTTTTTTTTTTATGTATTAGCTATGTAGTCTACTAATTTCTTTGTTGTTTAGAACAATTTCTTTCTCAGGCATAGAGAGTTGGGAAGAAGAACTTGGCCGGCTGCTCTCGTTTATGCTTATGTGGCCTAGGATGCCCATGACAGCATTTATAACCAAAATAATATTTAATTTTGGAATTTTTTAGAATTGAAAAGGAAATAAAAAAATCAATAATTATAACCAATCTTTCAATTTTAACCTCTTAGGTCCTCTTATAGTTTTGGATTTTAATATTTCTCTGTCTACGCTTGCAGTAAAAACTAGTTGTTATTAAGTCAATTCCAATTCATAATGACTCTATATGTATCACAGTAGAACTGTGCTCTTAGAATTTTCAGTGGCTGATGTTTTGGCAGAAGATCTTCAGGCCTTTCTTCCAAGGGCCTCTGGGTGGACTCAAACCTCTATCCTTTCTGTTAGTACATTAGTCAGTTAACTGTCACAGGATTTCTAAAGACTTGTGTAAGAAGTTTGAAGCCTTCACACATTCACTTTCTGGATATTTTTAAAGCACACATATTTCTTCTTTTTTTTCAATTTTTATTATGAGTTGGGTAGAAGTTTAAAGACCAAATTCACTTTATACATATTTTGTTTCATAACATTGACTACAATTACTCATAATATAACAGCTCTCTTCCTACTTCCTCCCTGTAGTTACCTCTTCCCTGTGTCCTTCTTTCCTATGGATTCCTGTCCCTGAGCTATCTCCCTGTGCAAATACTACCCTTCTGTTCTCCCATGATTGACTGTTCTTAGGAGTATATCTGCCTGATGTAAGTGTTCACCCTATATGTCTGTCAGTCTGTTTGACTGGAAGCCACAGAGTGAGTTCAGTTCCAGGCCTAAAGGGTAACTAGGGTAACTAGGGGCCATAGTCTCAGGAGTCTCACCAGGCTCTATCCGACAAGAAAACCTGGTCTATTTTTTTTATGATTTTGAGTTTTGTTCCACGTTGCGCTCCTATTCTATCAAGGATCTCCTGAACTGATCCCTTTCCCAAGTGGTTGTCAGTGGTAGCCCGGCACCATCTAGTTCTTTTGATCTCATGGTCATATACACAATGGTGCACATGGCCCACTAGTCCCTTGGAGTAATTGTTTCCATGGGTCTTTGGTTTACTTCATTCTTCTTTTCTGTAAACTAGGAGAGACCTATTGTTTAAAGCACATGTATTTCTTATGTACATAGCTCCCATCATAGTTCTTGCTGCATAGCAGGTATTATTCAGTAAAAGAATAAATTAGTAAATCGATTAAAAGATAATAAGCTTTTATTTTAAACAGTAATTAAAAAAAATACTTGCAGTGCCTTTTAATATGAAATGAAATGTAAAATTTCAAACAAGCTTGGAAGTTATTCAGAAAATTATAAGGAATGTGTTTGACAATTTTTAACTATAGTGATACTTTATCAAAAGTATTGAAATAATAAGCCTGATGAGTATTCTATTTATGGTGGCTTCAAATCGATGTAGCAACATTTATTCATTATTTATATCATTTGAGTAGTGGGGCATACCAAATTATGTATGCTTTGTTGTTTTTTTGCTAATAGAATATTCATTGATAATCCACATGCCATTTTATCATTCAAATAAATGTGTCTCAGTGCAAAAAAATAAAATTTCTTCTTTGAAATCACTGAGCAATTATTTCAATAGGAAGTGATGTATGACTTATCATATCACCAACTTTTTGGATTAGTAGACTTTGAAAGAAATTCCAACTTTTTCCTCAATATTTTTTACACTATTTTCTATAATTATTTTGAAATATGCATAAAATACTATCATAATCTCATGACCTTAACATGATTATAGCTCTTCTAATAGATCCAAACAATTGAATTTGAAGTAAATTGAAACATATCATTTGAATACTGTGGAAATGTAGAGTGCATCAACACTAATGGTCAGGATGGAGAAAGATGGTGTCATACCTGTAGCCCACATGTTTGTTCCTACTATAGCATCTTAATTCCTGAAAAATTAGGTGTAGTAGTTAGACACAGGGATTTTGGAGCTGTAAACAGCTGAATAAATAAGAGGGTGCCAGATTTAGTGGAGAAAGTGAAAAAAGCAGAATAAACAGCTGGGAAAAGATAAATAAACCTTCCTGGCCAGTGGAGAGATGGTGAGGCAGAGAAGCAGAAAACTCACTAGCAATACAGAGGAGTACTGTGGAGAGAAAAATGGGGGGGCATCACACAACCCACAAAGCTTGAGGAGAAATACAAAATACCCTCACCGGGAGCTTGTGACAGTAACCTTGGGAACTGAGCTGAGTAAATGGATAACCTCACTGAGAAACAGAGAAGAAACCCCTGTGGCTAGGGCCACCACTGAGTTCAGAGTGGAGAGGGGGAAGGAAGGAAACTTGCTGTGGGTAGATGGGCCCTGGGACAAGCTCCCAGCAAAAGGCTGGGATTCAGCTATTTCGTGACAGCATTTTAGCACAGAGTGGACTGGAGTATGGGGGTTTTGTGGCTTTCCAACGAACTGGAAAGTAGTGATCCCCTAACCATTGGAGTCTCTGCTGATTTTGAACTGTGTGTCTGTGAGTGACAACAAAACATCATCGTTGGATTGGGACCACAGATTACTAACAGGCACTCTCTTGACTCCAGTGCCACTGAAACTGAGTGGATCTTTGGTGCCACAGGTGAGCAGACCCACAGGGGAACTCCCATGGCAGATCACGGTCTGGGCTGGTTGGGCCAGTGCCATGGGTAGGCCCAGGGAGAGCAGCCCCCATGGTGAATTGCAGAGCCAGACAGTTGTCGTGGGTTGGGTTTTGGTACTGAAGGGCCTCAGGAGCATGGTTTTTGTGTGTGTCTCAGCCTGGCAGAAGGTGGTGACCCCCTAACAACTGAAGTCTTTGCAGAAATTGAGCTGCGGGGTTGTAAATAACAGTACAACATCATCATTAGCAGCCTGCTAAAAACCCTAGAAACCACCCCTACCAATAGGGAACTTCCCTTCTCCTGATCTTCTACTCCCACCTTTTCTTCCAGTAACTTCACTCATCCAATAGAAAAAATCACATTCAGCCATCATAATATCTCCCGGTTCGAACTCTAAACCCTCTTTACAACAAACAGAAACTCATATCCACATTCTACACAGTGATTCCACCATCACAAAGAAAACTGCAGAGCAACCCAGCATACTTGAATTACTAACTAAAAAAGATAAAATATACCAGTTTCACCTTTTCAAAATATTAAACCATAAAACCAAGACAAAACAAATCAATACATAACCAACAGTTAAAGACAACCTCAAAATGTCTAGGAAACAACAGGCAACCTCAAATCAAACAAAAATACAGGATAAGGCATTAGAAGCAAAACCACACACACAGGTCTCATTAAACATTGAGGAAAGGAAGAGGAGGCAATAGAATTACCTGATAAGGAATTTAGAAGATAAGTTTATAGAGCCTTACAAGAGCCTAAAGAAACCCCAAACAGAAGCAAGGAGAACACAGATAGTTCCCTGGAAAAATTCAGGAGAATAATTCAAGAACAAAATAACAAGATGAGTACACAATCAGAACTCATAGAAAAGCAGCAGTTAGAAATCAAAAAGATGAATACCAAAATTACAGAATTACACAATACAGTAGAAGCACAAAAGAGTAGGTTATAACTGGCTGAAGAACAGATATCTCAACTAGAAGGCAAATCCCTGGATACCAGCCTGTATGAAGAAAAATCAGAACAAAGATTTAAGAGAAATGAAGAAAACCTAAGAATGATATGGGATGTCACGAGAAGAAACAACATATGACTCATTGGAATTCCAGAACAAGAAGAGGAAAAAAAAAAAAAAAACCAAAAAAAACCCACCAAGAAAATTGTGGAATACCTGCTAACAGAAAACTTCCCCCATATCATGAAAGAAGAAAAGATATTTGTCCAAGAAGCTTATAGAACCCCCCACAAGATAGATCCCAAGAGAAAAACACTGAGGCATATTATACTCAAACTCTCCAAAACCAAAGACACAGAAAAAATTTTGAGAGCTACCTGGGACAAAAGAAGTATTACTTATAGTAATCAAACAGGCTGAGCTCTAATTGCTCAGCAGAAACCATGCAGGCAAGAAGGCAATGGGATGGCATATATAAAACACTGTAGGAAAAGAAGTTCCAACCAAGAATCCTATATCCAGCCAAATTATCCATCAAATATGAGGATGAAATCAAGGTATTCTCAGACAAACAGAAATTAAGGGATTTTGTGAAAACCAGACCAACCCTACAATAAATGGTTAAGGAAGTCCTTCCAATAGAGAACCTACAACAGAGATTAACAAAATCAGGATATGTGGCATCAACACTAAAACCAAATCAGAAATAGAAACTCAAAATTAGACCATAAAACACTGTACACTAAAAAGCAAGGAAATCAATCAGCACATGACAACAGCAACTAAACTATCAGAGGGAATAAAACTTCTAGGTACAAACTTCGAAACAGAGAGGAAAACAGGACAGTGTCTTCACAGTATGCACTGTTCTAAAAATGTAGAGACAAGAACATACTCCAGAATAACCACAGAGAAAATTAACAGTCCCCCTAAGCAAATCCAGAAGGAAGGAAAACATTTAATAAGCACAAAACCAACAATAAAGAAGAAAAGGGAGAAAGCATTAGCCAACAAACCGAATTCAGCACAGAAAAGTATATGGACCAAAGAAACACCAACAACACAACAAAAAAACACAACAGAATGACAGCTATCAATTCATACATATCACTAATTACACTCAATATGAATGGACTAAATGCACCTATCAAGAGAAAGAGAATGGAAGACAGGATAAGAAAAGAAGACCCATCGATATGCTGCCTATAAGAGACCCACCTTAGACACAAAGATAAAAACAAATTAAGAGTTAAGGGATGGAAAAGAATATACCAAGCCAATGGAAACCAAAAAAAGAGCAAGAGTGGAAATATTAATTTCTGATAAAATAGATCTCAAGGTGAAAAACAATGTAAGGGACAAAGAAGGACACTATATGATGCTAAAAGGGTCAATTGACCAAGAAGACATCACCATAATAAATATTTATGTACCCAATGAACATGTGCCAAAATAACGTGAAACAAATATTAACTGAATTGAAAGGAAAAATTGACAACTCTACAATAGTAGTATGAGACTTTAACATACCACTTTCAAGGAGGGACAGATCAACTAGAAAAAAATAACTCAGCAAAGATACAGAAGAATTCAACAACACAACCAAGCAACTCAACCTCATAGACATATACAGAACACTCCACCTAACAAAAGCACAATTCACATTCTTCTCCAGTGCACATGGATCATTCTCCAGAATAGATTGTATTTTAGGACATAAAGCAAGCGTCAGTAAATTAAAAAATGTTGAAATACTACAAATCATCTTCTTAGACCACAGTGCTATGAAGTAGTTGTTGTTGTTATGTGCCATCGTGTTGACCCAACTTATAGCGACCCCTCCATGGGTTTCTGAGGTGGTATTACTACAGAACTAGATTGCCCAACCTTCCTTCCAAGGAGTGGCTGGTGGGTTTGAACCACCAGCCTTCTAGCTAGCAGTCAAGTGCCTTAGGCACTAAGCTACCAGAGCTCCTGCTGTGAAGTTAGAAATCAATAATAAGAAGATCAAGGAAAAAAATACTGAACATATGGAAGCTGAATAATGCACTGCTCAAAAAATACGGGGTAAGAGAAGAAATAAACTGTAAAATAAATGAATGAATGAATGAATGAATGAATGAATGAATTCCTAGAAACAAATGAGAATGAAGACACATCTTACCAAAGCCTATGGGACACAGTGAAAGTAGAACTCAGAAGTCAATTTATAGTAATAAATGCACACGTCAAGAAAGGGGAAAGAAACAAAATCAACACCCTAACCCAACAACTCCAACAATTAGAAAAAGAACAGCAAAAGAAACCTGTAATATCCAGAAATAAGGAAATAATAAATATCAGAGCAGAAATAAGTGAAACAGAAAACAAAACAAATAAAAAATAGACAAAAATCAATAAAACAAGAAACTCGTTCTTCAAAAAGATTTACAAAATTGACACACCACTGGGAAATCTAGTGAAAAGAAAGAGAAGTTGGAAATAACAAGAATAATGAACAACATTATAACCCACCCAACTGAAATAAAAATACATTGACAGTTTGTTATGAAGAACTGTACTCCAACAGATTGAAGAATGTGCAAGAGATGGACCAGTTTCTAAGAACACAAGACTTACCTGAACTATCCCACTAGGACAAAGAACACGTGAACAGACCTATAACAGAGGAAGAAATTGAGCAGGTCATTAAAAAGTTCTGACAAGAAAAATTCCTGGCCCAGATGGCTTCACTGGAGAATTTGACCAAACATTCAGGGAAGAGTTGACACCTATACTACTCAGATTATTCCAGAACATAGAAAAATTGGAATCCTTCTTAATTCATTTTATGAAGCAAGCATAACACTGCTATCAAAACCAGGATAAAACACTGAGAAGGAAAACTACAGACCAATATCCCTTATGAATATAGATGCAGAAATCTTCAACAAAATACTAGCCAACAGAATCTAACAACATATAGAAAAAATAATACATCCTGACCAAGTGGGATTCATACCTGGTATGCAAGGATGGTTCAGTATCAGAAAAACAATCAATGTAATCCACCACATAAAGAGAAGAAAGGAACCATATGATCATTTCAGTTGGTGCAGAAAAGGCATTTGATAAAATCCAACACCCATTCCTGTTCAGAACTCTCAGCAAAACAGGATAGAAGGGAAATTCCTCAACATAATAAAGGACATATATGCAAAGCCAACAGCCTACATTATTGTTAATGGAGAAAGACTCAAAGCATTTCTCTTGTGAATGGAAACCAGACAAGGTGCCCTCTATCACCACTTCTATTTAACATTATATTGGAAGTCCTAGCCAGGGCAGTAAGGCAAGAAAGAGAAATAAAAGGCATCACACTTGACAAAAAGGAAGTAACACTATCTCTATTTGTGAATGACATGATCCTATACAAAGAAAATTCAAGAGACTCAGCAAAAAACTACTGGAACTAGTAGAGAGGTTCATCCAAGTGGTAGGATACAAGGTCAACATACAAAAATCGGTTGGATTCCTCTACATCAACAAAGAGGCCTCTGAAAAGGAAATAAAGAAAACAATATCATTTATAATAACTACCAAAAAAATAAAATATTTAGGAATAACTCTTACTAGAGATACAAAGACCTATACAAAGAAAAGTATAAAACACTACTACAAGAAACTACAATGGATCTACATAAATGAAAGAACCTACCTTGTTCATGGATAGGAAGACTGAATATTGTGAAAATGTCAATACTACCCAAAGCAATCTACCCATTTGATGCAATCCTGATCCAGGTACTTTCAGCATTTTTTAAGGATATAGAAAAACCAATTACTAACTTCATATGGAAAGGAAAGAGACCTAATATAAGCAAAGCACTTCTGAAGAAGAAAACCAAAGTGGGAGGTCTCATACTCCTGGATCTCAAAACCTATTAAACAGCTATAGTAGTTAAAACAGTGTGGTATTGGTACAATGATAGACAAATAGACCAATGGAGCAGAATAGTAAACCCAGAAATAGACCTGTCCATCTATGGACAGCTTATCTTTGACAAAGGACCAAAACCCATTAAGTGGGGAAGAGATAGCCTCTTTAACAAATGGTGCTAGCAAATTTGGATATCTACCTGCAGAAAAATGAAACAAGACCCATACCCCACCCCATACACAAAAACAAACTAAAGTTAGATAAAAGACTTAAATGTCAAATCTAAAATTATAAAGATCATCAAAGATAAAATAGGGGCAAATCTAGGGGCCCTAATTTATGGCATAAATAGACTATCAAGCATAACCCAGAATGAGCAGGTGGTGGAAGACAAGCTAGGTGACTGGGACCTTTTAAAAATTAAATTCTCAGCACCTCAAAAGACTTCTCCAAAAGGATAAAAAGAACCTACAGATTGGGAGAAAATATTTGCCTATGACATAGCATAGTGGCTAAGGCACTTGACTGCTAACCAGAAGGCTGGCGGTTCAAACCCACCAGCCACTCCTCGGAAGGAAGGTTGGGCAATCCTA
>NW_006921712.1:2381822-2387485 GCF_000298275.1 Orycteropus afer afer
GAAAGGGCTGGAGGAAGGCAACATGTCTGGCCTGGCAGGAATAGGCCTTGGGTTACTGCTGGTAATCCTGCCTTCCCCTTGTAGGGTTAGAGGAGGTCAGAACATGTGGCCTCCTTGTCGTTTTTGCAACTTATCTTTAAAATTTATAGAAAACTTCACCTCAACAGCAAAAAGACAAATAGTCCAATTAAAAATGGGTAGTGAGACTAGGGTCTTAAAAGCTTTTGAGAGGCCATCTAAGATTCAGCTAATGGTCTCCTCTTGTCTGAAGCAAAGAGAAGAGTGAAGAAAATCAAGGGCATTTGGAAACAATTAGTCCAAGGATATGATGGACCTTGAGACCAGAAGACCTAGATGGCACCTGGCTACAAATGGCGACCACTCAGGAAGCGATCAAAACTGGATATCCTGGATAGAGTGGGAGGAAAAATGAACAAAATAAAAAAAAACACAATAACGACCAGAATTACTGGTCAGATGGAGTCTGGTAGGACCCCCAAGACTAGGGCCCTGGGATACACTTCAGGCCTGGAATAGTACTTACTCTTAAGGACTAGCTCTTAGCCCAACAGTAGAAAGACTTACATGCAGAACACTCAGGATGATGCACCCAACTACTCTGTGGAGATACATCCCTTTGAGCAATCAGCTATGTGGCACCATAGGGGCAGCATTCACATGGAGGGAAAGCTGGACAGACAGGGGAGCATAATTAAGAAGGGCACAGAGAGGGGGTAGGTCACAGGGAAGGGAGGGGAGGAGAGTGGCTTAGGGTTGGGGATGGTAATCAGGGAGTGAAACCAAATGTACATGAACTGTTGAATGTAAAACAAATTCTCCTCTGTAAATTTTCACCCAAAACATTATTAAAAAAAGAAAAGAAACGAAAAGAAACCTAATGATTAGAACTGGGATATGTTTAGAAATAAACTGGCAAATTTCCACTTACAATCAAAGCAAAAACCTGGAAACTAAGGCATTGAGTTATGGGCAGGAGAAAATTCTGTACCTATCCAAGAGTGAGAAATCAGCTGAAGGATGAGTCATCATCTCTTTAAGCATTCTAACCAAGGGGGATACATTGTGCCCTGTGCCCTGTTATTGTAGGTATCTTGGAGAGAGTACTCAACTGGGAATCAGAAGTATCTGACTCTAGTTTTATTACTAGAAATAACTTTGTGGCCTTGGGCAATTTACTTAATTCTTTCTCAGACTCAGTTACTTCATCTCTAATATAAGTTATAATAATCCCCAATGTTGCTTCTGGCTCAAATTTTTTGAATCAAATGTGGAACTGATTTAACTTGAAGCCTTTGATTCTAAAATAATGATTTTTTGAAGTTTCTGTAAGTATACTTTTGATTTTTGGAAGGAAGGTTGGGCAATCTACCGTAGTGATACTGCCTTGGAAACCCAAGGAGGGGTCGTTGGTATGAGTTGGATGCAGCTCGATGGCAGTGATTTTTTTTTTTTTACTTTTGGTTTGGGATACAAATGCTTGTATAAACCTCTGTGGTCTTTGATCTTGGCATTGTTTTGTATTTATTTATTAACATGTATAATTGATGTACAGAATTGAGAAAAATATATCAAAGTAATTTTTCCATTACTATAGAGATGGGAGCTGGTAGCATAGTGCCTAAGGCACTTGACTGCTAACCAGGAGGCTGGCGGTTCAAACCCACCAGCCACTCCTCGGAAGGAAGGTTGGGCAGTCCTACTTCCGTAGTGATAACTGCCTCGGAAACCCAAGGAGGGGTCGCTAGGAGTCAGGGCCGACTTGATGGCAAACAACAACAAATAGAGATGTCAGTTTGTTGTATTGTGATGGCTTCCTTGTTGCTGTGAGGCTGAAGTCTATACCACTGGTATATAAAATACCAACAGAGTCACCCATACTGGACAGGTTTCAGCAGAGTTCCCAATCTAAGACAGGGCAGAAGAACAGGACCATTCACTTCTGAAAAAAATGGCCACTAAAAACTTTATGAATATCAGTGAAAAATTGTCTCATATAGTGCTGGAAGATAAGCCCCTGAGGTTGGAATGCTCTGAAAATATGACTGGGGAAGAGCTGCCTCTCAAAGTAGTGGTTTTTGTTGTTAGGTGCCCTCTGTTCATTCTGACTTATAGTGATCCTATGTACAACAGAACAAAACAATGCCTGGTCCTGTGCCATCCTCACAATCCTTGCCATTCTTGAACTCATCATTGCAGCCACTGTGTCAGTCCATCTCCTTGAGGGCCTTCCCCTTTTCCTCTAACCTTCCACTTTACTTACATAATACCCTTTAACAGGGATTGGTCCATTCTGACAACATGACCAAAAAAGTGAGATGAAGTCTGGACATTTTTGCTTCTAAAAAACATTTCAGCTGCACTTCTTTCAGGACAGATATGTTCATTCTTCTGGCAGTCCATGGTACTTTTAATATTCTTCACCAACACCACAATTCAAAGGTATCAATTTTTCTCTGGTCTTTCTTTTTTTAAAGTAGAATTGAATTTGTGATGTGGATGGAGGAATACATTAAAGACCTTCATTTGCTGATGGGTTATGGTTCAAAATGGGAAGAAACAGCTACAAACATTCATCATAATTGGAATATGGAATGCATGAAGTATGAATCTAGGAAAATTGTTAAGTAGTCTAAAATGAAATGGAACACATAAAGATCGATATCTTAGGCATTAGTGAGCTGAAATTAACTGGTATTGGACATTTTTAATCAGACAATCATATGATCAACTATGCTGCGAATGACAAATTGAAGAGGAATGGCATCACATTCATCATAAAAAAGAACATTTCAAGTTCTATCCTGAAGTATAATGCTGTCAGTGATAGGATAATATCCATCTACAAGGAAGATCAGTTAATACTACAATTATTCAAATTTACACACTGTGGTAAAGTTGTATGTCAACTTGACTAAGCCTGGTTGAGTCTCTGGGCAGCTGGATGTAGCCATGATGAGACTGGTAATCAACTCCATGGTGAAATCTACTGTGAGCAGCTGAGTAGCTGCCTTTGAGTATGTGGTCTGCTTCCTGTATATAAGCAGAAGCCTTGGTGAATGGTCTCTAGCTTATGGCACGCTTGGACCCTGCTTGTAGCCATGTCATTGTTCAGCAGCCTGCCATGCTCTGCTGACCTGGGAACTTACAATGGACTTGAATTAATGACTTGCCTTGTGGTTTGGTAACATAGAGACTGTTCCTTTTTACTTGTCAACCTTGGGCTTGGCAGTCTCAGCAGTCAGCAGCTGTCTGAGTGAAGAAAAGCCTCTAACTTCAGTGGGCTGGAAGCTGGAGGCAGAGCTGAAGCCCAAGGCTGAGGGGCTTTCACACAGCCTCAAGAGCCTGGCACTTTGAACTTGGACTTCTAGCCTCCAAAATCTAAGAGAATAAACTCCTGTTTGTTCAAGCCATCCCATTTGTGGTATATTCTTGTCAGAGTGACACTAGGTAACCATAAAATGCACCAACCACCAAAGCGAAAGACAAGGAAATTGAAGATTTTTAATCAACTTCTGAAGTCTGAAATTGACCAAACATGCAATCAGATGTTTTGATTATTGTTGGTGATTCGAATGTGAAAGTTGGAAAAAGAAGAATCACCAATAGTTGGAAAATATGCCTCTGGTAATAGAAAATTATGCCAGAGACTGCATGCTAGAATTATGCAAGACTAACCATGTATTCATTGCAAATACCTTTTTTAAACAACACAAATAGTGGCTATACATGTGGACCTCACCAGATAAAACAGAGGAATTCAAATCAATGACATCCATGGAAAGAGGCAATGAAGAAGTTCAATATCATCAGTCAGAACAAGGCCAGGAGTTGCCTGTGAGACAGACCATCAACTGCTCATATGTTGAATATGAGCAAATTCAAGTTGAAGCTGAAGAAAATTAAACCAAGACTACGAGAGTCAAAATATGACCTTGATTATATCCCACCTGAATTTAGAGACCATATGAAGAATAGATGTGACAAATTGAACACCAGTTGCCAAAGACCAGATGAATTGTGGATGACATCAAGAACATCATATGTGAAGAAAGCAAACTGTCATTTAAAATTCAGGAGAGGAAGAAAAGAGCAAAATAGATGTCAGAAGAGACTGTGAAATGTGCTCTTGAATGGAGAGTAGCTAAAGTGAAAGGAAGAAATGTTCAAATAAAAAGCTGAACAGAAATTTCAAAGCACAGCTCAGGAAGACAAAATAAAGTTTTATAATGAAATGTGCAAAAACCTGGAGTTAGGAAATCACAAGAGAAGAACACATTCAGTATTTCTCATGCTGAGAGAACTGCAGAAAAAATTCAAACCTTGAGTCACAATATTAAAGGATTCTATGAACAGAATATTGAATGATGCAGGAAGCATCAAAAGAAATACACAGAGTCCCTGTACCAAAAAGAATTGGTTAATGTTCAGCTATTTCAGGAGGTGTAGCATATGATCAAGAACCATTGGTACTATGGGCACGAGGCCTGCCCAGGCTGCAGGTCAGTCCTGGCCCTCTGGCACTTGCCACCCTATCTGTGAGCTCAATAAACTTGTGCCTCTCAAAAAAAAAAAAAAAAAAAAGGAAAAAAGAAAAAGAACCAATGGTATTGAAGAAAGATGTCCAAGCTGAAGAGAAGGAATTGGTGAAAAATACAGCTCCAGGAATTGACAGATTACCCATTCAGTTGTTTCAACAAATGGGTGCAGCACTGGAGCATTTACTCATTTATGTCAAATTTGGGAGACAGCTACCTAACCAACTGACTACAATAAATTAATATTTGTGCCCATTCCAAAGAGAGATGATTCAGTAGAATGTGGAAATTACTGAACAATCTTATTCATATCACACACAAGTAAAATTTTGTTAAAGATAATTCAAATATGGTTACAGGAGTATATTGACAGGGAACTTCCAGAAATTCAAGCTGGATTCAGAAGAGGATGTAGAATCATAGACATCACATGGATCTTGGCTGAAAGCCTTGAATATTGGAAAGATGCTTACCTGTGTTTTATTGACTATGCAAAGGCATTCAAATGTGTGGATCCTAACACATTATGGATAACATTGCGAAGAATGGAAATTCCACAACACTTAATTGTGCTCATGAGGAACCTGTACATAGATCAAGAGGCTATTGTTTGAACAGAGCAAGAAAATATACTGCATGGCTTAAAATCAGGAAGGGTGTGAATCAAGGTTGTAGCCTTTCACCATAATCATTTAATCCATATGCTTAGCAAATAATCCTAGAAACTGGACTATATGAAGAATACTGTGGCCTCAGGATTGAAGGAAGACTCATTAATTAACCTGCGATATGCAGATGACACAACTTTGCTTGCTGAAAGCGAAGATGACTTGAAGTACTTATTGATGGAGATTGAAGACTATAGTCTGGAGTATGGATTACACCTCAGTATAAAGAAAACAAAAATCCTCACAACTGGTCCAATAAACAACATCACAATAAATGGAGAAAAAATTGAAGTTGTCAAGGATTTCATTTTATAATAGGTATTGATTGTGGACCCAAGTAAAATGAAATCCTTGACAACTTCAATTTTTATTCATAACCTTATGAATAGTAAATAAACCTTATGAATAGCAAAGAAACACTGTTTGGTACATTACCGTG
>NW_006921712.1:2390745-2400508 GCF_000298275.1 Orycteropus afer afer
CTGGTGCAGGATCGGACAGTGTTTCGTTCTGCTGTGCATGGGGTTGCTATGAGTCGGAAACGACTCGATGGCAATTAACAACAACAACAACAATCTATACCCATGGGCACGGCAGTCAAAGAATCAAACGTTGTATACACTGAGGAAATCTGCTGTAAAAGACCTCTTGAAAGTGTTGAAGAGCAAAGATGTCACTTTGAAAACTAAGGTGCACTTAACCCAACCCATGGTATTTTCATTTACCTCATATGAATCTGAAAGCTGGACAATAAATAAGGAAGGCCAAAGAGGTTTTGATGGCTTTGAATTGTGAGTTGGCGAAGAATACTGAAAATACCATGGACTGCCAGAAGAATGAACAGAGGTGGGTATAGTGCCTAAGGCATTTGACTGCTAACCAGAAGGCTGGCAGTTCAAACTCACAAACCACTCCTCAGAAGGAAGGTTGGGCAATCTACTTCTGCAGTGATACTACCTCGGAAACCCAAGGAAGGGTCGCTATTAGTTGGATCCGACTTGACAGCAATGGGTTTGTTTTTGGTTTGGTTCATGCTGGAGGAAGTGCAGACAGAAAGATCTTTAGAAGTGAGAATGTCCAGACTTCATCTTGCCTACTTGGTCATGTGGTCAGAAGGGGTCAGTCTCTGGAGAGGGATATCATGCTTGATAAAGTGGAGGGTCAATGGAAATGGGGAATGCCCTCAAGGAAATGGATTGACACAGTGGATCCAATGATAGGCTCAAACATAGCAAGGATTGTGAGGATGTTGCAGGCCTGTGCAGTGTTTTTTTTTTGTTTTAGATAGGGTTGTTATAAGTTGGAGCTGACTGATAGGTACCTAACAAAAAAGAATAACAACATAGAGAATGTACATTATTTGATTGTCTGAGTCAGTATGTATATGTCTTCAGAAATATAGATCCTAATATGACAGTAAAACTGTAGCTCTATGCTAAAAATCTTATACTTCTATTTAAGAATTGTTTATATAGTGCCTGTGGTAGTTAACTTTGTGTGTCAACTTGGCTGGGCCTGGTTGAGTGGTTGGGCAGCTGGATGTAGTTATT
This sequence comes from Orycteropus afer afer, assembly GCF_000298275.1. NCBI lineage: Eukaryota > Metazoa > Chordata > Mammalia > Tubulidentata > Orycteropodidae > Orycteropus > Orycteropus afer. The sequence goes on from NW_006921712.1 coordinate 2,391,814, forward strand.
CCCCCTGGTAAGATTGGTAATTAACTCATGGTGGAATGTATTGGAGCAGCTCAGTAGTTGCTTTAGGGATGTGGTCTGCTTCCAATATGTAAGAAACAGCTTTGGGAATGGTCTCTAGTCTATGCCGCACTTGAACCCTGCATGTAGCCGTGTCAGTGTTCAGCAGCCTGCCATGCACTGCTGACCTTGGGACTTTCAGTGGACTTGAATTAATGGTCTGCTGTGTAGTTTGGTAACGTCAAGACTGTGCTGCAATTTTATTTGTTGACCTTGGGCTTGTTAGCCTCAGCAGCCGGTAGCTGCCAGAGTGAAGAGATGCCTCTAACTTCTTTGGGTGGGGAGCAACAAGCAGAGCTGAAGCCCGAGGGCTTTTACACAGTGCCTAGAGCCTGGCACTTTGAACTCAGACTTCTAGCCTCCTGAATTGTAAGAGAGTAAACTGTTTCTTCCAGCCATCCCATTTGTGGTATATTCCTGTCAGAGCAGCACTAGGTAACCAAAACAGTGCCTAAGGCATTTAACTGCTATCCAGAAAGCTGGCAGTTCAAACCTACCAGCCATTTCTTGGAAGGAAGATTGGGCAATCTATTTCTGTAGAGATACTGCTTCAGAAACTCAAGGAGGGATCTTTATGAGTTAGAAACAACTCAAAAGCAGTGAGTTTGGTGTTTTTTTTTTTTTTTTAATGCTGTTGTTAGGTGCCATGGAGTCATCTCTGACTCATAGTGACCCTGTTTACAGCAGAATGAAGCACTGCACAGTCCTCTACCAGCTCCATGATCCTTGCTATACCTGAGCCCATCGTTGTAGCCACTGTGTCAATCCATCTTTGAGGGCCTTCTTCTTTTTTCATTGACCCTCCACTTTATGAAGCACGATATCCTTCTCCAGGGAGTGGTCCCTTCTTACAACATGACCAAATTTGGAGAGACAAAGTCTGGCCATTCTCTCCTCCAAGGAATGTTCCAGCTGTACTACTTCCAGGACAGATTTGTTAGTTCTTTGAGCAGTCCATGGTACTTTCAGCATTCTTCACCATACCTCTATCTCTATCTCTATATGTGTGCATGTATATATGCTGTTTCATTAGAATTTATGAGTCCTGTGAGGTTTATTTGATATGTAATATTCCTATTGTTCACAGTTGAGGAAGCTAAAATACAGAAATGTTAACTGACCTGTCAAATCACTGAGCTAGAATATGGCAGGGATTTTATAAAAACCAGGTGTCTGGACTTCCAGTCTAGTGATTCCCCACTCTTGTCCCCCTACACCTACATCCTACTTATCTGAGGATGTGTTTTAGTATCATTGGCATCATTTTCTCTCTGGTTTTAGTGACCCAATTTTAAACTAATCTTGTGTCACTGACTAATTGATTGCCTTGTGCAACAGATATTTATTAAATCCCCAGTATTTAAGACTTAATGACCTTAAAGTCACTTTGAAGAATAATTTCTTAATTCTCATTTCAGTATAAATAGATACAGTATCTTGCTGTGTTTTAGCATTTGTCCATATCTCTCTGAAATAAAAATTCATTATTCTGAAATGTTTTTGACTGGGAAACTATATGATATTGATCTACTCATTGCCAAGACTCTTGTATTATTTGTCAGGATATTTTGATATAACATGATATATATATATATAACATATGGAAATGTTGCTTACTGAGCTAAGATAAAATTTTTATTTCATTCTTTGTTTGGACATTTCTTAGCAGAGGACTTCTGGCTTGAAAGTAAAATGGAGATCTTTTATTTGTTTAAATGTATTTTATTGAAATATAATTTATGTACAGTGAAATACACAAAACTTAAGTGACTTTTTTTTTTTTTTTCAGTGTTCCCTCCCCTCCCCTCCCACCCCTGGCAACCAACAAAGTTTCCCTCTATATATAAACCTTTCCTTGACCCTCCACATCAATGAACTAATACTATATTTGTCCTTCTGTGATTGACTTATTACACTCAGCATAATGTCCTCCAAGTGTAGGTTGGTCATCCACTCTTCTGCTGATGGGCACATAGGTTGTTTCCATCTTTTTGCTATTGTAAATAGTGCTGTGATGAACATGAGGGTGCATATATCTGTTCCTGTCCTGGCTCTTACCTCTCTAGGATATATACCTAGTAATGGGATTGCTGGGTCAAATGGTATCTCCAATTTCAGCTTTCTAAGGAATAGCCATATTCCTTTCCATGGTGGTTGTATCCCTTCACAGTCCCACCAGCAGTGTATGAGAGTCCCTGTCTCTACACATTCTCATCAGCATTTGTTATTTTCTGCTGTGTTGAACCTTGCCATCATTGATGGGGTGAGATAGTATCTCATTGTTGTTTTGATTTAGATCTCTCTGATGACCAATGATTGTGAGCATCTCTTCATGTGTAAGCTGGCCACCTGAATATCCTTTTTGGTGAAGTGTCTATTCACGTCTTTTGCCCATTTTTCAATTGGATTGTTAATTCCTTTGATGTTGAGGCATTGGAGTTTTCTATAAATCTTGGAGATAAGTCCCTTACCAGATATGCAATTATCAGCAGATATGAATTTGTTGCTGTCATTTTTGTTATGTGCTTTTTTGTGGTGTCAATTTCTTTGTTCAGTATAATTTTCTGTGCTGAGGTTGTTTTGTTTATGAATTTTTTATCACTTCCTTTGTCACTATTGTTTTAATATTTGCTAAATATTTGTTCTGGTCCTATTTTTGATTTTGATGTGAAGGTTTATAATTTTTCTTTGAGGTTACACTGTGGCTTACAGTTTTCTTCCCAAGTTTAGAATAGTCCATTCTTTCTTGTAGTTGTCTTGACATCCCTACCATCTGGAAGTTGTGTAACAACACAGTTTTTTCCCTCTTTTTGGTTTGTAGTTGTCCTAATTTGTCAATTGATGCCTCTGGTTCCCTGTTTACAACCTTGTAGGCTTATTTACTTTGGATACTTCCATAGCTGGGTTGGTTTCTGGGTTATATCATCATGTGTGTTAATTGTCAGTTGTTTTTGGCTGTTTTTGCTTCTCTGTCCAAAAAGCTCCCGTTAGCATCTCTAGTAAGGTTTGTCTGGTTTTAACAAATTCCCTTAATTTCTGCTTATCTGGAAATGTCCTAATTTCACCATCATATTTGAGGGACAGTTTTGCTGGGTACATAATTCTTGGTTAGAAATTTTTCTCTTTCAGTGTTTTATATATACCATCCCATTGTCTTCTGGCCTGCATGGTTTCTGCTGAGAAATCTGAGCTTAGTCTTATTGGTTGCCCCTTGTATATAACTTTTCATTTTTCCCGTGCTGCTCTCATGATTCTTTCTTTGGTTTTGATAAGTTTGATCATGATATGTCTTGGTGATTTTCTTTTGGGGTTTGTTCTGTTTGGGGTTCATTGGACCTCCTGAATGGGTATATTCTCATCTTTCATCATATCAGGGAAGTTCTCTTCCAACAAAGCTTGGACAATTTTCTCAGTGGTATTATTTTTCTCATCCAGTTCTGGAATTCAAATGACATGTAGGTTATTCCTTTTGATGGTATCCCACATGAACCTTAGGCTTTCTTCAGTTTGTTTTTATCTTTTTTCTGATTGATCCCTTTCCAAAGAAGTGTTCAGGTGTTTGTCTTCAATCTCATTAATTCTGTCTTCCATTGCATCAATTCTACTGTTTTGCCCTTTCATTGTGTTATCTATTTCTGACAATTTAGTACTAATCTTCTGGATTTCTATCTGTAGATTTTGAATCATTTCTAATTTTTCATTTGTTTTGTCATTTTGTTCTTGCATTTTCTTCTGAAATTCTTCTAGGGTTTTGTTTGTGTTTTCCTTGGTCTGTCTCTCAATCTTATGAAGATACATACATATAATTCTTTTGAATTCCTTATCAGGGAGTTCCAATGCTGTGTCTTCTCAGGGATAAGTTTTGGTTCTATATCCTGGTCCCTTGTTTCTCCTGCTTTATCTTGCTTCTTTGTGTGGACTGTGATGCTCTGTTGTCTCCGAGGCATTGTGACATTTTTGGGTTTATATTTGTATGTTGTATGTTGGAGTGACTTGCCCACAATTTTCATTTTCTTTGTTTATATATTATCTATGCAAGTAGGGTACTGTGCTGTGCTCCTCTATTCACTAGTTGACAGCACTTATACACTCATCACCTGTCTCCATTCCTGTTGTCAGCCTCCTGTATGTGCCTGCCAACCTTGGCAAATGTTGTTGTTGTTGTTGTTATGTGCCATCGAGTCGGACCCGACTCATAGCGACCCCTCCTTGGGTTTCCGAGGCAGTATCACTATGGAAGTAGAGTGCCCCATCTTCCTTCTGAGGAGTGGTTGGTGGGTTTGAACCGCCAGCCTTCTGGTTAGCAGTCAAATGCCTTAGCCACTATGCTACCAGAGCTCCTCTGGTGGTGCAGTGGTTAAAGCATTTGATTGTTAACCAAAAGTTTAGGAGTTTGAGCCCACCAACTGCTCTGTGGGAGAATGATGAGACAGTCTGGCAAACATAGCCTATTCTTATTAGGTCCCTGGAATTCTAATTCAATGCTATCACTTTAAAATCCAAAATGATCGCCACTTGTAAAGATTCAAAATGGCTCCACCCTTGTCACTTTAAATATCCAAAATGGCCACTGCTTGTGAACATTCAAAATGGCTATGCCCTCATTAACTTTATATATCTACAATGGCTGCCGCTTATAAACATTAAAAATGGCTGCACCCTTGATCACTTTAAATATCCAAAATGGCTGCACCCTCCAGAAAGCGGAAAGTCAACAGCTCAGGTTGTCTCCCTCCTTCCTGTTTCCTTGCCTAGTCATAGGCTACCAGCACAGTTTTCCCTGCAGTCAGTCATTCGTGATCAGGGCTGATCTTTAGGTCCCAACACTACTTGGAAAGGCTGTTGGTCCCATCAGAGTAGCTGACAGTCCGCAGCTCTGACCATTTCTGTACTCACTGTTTTCATCCAGGTTTTTCCACTAGTTGGTGCCTAATCACTTCTGTATAGTTCCTTTCAAAAATTAGGGCTCCAGGATTATCTTCTGTATCTCTGTCAATTGATTTTTCTTTTCTTTGTTGAAGAGGGTCTGTGTCACTTGTCTGCCTATTCCTCCATCTTACCGAAGTCCGATATAACATGATATTTTAACTTACTTTTAGTTAAATTAGTATTCCCACTTCCTTGGGAGTGGGCAGCAAAAAAATGTAGGATTCAAAATTGGCAGAGTCAAACATTATTACTCTCAGTAAGCATTTTACAATCAGAAAATGGTAAATGTTATCTAAGTTTTGGAAACTTATGATATAGATTACATTGAAAAAACAAAACAAAACTCTTTTCTTCTTTGAATTCTTAAATTATATGTATTTGTGAAGATAAGAAAATTAGTGTACTTAAGAATCTCAGACATACACTTGTTGAATGTCTGAGTCTTTGGTTATGGGGTTACCTTGTATCCATTCTCATATTTGCATATGATCAGTTTTAAGCATTCATTTAACAGGTGAGAACTCCCTTGACATAAAATTTTGTGTATAATGGAAGGACTCTACTTTAAAACATTAATGGAATAGACCTAGCACAGCCAAGTTAACTTTTGCCCTCAATTAATGTGATGTCACTAGTATCTTTGCCTCTGTTAGATTGATACATGGAAATTTCCTTTAATGGATCTTCTAACTGTCCCTATTGAAGTTCAGTTAGTAGAAAATGACACCGAGGAGAATTATTCTCTCTCCTAAATGCTGAGCTCATACTACAAGCCTGATACTTTTATATTAGCTTCTGGCTGTTAAGATTGATTTTAAGATTGTACTTTAAAGTTAGACTTTCTGGAACTTGTCTTGATTTGCAGTTATCCGTTCTACTTTCAAACTCCTATTAAGCTTTATACTTTTCTCTGTGTTGATCTAATTCTATAATATGCCTAAGGCCAAGTTTACTTTGAATGCCATTGTGTGAGTGCCACAGTTGATAATTTTCAATCTGATTTTTTTTCTTTACCTTCTGAACTACTTTCCTCTTTCCAGTGTACATTTTTATGGTATTTGCTTATTAGAAGAGATAAAATTGATAGCTAAATACAATTTTAAGTGTATGGTAACATCTTACTGGCCTTATTCTTCTTCATATAAAGCCTGCTGCTAATCCATTTAAAACAGTTATGATACAGCCATTTTCCCATAGCAGGGAAACACTTTTACTGATATTTCCACACATCCAGTTCAGTTACTTGACTTACATGTTTCTGAGCTTATTCTTTCAAGGAGGGAGATGGGGGTGGTGTACATATAGTAAGATATAGCTAGCTAACTTGTGTACTTAAAAATAATGTCTTGATTTCTGACCATCTCTATTAACTTTATATAAAAACAGGTTAAGAGTGACATTTTGTAGGGTAAAAATATCACTCCTCACCTACCAACATGATTAGGTTCCAAAGACCATTTCATTATGCATTATGTGAAAATGGAAGATAACCACATCAGATCACAAAATGGAAGATGACTACATCACTACATAACTTCCAAACCACTGAGTTACTGAGAATCATGGTCCAGGCAAGGTGACACATAACAGTAACCATCACAGCTGGTGCTACTCTTGCCTCATACCTTGGCATTTGTTATTGCCAGATGTACTATATATTGTGTAGCATTGGGAAAGTCAACTGCGAAGGAACTGTTTCAAGTGCTGAGGAGCAAGGATATCTCCTTGAGGACTAAGGTGTGCCTGATACAAGCCATGATATTTCCAATCGCCTGGTATGCATGTGAGAGCTGGACAATGAATAAGGAAGACCGAAGAAGAGTTGATGCTTTTGAGTTGTGGTGCTGGAAAAGAATGCTGAAAGTACCATGGACTGCTAAAAGAACTAACAGATCTGTCCTGGAGGAAGTGCAGCCAGAATGCTCCTTGGAAGCAAGAATGACCAGACTTCGTCTCACCTATTTTGTTCATGTTGTAAGGAGGGACCATTCCCTGGAGAAGGATGTCATGCTTGGTAGGGTGGAGGGTTGATGAAAGGGGGGAGGCCTTCAATGAGATGGATTGATACGGTGGCTGCAATGATGGGCTCAAGTATAGCTGGGATTGTGGGGCTGGCGCAGGATCGGGCAGTGTTTCGTTCTGCTGTGCATGGGGTCACTATGAGTTGGAAATGACTCGAAGGCACTTAACAACAACAACAAACAACTATATATTGTTAATGTGCAAAATGATAGATTTTTTAGTATTGTTGTAAATGTGAAATTTTGGACAAGGAGAGAGAGTTAGTAATTGAGGAGTAGGTATACTTTATTCTGATTACTTTTACTGATTTTTGAAATAAATAAGATATTAGAACTATTTTTAGTATCATAGCACAATGATTAAGTGCTCAGCTGCTAACCAAAAGGTCAGTGGATTGAACCACCAGTTGCTCCTCAGGAGAAAAAAAACGATGTGGCAGCCTGTAAAGATTTACAACCTTGGAAACCCTATGGAGCAGTTCTACTCTGTTCTACAGTCTCTATGATTCAGAATCAACTTGATGGCATAACTGTCATGATTCTTATACATTAGCTACAGGTGAATGTCTCTTATAGTTAGGTCACTTTTGTTCCCACTCTTAAATTGGAACCATAGGTCTAACTCATTATTGAAACATTCTAATTTCATATGTGTTTTCATTGTCTTCATGATTATCCTGTAGCACCATATATTCCTGCTCTAATTTTTGATTAAAACAATATGACTAGATCCATAAGAGATTTACCTACAAAAAAAGGAACTATCTTAGTCATTTTATGAAGCACACATGAAAATATATCTTTGTGGCAGGGTCACATATCAATGTAGAGCACATATCCTATATTTCAGCAACATATCCCACATTATTTATAGTTAGCCTCAAATCAGATCTGCCCTGAGAGGATGAAGATGTATCACAATTGAATATAGAAAAATGTATTAAAGTTTCTGAAGATGACTTTAAAGAGAGTTCTAGAAATATTTTATTAAATGTCAGCTACTTTGCATTATTTTTATGTATTTTCCCATGAGTATAAAATCTTGAAGGAAATAGTTTATATTGGTTTTGTTAGGTTTACTACATATTCAATTTCATTATCATATAGTAATACTTCATGCAAAGAATGTGCTACTTTTCTAGGTAGGTCACTTTTTTTTTTTTTTTATCTGATGCCATCACAAATCAAGAAGTCCTAGAGTATAATAACTGAACACTAAGAATGTCTACAGTCTAGAAGTGATGTTGAAGTGTAGGGTCTCATAGTTTTCAGTAGTGCCTAAGGCATTTAACTACTAACCAGAAGTCTGGTGGTTCAAACCTACCAGCCACTCCTCGGAAGGAAGGTTGGACAATCTACTTCCATAGTGATACCACCTCAGAAACCCAAGGAGGGGTCTCTATGAGTCGGGACCGACTCGATGGCAGTGAGGTTTTTTTACATGTACTGGTAGTTTTGGTGCTGTCCAGCGAAGGGAACATATAAGAACTGGAAGAAGTAAAATTGCTCTTTTATGAAAGAATGATTTTATTACATTTAGTTTGGATTTGATCAACAGGAAAGGATATTCTATCTCTCCACAGACATGCCTATCAATCAAATGAATTGTTGTTGTTGTTATGTGCCGTCGTGTCAAACCCGACTCATAGCGACCCCTCCTTGGGTTTCCGAGGCAGTATCACTACGGA
>NW_006921712.1:2400608-2413347 GCF_000298275.1 Orycteropus afer afer
TCTGGTTAGCAGGCAAGTGTCTTAGCCACTATACTACCAGAGCTCCCAATCAAATGAATACAAACTCTGAAATCAAGTCACAGGACCAGTTCCATTTGTGGCCCTTTCTTTCTTCACCCTCAGCTTTGGCCCTCTAACTTGTTACTGGTACATTTTTCTATTTTAACTCCTACCCCTCCTTTTGGCACCTTACTTACATATGCAGGTTTTTATAATTTTAAGTCAATTCATTAGCTTCCCTCTTTGTTTTTGGTGAACCACTTTCCAAGAGTTTTAAGGGATTTGAAGTCACTATTTGAACCAATCATAAATCTGATACCATTTATTGTTTTTTTTTTTTTTTTTTGATCTTATCCTTAGAGCTCCTGTAAATGATTAACCTCATTGTGGCTATCCCATCCTAGTTTGCCCAGCACTTATTTCCATCACTGAAGGGATGCCTTCCTCTATCTGATCTTATAACCCAATAGACTTCCTTAGTAGTTATTTTTCTGTAGCTGATATTTTGCTCTGATTACCTAGTGCCACTCTGACAGGAATATACTGCAAATGGGATGGCCTTAACAAACAGTAGTTTATTCTTGCAATTTGAAAGCTTTAAGTCCAAGTTCAAATTGCCAGGCTCAAGAAGCTGTGTGAAAGCCCCTCAAACTTTTGGGCTTTAGCTCTGCCTTTTGCTCCCAGCCCACTGAAACTAGAGGCATCTCTTCACTCAGGCAAGCTACTGGCTTCTGAGGCTGTCAAACCCAAGGTTGACAAATAAAATCGCACAGTCTCAATGTTACCAAACCACACGGCAGGCCATTGATTCAAGTCCATTGAAAGTCCCAGGTTTGACAGAGCAGACTGCTGAACCACTTGGTTACATGAAGGTTTCAAGCAAGCCATAAGCTGGACACCATTCCCAAAGTTTCTTTTATACAGGAAGCAGACCACATACCCAAAGGCAGCTACCCAAAGGCTGCTCACAGTAGATTCCACCATGGAGTTATTTATCAGTTTCATCGTGGGAAATACTACATCCAGTTGCCCAGCCACTCAACCAAGCCTAGCCAAGTTGACACACAAACATGACCACCACAGATATGCTGCACATTTTCTTTTTTAGCAAAAGAAAATTCAGCTTACATTTGTATTCTGAGAACTTGAATGTACAGTAATAGTAAAATAGATGTTTCTTAATTTTACTCAGTGGAAAGTGATAACCAGTCACAGTTAATCACTAAAAAATCATCTCCAGCAGAGGCTTTTTAATTACCTCAAGACCTCCATATCTATTCCCACACTTGTGGATGGATAAACATAATAAGATAAATAAAAGGCTCCTTTTTCTCAATAATGAATATGTACAAGTTGTTTTGAATCATAATTTGAACATTTGGGGACTAAGAACTGATCAGGAGAGAACTCGTGATATTTTGAAAAAGATTATCCCCTGAATCTAGGTCACTTTATCTGGATACAGTGGCATATAATAAACGATTGAGATAGGCCTCCAATGGGAATCTCAGTAGGTGGGACATGTTTTGAACAGCATGACTGTGCTACTAGAAAGGGAACTAATTAAGGACTACAGAATGAGGTTATTGGTGATTTCTTCAGGACAGCAAGAGAATTTAGAAACTAACTGAGAAAGATGTCATGACTAATTTTGGAAAAAGAAAAGTTTTGATTTTAAAAGCCAAATTTAGGTCCTTTTTTGATTTTTCATTGAACACTTGACCATTTTCCATCTACAAAAATATTGGTTCAATTTTTTGCATTGGCTTCTGTAATAGTACATTATTTTGATTTTTCTCTTTCTATGGCAGCTTCTTTGTCTTCTTCCCAAAATGTGGATATTTTTCAAAATTTTATAATCATTATTTTTCCTTTGACAGTCTCCTGGAGCTGTCATTCACTTTTATAACAGTTATTATCTCTATGCAGATGATGGCTGTAAATTTATGTCTTTAACTCTGACCTCTCTTGACAATGCCAGACATTTTCACTAGAATATACGGACAGCACCTCAAATTCAACATGTTTATCATCTCTCCCTCTATCCTAAAAATGTAGCTTCCCATTTAGACTTGCTAGCTTGTGTAAATGAAACTATTTCCATGACCAAAAATGAACAAACCCAAAACAAAACAAAAACAAAAAACCAAACCCATTGCTATCAAGTTAATTCTGACTCATGGTTACCCACGCATTACAGAGTATGACTGTAATTTTCTTGGCTGTAACCTTCATAGAAGCAGATTGCCAGATCTTTCTTCCCTGAATGGGTTTGAACCTTTGGGTTAGTGGATAGCACAAACCCTTTGCATCACCACCTAGGCTTTAAAACTTGGATATTTTAAATTTCTTTTCCTTTCTTATCACTTATGCTCTCTTTTTTCCCTCTCTTCCTCCTCTGTCAACAGTTCTCATGGTTTCATTGTTCAAAAGAACATCGTTTTTCTTTTATTTTTCTTTCCTATTGTCATAACCCTTATTCAGGCCATTATCTAACATGTTAGCCTACTGCTCCAAAAATATCAGTGATGCTCTGGCACACCCAGTGAGAACCACTGATGTGGGATGCTGGTCTCCATTTGTTTCCTTGCTTTAACTCACTTCCATTGAGTCAATTCTTTCTCATAATGGCCCTATAGGATAGGGTAGAATTGTATAGGGTTTCTAGGGCTATAAGGGAAATAGACTTCCTTATCTTTCTCTTGGAGAATGGCTGGTGGGTTCAAATCACCAACCTTTTGGTTAACAGATGAATGCCTTAACCACTTAGCCACAAGAGCTTCCTTGCTTTGTTGTTGTTATGTCCCGTTGAGTTGGATCCAACTTCAAATAATAATGGTGAGAGGCCTTTTATAGCTTGTAACATACTGGATGCAAGAGGTGAGGCTTGTGAAAGGAAATAGGCTCTAAGATAATGACTTGGAGCCTGGAGTTATCTTTCCATTCACGTTGGGCAGAACACTGAGATATCTGAAAATTTTCTTGTAGTGTGCTCAGTAAGTTCCTAAAATCACCTTGTACTTATTTTCTCAGTTCCATAATGCATAATTGCTCTAGAGATATTCAGCACCCAAGGTCATCTTTTTCTTTCTTCTAGTTCTTCAGAGAAATTTGAAGCAGCCAACTGATCTTGTTTATTTTTTTCTACATGTTCTATAACAACAGTATTTAGTCATCTAAGGCCTTGTCTTCTATTGGCACTAGATTTATAGGTATCCACTAAGTAACTGTTTTGCCACTCCATGCTATGGACTACTAGTATCTCTCTACCACTGAACTAGGGTCAGTCATGTCTTTAAATCTAGTCAGAGGGCAGAACCAATTCCAGGATCCTCTTTGGTTATTTTTGTTTGTTTCTTTTATTTTGCTTTCTTTCCTCCAAATGGCTACCCAGTTATCCACATCACTAATTGACTAATCTATCCTTTATTCAAATTGTTGATAAAGTTTTATATGGAACCTTCATCATATATTGTTATGTGCCATTGAGTGAGTTCTAGCTTATAGAGACCTATGTACAACAGAATAAAACACTCTGTGGTCTTGTGACATTGTCAAAATTGTTGCTATGCTTGAGCCTGTGGTTGCAGTCACTGTGTCAATCTATTTCTTTGAGGATCTTCCTCTTTTTCACTGACCTTCTACTTTATCAAGCGTGTCCTTGTCTGGTCCCTCCTGATAACATGACCAAGGTAAAGGAGGCAAAATCTCACCATCCTCTCTTCTAAGGAGTATTGTGGCTGTGGTTCTTGTTGTTGTTGTTGTTGTTATTGTACTCTTCTATGTTGATTGATTTTTTTTACTTCTGTGGCCATTGGTTTTTTCTAGATTTTCCTTCCCTTCCATTTCTGTAGTCACATCATACATTTTTAAGTTTGATAAGACTAGTCCCTCTGTTATTCTATCTTTTGTTTTCCTATAGATAAATTTTAACATCATTTTTCAAGTTTCTAAAGAATAATACTTCAAATTTGGATTGGGATTACATTTAATTTATAATATTATTAGAACCCATTGCCATCAAATCAATTCTGACTCATAGCACCCCTAAAGCATCAAAGAAGATGGAAAAGTCACTGAACCAAAAAGAATTGGTTGACATTCAACCATTTCAGGAGGTAGCAGATAATTAAGAATCAGTGGTATTAAAGGAAGAAGTCCAAACTGCCCAAACGCATTAGTGAAAACCAAGGCCTCAGGAATAGCCAGAATACCAATTGAGATGTTTCAACAAACAGATGCAGCACTGGAAGTGCTTAATAGTTTATGCTAAGAAATATGGAAGACAGCTTCCTGGCCAACCAACCAGAAGAGATCCATATTTGTGCCTGTTCCAAATAAAGGTGATTCAACAGAATGTGGAAATTATTGAACAATATCATCAATATCACACACAAGTAAAAATTTGCTGAAAATAATTAAAATCAAATTTTATTGATTACACAAAAGCATTTGATGGCATGAGTTATAACAAATTATGGATAATATGGTGAAGAATGAGAATTCCAAAACACTTAATTGTGCTCATGGGTAACCTGTGCATAGACCAAGAGTCAGTCAGTCATTTGAATAGAATACAAGGGAATACTGCATGTTTTAAAATCAGGAAAGGTGTGCGTCAGGGTTCTATCCTTTTATCATACTTACTCTATCTAAGCAAATAATCTGAGAAATTGGACTACATGGATAAGAAAGTGACATTAGGATTAGAAAAAGACTCATTAACAACCTGCAATATGCAACCGACACAAGCTTCCTTGCTGAAATTGAAGATGACTTGAAGCAGTTATGGATGAAGATCAAAGACTACATATAGCCTGCAGTATGGATTACACCTCAACATGAAGAAAAGAAAAATCTGCACAATGGGGCCATTTAGCAACATCATAATAAAAGGAGAAATATATTGAAGTTGTTTGGGATTTCATTTTGCTTGGATCCTAAATCAACACCCATGGAAGCAGCAGTCAAGAAATCAAATGTTGTATTGCATTGGGAGGAGCTCTGGTAGTGTAGTACCTAAGGCACTTGACTGCTAACCAGAAGGCTGGCATTTCAAACCCATCAGCCACTCCTCAGAAAGAAGGTTTGGCAATCTGCTTCCGAAGTGATACTGCCTCAGAAACCCAAGGAGGGGTTGCTATGAGTTGGGTCCATCTCGACAGCACCTAACAACAACAACAATAACATTGCATTGGGCAGATCTGCTGCGAAAGACCTCTTTATTTTTTTAATTTTTTTTTTTAATTGTGCTTTAGGTACAAATTTACAGAGCAGAGTTTGTTTTACATTCAACATTTCATGTACATTTGGTTTCACTCCCCAATTACCATCCCCAACCCTAACTCACTCAACTCCCCTTCCTGCCCAGTAACCACCACCCCCCTATGCCCCTCATAGTTATGCACTTCTGTGGGTCCTGCATTTCCTCTATGTGAATGTTGCCCCTCTGGTGCACCGTGGTTGATTGCTCCAAGGGATTCATCTCCATAGAGTATGCAGGTGTGTCACCCTGGGTTGAGTGGTCTCTGTGTACATCTTATTTACTGTTGAGCTAAGAGCCAGCCACTGAGAGTGAGTTTTGTTCCAGGCCTAAAGTATATCCCAGGACCATAGTATTGGGGGTTCCACCAGACTCCATTTGACCAGTAATTCTGGTCATTATTATGTTTTTGGATTTCGTTCCTTGTTTTTCCTCCCACTCTACCCAGGATTTCCAGTTTTGATCCTTTCCCAAGTGGTTGGCATTGGTAGCTGGGCACCATTTAGTTCCACCGGTCTCGAGGTCCCATTATGTCTTAGGGCTGATTGCTTTCAAATGTCCTTTTTGTTGTTGTTGTTATTGTACTCTTCTTTACTTCCAATAATAGGAGACCATTAGCTGCATCTTAGGTGGCTGCTTGAAAGCTTTTAAGACCCCAGTCACTACTCACCAATGTAGGTTGTGGAACAAGATTTTTAATGTATTTTATTGTGCCAATTGAGTCTGGTTTCCCCCAATACTATGATCCTGAGTCAGTAGATCTGTTGGATCTCTCTCCCATAGTGTCTGGCTGTCTGTAAGGGATTTCCCTCTGCTGTTTCTGTAAGGATTGCAGGTATTTTGTATCACTGGTATCTGTGCAAGATTAACCTCAACTGAATCTATCCTTGGTCTAGAATATAATCCTGTTCACTGACCCCATCTGATCTTCTCTGATGTTTATGTGTTTATCTGTAGCCTGGTGTTTGGTGTTAATGGTAATACAGTATTGTGAATATACTGGTATTAACCTCTGTTGTCTTTATCTTATATGCACAATTCAGTGTCCTTCCTTTCTCTAATATTATCATGGCGGTCATACTCTTTTCTTATCATCCATCCCCTTACCCACATCAGCATGTGCCCCCAACTAGCCTGAAATTAATCCTTCTCCTTCCCTTCCCACTCCAGTAACCTACAAAGTGAGTTCCCTTCCTTAAGCAAACCCTTCTTTGTCTTTTTACAGTAATGGGTTCTTACAATATTTGTCCTTCTGTGATTGGCTTATCTCACTCAGCATAATGCCCTTCAGGCACATCCACATTGTGAGATGATTCATGTATCCTTCATTGTTCTTTAATGTAGCATAGTATTCCATTGTGTGAATGTAACATAATTTGGTTATTCATTCATCCGTTGATGGACATTTTGGTTGCTTCCATCTCTTTGCTATAATGAATTGTGTTGTGATGAACATAGGTGTACATATGTCTGTTTGTGTCCTCCTTTTCAACTCTTTAGGATATATTCCTAGTTTAAAGACCTCTTTTTAAAGTGTTAAGAGAGCAAAGATATCCCTTTGAAGAGTAAGGGGTACCTGACCCAAGCCATAGTATTTTTAGTCCCTGCATATGCATGCAAAATCTGGACAATGAAAGGAAGACTGAAAAAGAATTGATAATTTTGAATCGTGGGGTTGGGGAAGGGTATTGAATATACCATAGACTTGAGTATACCATGGATTACCACAAGAAACAACAAATCTGTCTTGGAAACACTACAGCCAGAATGCTCCTTAGTAGAGAGGATGCTGATATTTTTTGTCTTTCATACTTTGAACATTTTACTAAGAATCACCAGTCCATGGAGAAGCACATCATGCTTTGTAAAGTAGAAAGTCAGTGAAAAAGAAAAAGATCCTCCACTGGATGGATTGACACAGTGGCTGCAATAATGGGCTCAAATGTAGCAATAATTATGAGGATGATGTAGGACTAGACAGTGTTTAGTTCTGTTGTATATAATGTCTCTTTGAGTCAGAACAAACTGGATGGCACCTAACAACAACCACAAATTAGAAAGAACTGAAACTTCCTCAGTATTGAGTCTCTGTCACATAGAAGTGTGCTTGTCTCCATCCATTTGCTTATATATTAGATAATTCTTATTAATTTTTTGTTCAGAGCCTTTGTACCTTCACTTATTTTTGAGTGTTTGATAGGTTCAAATAGCCAATCTTTCAATTGGCAGCTGAGAATTTAACCACTATGCCACCAGGGTTCCTTTGATAATAAATAGGATAGGAGATGGAGGTTCTTCCTTATTCCTGTGTATTTGTTGATTTTCTTCTAATATGTTCTACAGTTTTTGTTTTAGCTGTTTCAGTACATAAATATTTATGATAGATTTTTGCCTTTACTGCTTACTCATTTTGAAATCTCATTCCAAGTTTATCTTTTGCCTGTTTCTTTTGAAAACCTTAGAGTTAGATTTTTTAAAAAATAATATAGCCTATTTTTTTTTGAGGGGGGTGATTTTACCCTATTTAAGTACATTATTATAACAGATAATATGTTGTGCTAATGTTGTTTGTTTGTATCATCACATTTATTACTTACAAACTTTAAAAACATTATGTGTATTGCTTTATGGAGTATGTGTGTGTAGTGTCCTTTATTCTCATCCTTCACCTGATATTTAGATGGAATGTATTCTATTTAAAAATTTTTTTAAATGATATATTTAAATGTTTCTTGATTATTCTCTTTCAAAATGGGAACCATTATGAAAAATGAAGAAACATTACACTTAAATTTCTAGCTACAACTAAATTTCCCTTCCCCCTGAGGAGAGTTTTTTCTCTCATTTATTTATTTATTTTTTTAATTATGAGAGAGATTTGCACATATTTAAATATTTGAGCAAAAAAACCAGAGGGTGAGAGTGTAGAGTTGAATATATAGACTCGATAATCAATAGAACAGTATACTTTTAGGAGAATATGTGATATAGAATACAGTTTGAGAATTTTGTTTTAGATACATGGAACACATCTCTCATTGTAACAGAAATCAGGGAGAAACACATGCTAGGTTTTATGTCTCAATATTAAGGAATTCTTACTGGATTTGATCTTCTTTGTGACAATGGTGGTGAGGTTGTGAGATTTGGGAGTACTGATGAGAGTTCATAAAGTTTGTGTATCTTCTCTAAAGAAGGAGAGAGTATATTTCTAGAGAAATGTTTTACCTAAAAACCCAGAAGGAGTTTGAGGTATGGTCAAGTTTGGATTTGACTTGTTTGTTCACCATAATACAGGCGTAGCTCATTTAATTGCACTTCACTTTAATGTGCTTTGCAGCAAAGATTTATAGAATCAAGCACATTTATTGGTATCATTTCCCCACCAGCTTGTGCTCACATCATGTCTCTGTTTCACATTTTAGTAATTTCCACTATTTCAAAGCTTTTCATAATACTATTGCATACTTAGGAGCTCTGGTAGCATAGTGCCTAAGGCATCTGACTGCTAACCGAAGGCTGGTGGTTCAAACCCACCAGCCACTCCTCAGAAGGAAGGTTGGACAATCTACTTCTGTAGTGATACTGCCTCAGAAACCCAAGGAGGGGTCGTTGTGAGTCAGGTCTGACTCAGTGGCACATAACAAAAACAATTGCATACTTAATAGACGATGAACCAACAAATCTAACTCATTGCTGTCAAGTGGGTTCTGACTCATAGTGATCCCTCCTTGGGTTTCTGAGGTAGTATCTCTGCTGAAGTAGATTGCCCAGTCTCCCTGCTGAGGAGTGGCTAGTAGGTTGAACTGCCAGCCTTCTGGTTAGCAGTCAAATGCCTTAGGTGCTACGCCACTAGAGCTCCTTAATAGACTATGGTATAGTGCAAACATAACCTTTATATATTATTTTTTTTTTTGGTTTCTCAGTGCATATAAAAGTTATGTTTGCACCATATTAAAGCTCCTTAATAGGCTATAGTATAGTGCAAACATAACTTTTATATGTACTAATAAACCAAAAAAATTATGTGATTCACTTCATTGTGTTATTCGCTTTAATGTGGTAGTCTGGAATTGAACCTGGAATATTTCTGAGATGCCTGTGCAAGAAGTCTAGCCACTGGGTAACAGGGAATTTTGATCTCTCATAGTAATTTGCTAAGACTTGTTAAGTAAGTGTCACCTTTGAGGAAGTAATTATTCCATTATTTGAGCATTCTTCAAAATGACATCTTCTGCCAGTGGAGCACATACTTCTCTCCGTCATTGTTCACCTGCCTTACATGGGGGCTTACAGGCCAGTTTGGATTTGCCATGTGAAGTTACCTTTCTACCACCAAGAACAATCCATGCTTTAGTTTGAAGACTCTTGGTATCTGATACAAGACCTAGTCTTTTGAAACCTCTCTTTTCACCTGTTCCTTTCTTTCTCTGCTGCAACTTGACCTCAGTTCATTCCTGATGAGCCAAATCACATGAATTATTATTTTAGTTATTTTTGCCTACACTTCCTTTCTAACTCTCTTCCATCTCTAATTTATTAGTTTGCTGCTTGGCAAAATTACAAGCATAGATTAATTTTGTAACTGTCCTAACCTCTATACCCCCAAAGAGATTGCTGCAAGATAAAACCATATATCTTTTCAGTTGATACCTATTCCCATTGAATTGATTTAAATCCATAACAACCCTATTGGACAGAATAGAACTGCCCCATAGGGATTCCAAAGCTAAGATCTTTATGGAAGAAGACCGTCACATCTTTCTCTCATGGAAGAGCTGGTGGGTTTGAACCACCTATCTTTCAGTTAGCAGATGAATGCTTAACTACTCTGACACCAGGGCCCCTTGTGCACTTAATGCTGATTAAAACAAACAAACCAAAAATCAGTCTACACTTTATTTGAGTACCTGTTATTACCTGGACTTTCTTCTTTGCGTTCTGGTCCAACTGCTTCTCCATTCTCTCTATCTCTTCTCTTTAATAGGATTTTGTATCTTAACAATGTTCCTCTTTACTCATTCATGCTTAGCAATCAAAAAGCCCCATGCTGTTGTTGTTAGGTGCTGTTGAGTCACCTCTGACTCATAGCGACACTGTGTGCAACAGAATGAAACACTGCCTAGTCCTGAGCTAGCCTCACAGTCTTTGCTATACCTGAGCCCTCCATTGCAGCCACTGTGTCAATCTGTCTCATTGAGGGCCTTCTTTTGTGCTAACCTTTCACTTTTCCAAGCATGATATGCTTCTTCAGGGAGTGTTCCCTTCTGATGACCTGACCAAAGTAGGTGAGATGAAGTCTGGGCATTCTTGCTTCCAAGGAGCATTCCAGCAGCAGTTCTTCCAGGACAGCTTTGTTAGTTCTTCTGGCAGTCCATGGTACTTTCACTATTCTTTGCCAATACTACAACTCAAAAGAATGAACTCTTCTTTGGTCTTCCTTATTCATTGTCCAGCTTTCATATGCATATGAGACAATTGAAAATACCTTGGCTTGGGTTAGTCTTCAAGGAGATATCTTTGCTCTTCAGCACTTGAAAGAGGTCTTTTGCAGCAGATTTTCCCAGTGCAATACCTCATCTGATGTCTTGACTGCTGATTCCATTGGTATTAATTGTGGAACCAAGTAATATGAAATTTTTGACAACATCAGTCTTTTCTCCATTTATGTTGCTTATTAGTCCAGTTGTGAGGATTTTTATTTTCTTTATATTGCAGTATAAATCCATACTGCAGATTATAGTCTTTAATCTTCATTGGTAAGTGCTTCAAGTCATCACTTTCAGCAAGCAAGGTTGTATCATCTGCACATTACAAGTCGGTAATGAGCCTTCCTCCAATCCTGCACCCCATTATTGGACTAAAACAGAGGTCTTCTAAATACTTCTCTCATATTTTTGCCTCACTCCTGCCACATGGGGAGCTCTGGTGGCATAGTACTTAAGGCATTTGACTGCTAAACAGAAGGATGGTGGTTCGAGCCCACCAGCCACTCCTTGGAAGGAAGATTGGGCAATCTACTTCCTTAGTGATACTGCCTCAGAAATCCAAGAGGGGTCACTATGAGTTGGATCTGACTCAACGGCAATGAGTCTTGCCATATGTATGTGAACTTGTATTTCTGTTTTCCCTCCTTTGCTTTTGTTACAAGAGGAGTGAAGGGAAATGTACTTTCCCATTCAGTTTTTCTGTTCACCTTTGTTCATGATCGCATTTCATTCTACTTCTTTTGGTCTTACTCCATCAGTTTTGTTCTTTCTTTTTACTTCTTTATCGTTAGACCAGATTATTTCAACATCCCCTTAACTTATTTCTGTACTTCTTCTAACTTAATCATTCATCTATTCAGTTGCCAGATTCATTCTTCTAAAGTGCACATCTGTTTATGTCTTTTAAACGGATAAACAGGATAATAATCACACTCACATACAGAAGATTTTGTTATCCTGCCACCATCTACAAGTGTTGGCCATCCTGTTTGTACTCCTCAGTTTCATTTTTAATTCTTTTGGCTATGACTTAGTAATACTCACTTCTCTGCTGAGAAAATTTCCATTATTTTCTGGGGTAATTCCTGTTCATTCATTGACTCAGCACAGATGTGGTGTCTCTGAGAAATTTCTCCTTCCTAAATTCGTTTAGGCTTCTCTTCCTAGCATAACTATACTCTCTGAACTGCAGTGTTAAACAACATGCCTTATGCTAATTTGTAATGGGTTGCAGACCTTTATCTCTAGGACCTGACACTTGGTGGGTGCTCTGTAGTGGTTTAACCAATGAATAAGATCCACCTACATTTAGTATACTTAAAGTGATATTGATGAGAACTTTTAAAAAAAAAAAATACCTCAAATGTGACATACGCTAATAAATTGAATAAATGTTACATATATTAAAGAATGGCGCTCTGGTGGCATAGTGCCTAAGGCATTTGACTGCTAAATAGAAGGCTGGCGGTACAAACCCACCAGCCACTCTGGAGAAGGAAGGCTGGGCAATCTACTTTCGTAAAGATTTACCACCTCAGAACCCAAAGGGGGTCACTATGAAATAAATCATGTGTGACTTACGTATTTAAATTGAATAAATCTTATGCATATTAAAGTATAATATTGCTCTTTAAAATAGTTCAGGAAATTTATACAACCTTGAATAGGAATTTTCACTTTTCAGAAAATTGACAGACAATCATAATTTGAGCTATAAAACTCTCAGAGGGTAATATATTTGCAAAGATTTAGCCTACAAATCTCATTCATCCTTCAGTTTAATATTAGACATTTGCCCCACTAAGTTGACTGGTTGTAGGGTATTTTATCAGAGGATGCCATTCCTCTTTTGTCTTCCTACTTCTCATATTATCTTATTTTGGAAACAAAATTGTTCTTGAAGCACTTAATGAAAAGAAATAAATTTAAAACAACATATAGTGTCTCATCCTCTCCTTACCATCCTTTCTTCCTTTTCTTTTTATGT
>NW_006921712.1:2416260-2429921 GCF_000298275.1 Orycteropus afer afer
GCAAATAATCTGAGAAGCTGGACTATATGAAGAAAAATGTGGTATCAGGATTGGAGGAAGAATCACTAACAATCTGAGATACGCTGATGATACAACTTTGCTTGCTGAAATTGAGGCTGACTTGAGGCACTTACTGATGAAGGTTGAGGAACACAGTCTGCAGTATGGATTACATCTCAATATAAAGAAGACAAAAATCCTCACAACTGGACCAATAAGCAGCATCAAGATAAATGGAGAAAAGATTGAGGTTGTCAAAGAATTCACATTGCTTCATTCTGTAATCAACACCAGTGGAAGCAGCAGTCATAACATTAGTTGACATGTAACACTGGGCGTCAGCTGTGAAAGAACTCTTTGAGGTGCTGAGGAACAAGGATGTCTCCTTGAGGACTAAGGTGCACCTAACACAGGCCATGGTATTTTCAATAGCCTTGTATGCATGTGAGAACTGGACAATGAATAAGGAAGACTGAAGAAGAGTTGATGCGAAGAATGCTGAAGGTACCATGGACTGCCAAAAGAACTAACAGATCTGTCCTGGAGGAAGTGTGGCTGAGATGCTCCTTGGAAGCAAGGATGGCCAGACTTTGTCTCACCTACTTTGGTCATGTTGTCAGAGGGGACCATTCCCTGGAGAAGGATGTCATGTTTGGTAAGGTGGAGGGTTGACGAAAGAGGGGAAGGCCTTCGACGAGATGTATTGACATGGTGGCTGCAACAGTGGGCTCAAGTATAGCAAGGATCATGGAGCTGGCATAGGATCGGGTGGTGTTTCGTTCTGCTGTGGATGGAGTCGCTTTGAGTCAGAAATGACTCGACAGCACCTAACAACAACAACAACAATGACCAAAGATTGGACAATTTTGGGGATGAAACAAGGACATTTTACATAAAGAAAATAAAAAGAAGAAGAAACTCTGGAAACTCTTCAGAAGAAACTCTGGAAACTTGTTCTTCAACATATGATAGCTAAAACAGAAAGGAAGAAATGATGATGTAATAGAGCTGAACAGAATATTTCAATATGCAGATTGAGGAGACAAAATAAAGTATTACAATGAAATGTGCAAAGACTTAGAAAACCAAAAGAGAAGAACATATCAGCATTCTTAAAGGTGAAAGACCTGAAGAAAAAATTCAAGCCTTTAGTTGCTATACTAAGGGATTCCAGAAGCAAAATATTGAACAATGCATGAAGCAACAAGAGAAAATTGAAGGAAAAACAGAATCACTGTAGCAAAAAGAATTGGCTGACATTCAGACATTTTAGGAGGTAGCTTATGATCAAGAACTGATGGTATTGAAGGAAGAAGTCCAAGTTGCACTGAAAGTAGCAGGAAAAAAAAAAAATCTCTAGGAATTGATGGAATGCCAATTGAAATATTTCAACAAATGGATTCAGGGCTGGATGCACTCACTCATCTATGCCAACACTTTTGAAAGACAGCTGTATGTCCAGCACACCTGAAGAAACCCATATTTACTCCCATTCCAAAAAAAGGTAATCCAACAGAGTGCAGAAGTTATCAAAGAATAACATGTAATGTCAAATGCAAGTACAATTTTGCTGAAAACAATTCAAAATAATTGCAGCAGTACATCCACAGGAACTTCCAGGAATTAAAGCTGGATTCAGAAGAGGACGTAGAACTAGGGATATCATAGATGATATAAGGTGCATCTTGGATGAAAGCAAAGCATACCAGAAAGATTTTTACCTGTGTTTTATTGACTATGTAAAGTTATTCAACTGTGTGGATCCTAAAAAAAAATTATAGTTAACATTGTGAAGAATGGGAATTTCATAACATTTAACTGTCCACATGTGGAACCTGTGCATAGACCAAAATAGGCAGTCATGTGAACCGAAAAAGGAGATATTGTGTGGTTTAAATTCAGGAGAGATGTATGTTTGGGTTGTATCCTTTTACTGCACTTACTCAATCTGAACTCTGAGCAAATCCTAGAAACTGGACTATATGAAGAAGAACAGAACATCAAGATTGGCAGAAGACTCATTAACCACCTGTGATACTGCTAAAGGGGCAAGGAGGCATCATCTTTTGACCTCCTCTGACTACACAAGAGGAGGACAGAATCACCATCAGCAGCCCAAGGCCTGTTCCTATGAAGCCAGACATGCCGCTACCCTCCAGCCCTCTTCCCAACCTTGCCACCAACCATCCCTCCCGTGGCACCCACCACCTCTTTGCTGGGTTTGATAATTCACTGCAGTGGGCACACAGAACTCACAGATGATTGGGTTTTATTAGGGAAACAACAGGATACAATTCAAGTTCAGGAATATGCTCAGGATACAGTTCTTTGGTCAGGACAGTCTCCCCTCTGCTGAGCCCTTAGACACACTTCTCTGGCTCTTGGCCTGGCCTTTGCCTCTGTGGGCCAAGTAAGCATGCTACTCTGTCCCATGCTTCTTGGGTCCCCAGCTGCCATATCTCAGATGGGCGTCTCTCTTAGCCAACAATTTGATTCCCCCTCTGCTTTTAACTAACTCACTGCTTTCAAGTAGGTTCTGACTCATAGCGACTCCTCTTTGGGTTTGCCAGGTACTATCACCATGGAAGTAGATTGTCCAACCTTCCTTCTGAGGAATGGCTGGTGGGTTTGAACTGCCAGCCTTCTGTTTAGCAGTCAAATGCCTTAGGCACTGTGCCTCGAGAACTCCTCCTTTGCCTCTTGGAAGGCTCATTTTAAGCCTGGCAGAGTGGCAAAACTAACCAATCCCAATATCAGAGTTCTGCACACCTGAGAGAGAGAGAGAGAGAGAGAGAGAGAGCAAACTTCCCCTGAAGATTACTTCCTGCTGCACTGACAGATATACCCAAGGTGGATGATTTTAGCAACCAGAAGTCTAAAAGTGGTTACTCAGTTGCTCATGGCAAATTCTACCACAGAATTAATTGCCAGTCTCATTATAGGAAATAACTACTACCAGCTGCCCAACCAAGTTGACACATATTTGCATAGTCCCATCCAGTAATCTGGGGGGAGTTACAAAGACTATGGCTCGAAAAGCCATTCCATACAACTCACTACACTGCAGATATGCAGATGACACAACCTAGCTTGTGAATATAAAGAGGGCTTTAAGCACTTACTGTTGAAAATCAAAGACTACAGCTTTCAGTATGGATTACACCTGAATATAAGTAAATAATCCTCACAAATGTGTTGATAAGGAAGATATGATGAATGGAGAAAAGATTGAAATTGTCAGGGATTTAATTTTATTTGGATTTACAGTCAACACCCATGGAAACAGCAATCAAGAAATCAGGGGACATATTGAACTGGGCAAATCAGCTACACAAAATTTTTTTAAAAGTGTTAAAGAACAAAGATGTCATTTTGAAGACTAAGGTGTGCCTTACCCTATGCCAGCTCCATGATCCTTCCTATGTATTTTCTATAGCATCATATGCATACCTCTGTATCAATCTATCTCTTTGAGGGTATCCCTCTTTTTCACTGACCCTCTACTTTACCGAGCACAATGTCCTTCTCCAAGGATTGGTTTCTCCTAATAACGTGTACAAAGTAAGTGAGATGAAGTCTCAGCATCCTCTTCTAAGACAAAATACTCAGTATTCTTCACCAACAGCATACTTCAAATACATCAATTCTTCTGTCTTCCTTATGGGCATGCTGTTGTTGTTATGTGCCATCAAGTCAGACCCAACTCATAGCCACCCCTCCTTGGGTTTCTGAGGCAGTATCACTACAGAAGTAGATTGCCTAACCTTCCTTCCGAGGAGTAGCTGGTGGGTTTGAACTGCCAGCCTTCTGGTTAGCAGTGAAGTGCCTTAGGCACTATGCTATCAGAGATCCTTCTTATGGGCATAGTATGGGCTATTTAAAATATGGGTGGCAATGAGACTGAAAGACATAGAGAATAGATTATGAAGGGCCATGCATGTGCCTTTCTACCTGACACTGAAGGAGAATATTTGAAAAATTTTAAGAAGAAATGACATGGTTAAATTTAACTCTTGGAAAGGTAACTCTGAAAGGGTGTTTTAAGTATATTTGAAGTAAAGACTTGAATTTTTCCAGTTATCAGACTTTTGTGATAGTGTCAGGAAAATGATAAAAGACTGAATTAAGGTAGTCACCATGGGATGAAGAAGAGTAGGTGCATTCAAGAGACTCAGGAAAGAAAAATGATCATAACAGATGGCTGAATAGAGAAAAAAAGGACAAAAAATAATCTATGATGGCTGATATTTTTAGTTTGCCATTGGGTTTATCAAGCATTTTCCAAATTGTATTTCCATAAGGGAAAAGAGAGCTCCATGGTCAAAGAAGCTAGGTAAACACTGAATATTACATATTATCTTGGTGACAGACAATGACAAGTAGCGTATTAAAAACTCTGAATGTCCTGCAGAAAGAAATTCTACTCTGATATGAGTGTGTGTGTGTGTGTGTATGCTATGTGTGTATATGTTTTATTATTGATGAATGTTGATTTAATAGAATGTTCATAATAGAAAATAAATGTCTAAGGAAAATTATTCTAATTTTTTTCCAAAGCCAAAAAATCAAAATAAGATAAGCTGCACAATAACCCCCACGCCAAGCTCTGCTTAGCTTTAGATCATAGGACATTAAATTTTTTTTATACCCCACTTAGTACCTGATATGACTCATGCAATAGTGAACATGAACACTAAAGTGTTCAATGAGTCTCAATGAGAGAGAACAGTCATTATATGCAAATATCACAGCAGTCAGGGTTTCTTCAATGGTAGAAATAGGAGTTCTGTCCAGTCGCTCACTCAGTGGTGAATATGTAAATGTTAATGTGGAATAG
This sequence comes from Orycteropus afer afer, assembly GCF_000298275.1. Lineage (NCBI taxonomy): Eukaryota > Metazoa > Chordata > Mammalia > Tubulidentata > Orycteropodidae > Orycteropus > Orycteropus afer. Next base: position 2,421,098 of record NW_006921712.1, read on the forward strand.
TCCTGACATACTGCAATGAAAGTGAACAATTACTATATATGATGGATTTAGCAATTAAGTTTTTGCCAATGGTGAAAACATGATTTTTGCTAAAACATTATTCTTCCTACCAAAAGGCACAGAACTTAATCCATGCTATCAACAGAGTATACCCTGAACACAAAATCAGCTGATTCAACAACACAGAACACAAATTAAAGAAGGTGCTACATAATTAATACAAACAGAGTGATAAGAAATTAGTGCTTAGGCATTTTCAGAGTGTATGTTGTTTTGTTGTTAGGTGCTGTCAATTGAGTTCAGACTCATAGCAACCTTATGTACAACAGAATGAAACACTGCCTGGTCTTTCATCATCTTCACAATCTTTGTTGTGCTTGAACCTGTTGTTGCAGCTGCTGTGTCAATCCATCTTCTTATGTGTCTTTCCCTATTTTGACAATCAAAGTATATGAGACAAAGTTTGGCTGTTCTTGCTAAGGAACATTCTAGTTGTGTTGCTTCCAAGACAGGTTTGTTCATTCTTCTGGCAGCCCATAGTATTTTCAATATTCTTCACCAACACCACAATTAAAATGTATTAATTCTTCTTCGGTCTTCCTTATTCATTCTCACATGCATATGTTGTTGTTGTGTAAGGTGCCATTGAATTGTCTCCAACTCATAGTGATCCTGTGTACAGCAGAACAGAATACTACCTGGTACTGTGCCGGCTTCACATTCCTTGCTATACCTGAGCCCATTGTTGCAGCCTCTGCATCAATCCACCTTGTTGAGGACCTTGCCCTTTTTCATTGACCCCCCACTTTACCAAGCATGGTATCTTTCTCCAAAGGATGGTCCCTTTAGACAATATGACCAAAGTAGGTGAGATGAAGTCTGGCCACTCTCACTTCCAAGGAGCATTCTGGCTACACTTCTTCCAGGACAGATTTGTTAGTTTTTAACAAACAAATGGTACTTTCAGTATTCTTCGGCAACACCACAACTCAGAAACATCAACTCTTCTTTAGTCTTCCTTGTTTGTTGCCCAGCTCTTACATGCATATGAGATGATTGAAAACACCATGGTTGGGTTAGGTGCACCTTAGGTTTGAAGGAGACATCTTTGCTCCTCAGCACTTGAAAGAGGTCTTTTGCAGCAGATATGCCCAATGTGATATGTCATCTGATATCTTGACTGCTGGTTCCATTGATGTTTATTGTAGAATGAAGTAATATGAAGTCTATGACAACTTTGATCTTTTCTACATTTGTCATGATGCTAATATTGGTCCAGTTGTGAGGATTTTTCATACTGCAGACTGTAATCTTCAATCTTCATCAGTAAGTGCTTCAAGTCATCCTTTCTGCAAGCAAAGTTGTGTCATCTGTGTATTGCAGGTTGTAAATGACTCTTACTCCAATCCTTATGCCATGTTCTTCTTCATATAATCCAGCTTCTTGGATTATTTGCTCAGTATAGAGATTGTATGAGTATGGTGAAAGGATATAATCCTGATGCAGTCTCTTCCCGATTTTAAACCATGGAGTATCTCCTTGTTCTGTTTGAATGACATCCTCCTGGTGTATGTACAGGTTCCTCATTAGTACAATCAAGTGTTCTGGAATCCCCTTTCTTTCAGTGTTATCCATAATTTGTTAGTTTCCACACAGTCAGTGCTTTTGCATAGTCAATAAAACACAAGTCAAGTAAACATCTTTCTGGTATTCTTTGCTTACAGCCATCTGACATTAGCAATGATATCCCTCATTCCACTTCCTCTTCTGAATCCAGCTTGAATTTCTGGAAGTTTTCAGTCAATGTACTGCTACAACCATTTTTGAATTATCTTCTGTAAGATTTTACTTGCATGTGATATTAATGATATGGTTCGATAATTTCCACATTCTGTGGGATCCCCTTTCTTTGGAATGGGTACAAATATGGATCTCTTCCAGTTAGTTGGCTAGGTAAGTGTCTTCCAAATCTTTTGGCATAGCTGAGTGAGTGCCTCCAGCATGGCATCCTTTGTTGAAACACCTCAGTGGGTATTCCAGCCATTCCTGGAGCCTTGTTTTCCATCAATTCCTTCAGTGTAGGTTTGCCTTCTTCCTTCAGTACCATTAGTTCTTGATCATATGCTACCTCCTAAAATGGATGAACATTGACCAGTTCTTTTTGGTACAGTGACTCTGTATTCCTTCCATCGTCTTTTGATGTTTCCTTCAATATTCAATATTTTGTCCATAGAATCTGTCATATTGCAAATTGAGACTTAAATTTCTTCTTGAGTTCTTTCAGCTTGAGACATGCCAAACATGTTCTTCCCTTTTGGTTTTCTAACTCCATGTCTTTGCACATTTCATTATAGTAATTGACTTTGTCTTTTCGAGCTGCTCTTTGAAATCTTCTGTTCAGTTCTTTTATCTTGTCATTTCTTCATTTGCTTTAGCTAACTCTCCATTCCATGGCAAGTTTACGAGTCTTCTGACATCCATTGTGGTATTTCCTTTCCTTTCTGTCTTTTTAATGACCCTTTTCTTTCTTCTTAGAGGATGTTCTTGATGTCATCCCACAGTTCCTCTGGCTTTTAGTCATTGATGTTCAATCCATGAAATCTATTCTTTAGATGGTCTCTAAGTTCAGGAGGGATATAATCAAAATTACATTTTAGCTCTCATGGACCTATTTTAATTGTCTTCAGCTTCAACTTGAATATGAGCAGTTGGTGGTCTGTTCTAAAAACAGCTCCTGGCCTTGTTTTGGCTGCAGATATCGAGCTTTTCCTTCACCTAGTACCACAGGTGTAGTCAGTCTGATTTCTGTGTACTCAATCTGGCAAAGTCCATGTGTATAACCACTGTTTGTGTTGTTGAAAAAAAAAGTATTTGTAATGAATAAGCTGTTGATCTTGCAAAATTCTATCATGCAATCTCCAGCATCATTTCTATCATCAAGGCCATATTTTCCAACTACCAGTGATTCTTCTTTGTTTCCAAGTTTTACATTCCATTCACCAGTGATAACACATCTTGATTGCATGTTTGGTTGATTTCAGACTGCAGAAGTTGGTAAAAATCTTCAATTTCCTCATCTTTGTCTTTGGTGGTTGGTGCATATCAATGGCACATAACAACAAAAAGCAACAAGTGTAAATTTGAATAATAATAGTATTAACTGGTCTTCCATGTAGACGTATGGATGGATATTAGCCTATCACTGACAATATTGAACTTCAGGAAAGATCTTGACACATTCTTTGTGACAGTGAATGCCATGCCATTCCTCTTCATTGTTGTCATTTTCAGCATACTAGATCATATGAGTGCCTGATTCAAAATGGCCAAAACCAGTCCATTTCAGCTCCCTAATGCCTGGGATATCCATCTTTGTATGTTCCATTTCATTTTTGACAACTTTCAATCTTCTGGATTCATGCTTTGTACATTCCATGTTCTGATTATTAATGGATGTGTGCAGCTGTTTCTGCTCAATTTGGGTAGTGTCATATCGCCAGTAGAGGTCCTGAAAGTTTTACTCTATCCACATCATTAAGTCAGCTCTACTCTGAGGAGGCAGCTCTTCTCAATCATATTTTGAGTCCCTTCTGATATGAGGGGCTCATCTTCTGGCACTGTGTTAGACAGTGTTTCAGGGCTATTCATAAAGGTTTTCAGTAATATATCAGTGTTTCACTGCTGTTCATAAGATTTTCACTGGCCAATTCTTTGAGAAGTGGAAGGCCTCTTCTTTCTTCTGAGTCTGTCTTAGCAACCACCATAGCACAACAGACTGTTCCAACTAATAGCAACCTTTTAAGACAGAGTAGAACTGCCCCATAGGGTTTCCAAGTGTGTGTGTCTTCTGTAAGAAGCAGACTGCCTGATCTTTCTCCTGAAGAATAGCTGGTGAGTTTGAATTGCCAAACTTTTGGTTAGCAGATGAATACCTTAAACACTATACCACTAGAGCTCCTTTTCTGGCTATGTAGGATTCTGTTAATCTTATGCTGCTTTAGCTTAAAGGTGACTGCTGGATGGCCTTCCTTGTATCAGGCTATGTGCATTTCCCTAGCCACATTTTATTACTCCTTTCCTTTCCAGCCTTCTCCCCATCTTTATATTATAAACCCAAGAAAACCCAAACCTGTTGCTAATCAATTTTTGACTCATAGCAACCCTACTGGACAGACTAGAACTGCCCCACAGGGTTTCCAATGCTGTAAATATTTATGGAAGCAAACTTCTACGTCTTTCTCCCATGGAGAGGCTGGTAGGTTTGAACTGGGAAACTTTCAGTTATTAGCCAAGTACTTAGCCATTGAGCTACCATTATAATACTTATTTTAATGAGTGTTATTTTTGACTTACTTGTCTGTAGTTCCCTTATCCATGCCCCTACCCCTTAGCTCTTCTCCTAGACCCTGGATATTATGATTTTTGTACCTCTCCTGCATCCAATAGGTGCTTTTAAAAATGGTTAATGGTTGAATGAATGAGATTCCTCTAGGGAGGAAAATTATGATACATGCTATGTATATTATATAAGGATAAATAAGACACAATCATGATCCTCAAGGAAGTTGCAGTCTAGTTAGGGGACACAATTTATGGCACGGCTGGTAGATAATTGCCTTTTAAAAGTTAAGTGTGACAGAAACAGATGTGGAATGCAAAATTCAAGAAGAATATTTTATTCATGCTGAGTTTTGAAAAATGCTCAGGATTTCAATAGGAGAGAGAAAGAAAGGTCACTGGGTAAAGGTTGAGAAACAATGAAAGTCCAAAAGATAAAACTGTTAAAAAAAAAGTATAATAATTAATTAGATGTGTGCATGAAAGAGAAAAAAAAATTCTCTGTGGGTTTCTTTATGTTCTCATGGGGTGTGACAGGAACTGGCTATTCTGGGAATGCGGATACTTGAGTACGTGCTGCTTATTTTTACTCCAAAATGTGAGCAGTTACTGGGGATGTTTTGTGGGAACTCTAGCAGAGAGAAGCGATATAGAACATCTCTGTATCAGAACAAGCCTGGAGGCAAGCCTTCCAGAGCCAAGGAAAGGGTTCCGAATGTGGTCATTTCTGAGAGCAGATAGTGGAATATAGTAAAATAGTAAAATATGTTCTGGAACCAAAAGTATCACACTGTGGCAGCACATCCTAGGAGGGGGTGGGGGAAGGACCATGAAAACCTCTCAAAGCTTTTGTGATGAGGTCAGCAATGGGGAGTAGAGAAGTGATATTCTAAATTTCTCTTGCTATTTGTGTGGCCTAGGTTATTTTTTTTGGTGGTAGTGGGGATGTACTATGCTTTCATGTAATACTGCTGTAAGTATGTGGTTGGTTAAGAGTGTCAACAAAGGGAATGTGACCATTGATGGTTTGAAGAGCAGATAAAAATATAAGCACTTAATTGCTATTCTTAAATAATAGTGGTGGAACTTCAGACTTAAACGGGAATTTACATTTATTTTTTTCCAGTTCAATTCTTCATTCTTCAGAAATGAATGAAGTTTTTAAGTGTACATGGCTAGTAAATGTGTGGACAAACAGTTAAGCCAGTGTAACTCCATTTTCTCTCATCTGTGATTGTGTAAATGACAGTTTATATCAGAAGTCAGGGATCTGACATGACAAAAATCAAGCTTTGCTCTTCTGGAGAAAAAATGGGAGTTAAAGGCAATCTGTTTGCCTTTTACTTCACCAAGTAATGTGACATGTCTGTGAAGGGAAGAAATAAAAGCCCACGTGTTTTTGTTCTTAGGTGCTATTGAGTCAATTCTGACCTATAGCGACCCAATGTAGAACAGAACTGAACAATGCCCAGTCCTATGCCATCCTCACAATCCTTGCTATCCTTGAGCCGATTGTTGCAGCCATTGTGTCACTCCATCTGATTGAGGGTCTTCCCCTTTTATTTCTAACTCTCTGCTTCCCAAGCATGATATCCTTCTCCAGGGACTAGTGCCTTCTGACAACATGACCAAATTAGGTGCCATGATATATGGTCATTTTTGCTTCTTAGGAGTGTTCCAGCTGTACTTCTTTCAGGACATGTTTGTTATTCTGGCAGTCCATGGTATTTTCAGTATTCTTCACCAACACCACAAATCAAAGGCATCAATTCTTTTTCAGTCCTCATTCATTGTCCAGCTTCCACATGCATATGAGGAGATTGAAAGTACCATGGTTTGGGAGGTGGCCCTTAGTTTACAAAGTGACATCTTTGCTCTTAAATACTATAAAAAGGTAATTTACAGCAGATTTTCCCACTGCATTATGACATCTGATTTCTTGACCTGTTTCCATGGGTGTTGATTTTGGATCCAAGTAAAATGAAATCTTTGACAACATCTATCTTTTCTCCATTTATCATGATGTTTGTTGCTAATTGATCCACTTGTGAGGATTTTTGTTTTTATGTTGAGGTGTAATCCAAACTGAAGACTGTAGTCTTTGATCTTCATCTTTAAATGCTTTGAGTCATCTTCACTTACAGCAAGCAAGGTTGTGTCATCTGCATATCACAAGTTTTAATCAGTCTTCCTCCAATCCTGATGCCATGTTCTTCTTCATATAATCCATCTTCTCAGATTTAACAATTCTGTCATGTGGTCTCTGCCATCATTTCTATCACCAAGACCTTTTTTCCAGCTACAGATGCTTCTTTGTTTTCAACTTTTACATTCCAATCACCAGCAATGATCATTTTATTAAACATGATTAAATGTTTAGTCAAATTCAGGCTGCAGAAGTTCATGAAAATCTCCAATTTCTTCATCTATGGCTTTGGTGGTTGGTGTATAAATTTGAATAATAGCAGTATTCACTGGTCTTCCTTTTAGGCTATGGATATTATCATATCAGCATTGTACTGCAGGATAGATCTGTAAATGTTCTTTTTGACAATGAATGCAACACCATTCCTCTTCTATTTGCCATTCCTGGCATAGTAGATCACTTGATTGTCTGTTAAAATGGCTGATACCAGTCCATATTAGCTCACTAATGACTAAGATATAGATCTTTCTGCATTCCATTTAATTTTTGACAACTTCCAATTTTCCTAGATTCATACTTCATACATTCCACATTCTCATTATTAATGAATGCTTGTAGCTGTTTTTCACATTTTGTGTTGTGCCCCATTAGTAAATGAAAGTTGCAAAAGCTTTACTCCATCCACATCATTAAGGTCGACTCTACTTTGAGAAGGAAGCTCTTCTGTTGTTCTATTTTGTTGGCCTTCCAATCTTAGGGGCTTATCTTCTGGTACTATATCAGACTGTATTTCACTGTTATTCATAGTATTTTCCAGTAATATATGAGACAGTGTTTCATTGCTAGTCATAAGGTTTTCCATGGCTACTTTTTTCAGAAGTGGATTGCCCTTTTCTTCTTCCTAGTCTGTCTTAGCCTGGAAGCTCCACTGAAAACTGTCCATTGTGCCTCACAACAACATGCAAGCCACCACAATGTGATACTCTGACAGATGAGTGGTGGAAAAGCCCATGTACAGAGGCCTAAAATTGAGGTCTGTGTAATTGCTCTTGCCACTGCTTGGAAGAATTTGTAGCTGAGTGTGTGTGATCATAGGTGAACCTCTCAACTTCTCAGGTCATTTTCCCTACGTGTAAAATGACAAGATTTTATGAAAGGTTTCCTCTGGGCCTTAACACCATGGAACAATCCTAACCCATAGTTTCATGTGTTTTAACTATGCTAAGATGATCAATTCAAGTGAGCATGTGCTTGTGATTTATCTCAGTTATGTATGGCCATGCACTCAAATTTTCTTGCACTACAAATGAATTTAATGAAGTAGATGGAGCAAATATGCATGCTTGCCTGCAGTAGAAAAGTATGGAAAATGTGTTGGAAAAAAAGTGTAGACAAAAGCCAGTCTCATAGACTTGGATAAATGAATCCCTCTTTTTGTGTGGTGGCAGCTAAATTTTGATCACTGCTCTACCACAGGGTAGGGGAGCTTCTGGGAGGAGACTTTCTGAGAAAAGTCCTCTTCGTTTCTGAGGGCTGCCATAACAAATACCACAAAATGGGTGTCTTTGAAAACAGAACTGTATTTTTTTTTAACAGTTCTGGAGGTTGGAAGTAAAACTTTGCATATTGATGTTGTCAGTTCTTTTTGAGAACTTTGAGAGAGGAACTGTTCCATGATTCTCCCATAGTTTCTACTTGAAATCCTTAGCATTCTTCAGCTGCTTATACAAGCTGGTGCCTCAATTGTCACATGGTACCACTTTTCCTATGTATGTGACTTTGTTTTAATATCTGTTTTTTTTTTTTTTTTTTAATTGTGATCTGGGTGAAGATTTACAGAGCAAATTTACTTTCCATACAGCAGTTCACATATACTTTGTCTCATGTCATTGACCACAGTTTACCACAGTGCAACAGCTCCCCTCCCACTTCCTCCCCACAGTTACCTCTTCCCAGTGTCCATCCCTCCATACACTCCTGCTCCTGAGCTTGTCCCTGTGCATAAGCAGCCCTTCTTTATCCCATGATTGTTCTCTCCAAAGACAGTTATCTACTTGAGGTAAATGTTCAACTCATATGCCTGTATTTTGTTTGGCTGGAAACCACAGGTGTGGATTAAATTCCAGGCCTAAAGGGCAGCTAGGGGCCATAGTCTCAGTTGTTCCACCAGGCTCTATCGGACCAGTAAATCTGCTCCCCACCATTTTTATTTTTCTCCAAATGATTTTGTATTTTGTTCCACATCGTTCTCCCTCTCTATCAAGGATCTCCTACATAGATCCCCTTCCAAGTGGATGACAGTGGTAGTCGGGCACCATCTAGTTCTTCTGGTCTCATAGT
>NW_006921712.1:2436720-2444903 GCF_000298275.1 Orycteropus afer afer
AGCCCACTTCTGTATCCTTCCCTTCAAGGCTCAGGGGTCCAGGATTATCTTCTGTGTCTGTGTTAATTGTTTTCCCTTTTCTTTGTTGGAGAGAGTCTGTGCAATCTCTTTGCCTACTCCGCCATCTTGCAGGAGATCCCTAATATTTATTATCTTGATAAAATGCAAGTAAAAACAGATTATTAAGGGATGGACTCTACTCCTGTATAACTGTATTAGCTTAACTGATAATATCTACAGAAAAAAACTCCAATTCCCCAAAGTCATATGCACTGGTACAGGGGTTTGAACATTAGCATATTTTGGGGGGGCACAATTCAGTTATAATAGTGAGATACTGTTTTTCATGATAGACTCCAATAGTTATCTTGTCTGCATATCTATACGTAAGTCTACGAGCCATTCATTCTTTCTGTAAGTCTTTATGTTAGGTGCTTTTCTAGGCTCTGGGGTACCTTGTTATAGAAAACAAAGTCCAGTCTATTCTGGTTCTTACATTTTATGGGGAAAAGAGTCTATTATTAATCAGCAGTACCCAGAACATAGAACACATTTACATAGTGGATGGTGTATGATGGATATATGGTGGTCATCTTGGAATGCTAAAACTTCCAATAGTAACTAATAAATCAGAGATTTAAATCTCTTCAGTGTAGTTTTAGTGCTCATGTTATTTGGCTGTTATGCTTTTGAAAATCAACCATCCATTAATGCCATAGTTTCTGTAGAATCATTAATACTGTTCATCTGTATTTCTGTTTTTCTTCCTTCTTGATGTGCAATAGAATTGCACTTCTCCATTGCAGGTGTAGCCATATGTGAGTGGAAATGGCATGTGTCTACTGTGGAATGAGACCTTGAGTGCCAGTGTGTTCACTGTCTCCTTCTGTCCTCATTTGAATTCTCTAACGAAACAGAACCAGTGAGATGAGTGTGTGTGTGTGTGTGTGTGTGCGTGTGCGTGCATGCATGTGCATGCAGTAGCTGGCAAGTCCTGAATATGTAGGTCAGACAGTGGGAAGGGTACAGAGGAAGGAGAGAAGGAATTTCTGCAAAAATAACTATATTTGAAAGCAGACCATATGTGAAGGAACTCCTCTTTCAACAGATTAATTGCATTATGGAAAGTTATAACATTATATTCTATTAGATTATATTTAGGAACAGCAACTAGTCAAGTGTTTGGCAAAACCACTGAGAAGCAGGTTGTACGTAAGGTTAATAATAACACCTTCCATCTTCCATGATCACAAGCAATATTTCAGATAACAGAGAATTTGTCAGCCTTCATCCCTGAATGAGGACAATGTAGAAGATACATCACCTCCCTTCCACAATCTGGAATGGACATGTAGAATGATTTAAAGCCACTGATATTTTGGAATTTTTTTTGTGTGTATGCCTGTAACACAATCACCACCAGTCTTCTGTTAATTTGTTATGCTATAGTGGCTTGTGTGTTGCTGTGATGCTAGAAGGTATGCCACTGGTATTTCAAGTACCAGTAGAGTAAGTCATTGCAGACAAATTTCAGTGGAGCTTCCAGACTAAGACTAGGAAAGAGGGCTTGGTGATCTCTTCTGTAAAAAGTGGTCAGTGAAAACCTTCTGAATTATAATGCAACATTGTTTGATACAGTGCCAGAAGATGAGTCCCTCAGGTTGGAAGATACTCATAATCCAACTGGGGAAGAGGTACCTTCTCTAAGTATAGTCAGATTTAGTGACATGAATGGAGTAAAGCTTTCAGGACTTTCATTTGCTCATGTGGCACAAGTCAAAAGAAATAGCTGTAAACATCCATTAGTAGTTGTTGTTGTTGTTGTTGTTATGTGCCGTCGAGTCGGCCCCGACTCATAGCGACCCCTCCTTAGGTTTCCGAGGCAGTATCACTACGGAAGTAGGATTGCCCAACCTTCCTTCCGAGGAGTGGCTGGTGGGTTTGAACCGCCAGCCTTCTGGTTAGCAGTCAAGTGCTTTTAGCCACTATGCTATATGTAGGAATGTGGAATTATGAATTATGAATCTAGGAAAATTGTAAGTTGTCAAAAATGAAATGAAGAACAGAAATATAGATATACTAGGCATTTGTGAGCTGAAATGGACTAGTGCTGAGCTCTTTGAATCAGGTTGTCATATGATCTACTATGCTGGGAATACCAAATTGAAGATGAATGGCATCACATTCATCATCAAAAAGAACACTTCCAGATCTATCCTAAGTGCAGTGATGTCAGTGATAATGATAATATCCTTATGCCTAAAATGAAAACCAGTTAATACAATTTTTATTCAGTTAGTTACACACAAACTAATAATGCCAAAAATGAAGAAATTAGAGATTTTTACCAATATCTGCAGTTTGAAATTGATCAAATATGAAATCAAGATTCCTGATTATTGATAATCACTAGCAATTGGAATGCAGAGTTGTGAACAAAGAAGAAGGATTAATAGTTGGAAAATACAGCCTTGTTGATAGAAACAAGGCTGAGTGATCACATGATAGAATTTCTCAAGACCATTAACTTATTCATTGCAAATGCCTTTTTTCAACAACATAAAGGGTGACTCTACATGCGAACTTCACTAGAGTAATACACAGGAATCACATTGACTACATCCGTGGAAAGAGACTATGGGGAAGCTCAATATCATCAGTCAGAACAAGTCCAGGGGTATATTGTGGAACAGATCATCAGTGGTTCATACACAAATTCAAGATGAAGCTGAAGGAAATTATAACACATACAAGAGACTCCAAGTATGACCCTGAGTATATCCACTTAAATTTAGCGACCATCTCAAGAATAAGTTTGACACCTTGAACGCTGATAACTGAAGACCAGAAGAGTTATGGGATGACATCAAAGACATCATACATGAAGAATGCAAAATGTCATTAAAAATATAGGAAAGAAAACAAAAATGTCCAAAAGTGATGTCAGAAGAGACTTTGAAACTAGCTCCTGAACAGAGAGTTGTTGTTGTTGTTGTTATGTGCCGTCGAGTCAGCCCGACTCATAGCAACCCCTCCTTGGGTTTCCGAGGCAGTATCACTATGGAAGTAGGATTGCCCAACCTTCCTTCTGAGGAGTGGCTGGTGGGTTTGAACCGCCAGCTGTATGGTTAGCAGGCAAGTGTCTTAGCCACTATGCTACCAGAGCTAAACCAAATGGAAGAGATGATGAAGTGAAAGAGCTGAATAGATGATTTCAGAAGGCAGCTTGAGAATATAAAATGTTATAGTAAAATGTGCAAAGACCTGCAGCTAGAAAACCAAAGAATACACTGGAAATTTCTTAGGCTGAAAGAACTGAAGAAAAAATTCAAGCTTTGAATTCTAATATTGGGCAAAGTATAGAATGATGTTGGAAACATAAAAAAAAATGGAGGGAATATATAGTCACTATATCAAGAAAAAATGATCGATATTCAGTCATTTTCTGAGGTAGCTTATGATCAAGAACCAATTACATTAAATGAGGAAGTCCCAGATGTACAGAAAGCATTGGTGAAAAATAAGGCTCCAGGAATTGGCAGAATACCAATTGTAATGTTTCAACAAACACACTTATCACTGGATTCACTCACTCATCTATGCCAAGAAATTTGGAAGATAGCTCTTTGGCCAGCTGACTGGAAAAGTTCCATATTTATACCTATTCCAAAAAAAGGTGATCCAACAGAGTGTGAAAATTCTTTAACAATATTATCAATAGCATACACAAGTAAAATTTTTCTTGAGACAATTCAAAAATTGTTGCATTACATTGACAGGTAACTACCAGAAATTCAAGCTGGATTTAGAAGAGTATGTGGAAAGAGGGGTATCTTTGGTGATGTCAGATGGATCTTGATTGAAAACAGAGAATACCAGAAAGATATTTAAAGTGTTTTATTGACTATGCAAAAGCATTTGACTGTGTAGATCATAAGAAATTACAGATAACACTGCAAAGAATGAGAATTCCAGAACACTTAATTATGCTCCTGATGAAGTTGTACATAGATTAAGAGGTAGTTGTTCAAAGGGTATAAAGGGGTACTGCATGGTTTAAAGTCAGGAGAGGTGAAGGTGAAAGTTGTATCCTTTCATCATACTTACTCTGTATGTATGCTGACCAGATAATCTAAGATATTGACAGTATAAAGAACGTGGCATCAGGAGTGAAAGAAGACTCATTAAAAACCTGTGATAGGAAGATGACACAACCTACTTGCTAAAAATGAAGAGGACTTGAAGTACTTACGATGAAGATGAAAGACTACAGCCTTCACTATGGATTGCATGTCAACTTAAAGAAAAACAAAAATCCTCACAATTGAATGAATAAGTAACGTCATGATAAATGGAGAAAAGATTGAAGTTGTCAAGGATTTCATTTTACTTGGATCCACAAGTAATGCTCATAGGAACAGCAGACAAGAAATCAAATGATGTATTGCACTGGGTAAAACTCTATAGGTTCCAAGACCTATTTATAGTGTTAAAAAGCAAAGGCATCACTTTGAGGACTATAGTGACCCTGACCCAAGCCATGGTGTTTTTGGTCCTCTCCTATGCATTCAAAAGTGGACAATGAATAAGGAAGACTGAAGAAGAATTTACCCCTTGAATTGTGGTGTTGAAAATACTGAATATATTATGGGCTACCAGAAGAATGAACAAATCTTAGAAGATGTAGAATCAGAGTGCTCCATAGATTCAAGAATGGCAAGACTTCATCTCACGTATTTTGGACATATTATCAGGAAAGAGCACATCATAGTTGGTAAAGTAGAGAGTCAGTGAAAGAGAGGAAGACCCTCAAGGAACTGTAGTAACACAATGGCTGCAACAGTGGGCTCAAACAGCGATTAGTCTGATGATGGTATAGGACTAAGCATTGTATCATTCTTTTACACTTAGGGACACTATGAGTAGGATCTGACTAAATATCACCTAACAACACCAAGAACCAGAACAGCAAACTCTTTTTTTTTTTTAAAGCAAGATATTTTAACTTTTACATATGTTATTCTCAAACCATATTTGTTGGGAATTTGCTAGTATGTTATCAGCCAACATAAGCACATATTGTAGTGAGTAAAAATGTGGTTTGTGAGGTTAGAAATGCTTGGGTTTAGTTTCTACTCTACTACCTACTTGCTGTGTAACATTTAAGTAATTATTTATATTTTCAATTCCTTAATTCCTTTGTCTTTATAATGGAATAAAACAGTGATATTCCTAATTGTTGTAAAGGTTAAATCAGATGATGAAAGTCAAGAATCTAACATTGTGCATACTATTATAACAACTTAAAAATGTTAGCAATTATAATTGTAACATCATTTCATTTATGTTAGTTTTCTAGTGCTGTTTTTACACAAATACCCCTAGTGGGTTGCTTTCAAGAACAGAAATTCATTTTTTCACAGTTCAGAAGGTTAGAAGTCTGAATTCAGGCCATCAATGTAGGTGGAGGGCATTCTTTGTTGATACATTGTTTTGGATACCTAGTGGTGCTCTGACAGAAATATACCACAAGTGGGTGCTTGAACAAACAGGACAAACGAGAGCTTATTCTCTTACAGTTTGAAGGCTTTAAGTCCTAGTTCAAAGTGCCAGGCTCTAGGGGCTGGGTGAAAGCCCCACAACCTTGGACTTCAGCTCTGCATCCTTTTCCCAGCTCACTGAAGCTAGAGGCTTTTCTTCACTCAGACAGCTGCTGCTGAGACATACAAGCCCAAGGTTTACAAGTAAAAAGGCACAGTCTGGAATGTGGCAGAATAGGCAGAAAGACTACACAGACCCTCTTCAACAAAGAAAAGGGAACCAATTAACACAGATACAGAAGATAATCCAGGACCCCTGACTTTGAAGGGAAGGATATGGAAGTGGACTAAACTCCAACTAGTGGAAGAATTTGCATGAAAACACCAAAAAAGGAGACATATGAACCTGTGGTCTGGCAGTGATACTGATGGCACAGACAGCTTCGATATTGCCAAGTGGTGTTAGGACCTAAGTATTAACCTCAAAGTCAGTCCTGCTAGCCAGCAGCTGCATGGAGGACTGCACTGGTGGCTGGTGAATAAAAGGGGAAGCAGCGAAGAGGAAGGCATGCTGAGCTGTGGACTTTTGCCTGTCTGGAGGGTGTGGCCATTTTGAATGCTTACAAGTGGTTTGATCATTTTGGATATTTAAAGTGACAGTGTTTTCCCAGATTCCAGGGACTTAAGAACAGGCTCCACTTGCTGGGAACCACAGGGACATTCTGGACACTGACTACTGGAAAGGTGTGGCGTTCCCCTTGTTACTCTTATACCTGACACCCTCTTGGTGAATGGAGGTGCAGCCATCCCTCACTCCCACCCACCTTCCAGGATGGTAGGAATTCCATCCCAGTCTGTGTGCTTGGACGGAGTCTGGGTGCACTGCCCTGATATTTTTTCTTTTTCTTTTAGTTTGTTTGTTTTTGTTGGTTTAAAAATTACTATTATTATTATTGTCCTTTTTATTATTATTCTTTAATCTTCTTTCCCAGGTTCTAGTTCCCGGTTCCAATTTTTTTTCTTTTTCATGGTTAATGCCATTCCTTGTGTTTGTTTTTGCATTGTTTTCCCATTTTTTAATTCATTGTTCTCCTCTACCTTTTTATCTTACTGTCTTTCCCCAGAGACCTTTTTTTATTTTCCTCTTCCCTTTTTTCTTTTTTTGGTTATTGTTCCTGTGTGATGATATGGTGCGTTTTTTGTTCATTTGCTTTCACTTTTTGATGGTTATTCAATTGATATTTTTGTCTGACTGTGTGGTAGAGAACAACAGTCCCCATACAACACAACTACACCCACACCTCCTACAGCTTCACTTACTGAGTGAGAGCCACCAATTCCTTATCCACCAATGGGTTAATGATAAACAAGTACCAATAGTAGCCTGACTCACCCTTAGCTTCCCTTCAAAAACAGTTAACAGAGATCTAAATACAACAAAGTCACAGTGTCTCAGAGACAACAGACCATCACAGTCCACAAAGAAGCAAGATAAAGTGGTAGAAACAAGGGAGCAGATTACAGACCAAGAACACATCCCTGAGGAAGAAGCAGCATTGGAACTCTCTGATAAGGAATTCAAAAGAATTATATTTAGGAATTTTCAAGAATTGAGAGACAGATCAAGGAAAACACAGACAAAGAAAAATTTTGGAAGAAAATACAAGAACAAAATGACAAAATAAATACAAAATTAGAAATGATTAAAAATCTACAGATAGAAATCCAGAAGATTAATACAAAATTTTCAGAACTAGATAACACTTTGAAAGGGCAAAGGAGTAGAATTGATGCAATGGAAGGCAGAATTAATGAGATTGAAGACAAATACCTGAATACTTCTTTGGAAAGGAATCAGTCAGAAAAAAGATCAAAGGAAAATGAAGAAAGCCTAAGGTTCATGTGGGATACCATCAAAATTCCAGAACAAGAAGAGAAAAATAAAATCACTGAGAAAATTGTCCAAGATTTGTTGAAGGAGAACTTCCCTGATATGATGAAGGATGAGAATATATCCATTCAGGAAGTCCTGTGAACCCCAAACAAGATAGACTCCAAATGAAAATCAACAAGACATATCATCATCAAACTCTTCAAAACCAAAGACAAAGAAAGAATCCTGAAAGCAGCATGGGAAATAGGAAAAGTCACTTACAAAGGACAACCGGTAAGAATAAGCTCTGATTTGTCAGCAGAACCATGTAAGCAAGAAAGTAATGGGATGGTATATACAAAACCCTGAAAGCAAAAAATTTTCAACCAGGAATTTTATACCTGGGAAACTGCCCCTCAAATAAGATGGTGAAATTAGGAGATTTCCAGATAAGCAGAAATTAAGGGAATTTATTAAAACGAGACCAACCTTACAAGAGATACTAAAGGGAGTCCTTTGAACAGAGAACCAGTAATAGCAAACAGCAACCAACCATTAATACACAAGATGATGTAACACAGAAATCACAGCTATAGACATATCCAAAGTAAAAATAAGCTTACAAGATTGTAAACAGGGAACCAGAGATATCAATTGGCAAATGAGGACAACTTAAAACCATAGAGAGGGAAAATACCATATAGTTACAGAACTTCTAAATGATGAGTAAGTCAAGAGAGTTGCAAGATAGAATGGACTGTTCTAAACTC
>NW_006921712.1:2451323-2452168 GCF_000298275.1 Orycteropus afer afer
TCAGGTGGCAGGAGAGTATGGAGGGATGGACACTGGGAAGAGGTAACTATGGGGAGGAAGTGGGAGGGGAGCTGTCGCATTGTGGTAAATTGTGGTCAATGACCTGAGATAAAGTATATGTGAACTGCTGTATGGAAAGTGAATTTGCTCTGTAAATCTTCACCCAAATCAAAATAAAATAAATAAAAAAGAAAAAAAAAAGAAATCAATGTAACAGAAAATAGAAAGACAATAGTAAAAATAGAGCAGAAGTTGGTTTTTTGAAAAAATTAATTAAATTGACAAACCACTAGCAATTAACAAAGGAAAAGGGGGAGAGAGTCCAAATAACATGAATAAGAAACAAAATGGGTGACATCACAACATAAACAACTGAAATAAAAAGTATAATATCAGGATACCATGAAGAACTATAACAAATTTGAAAATCTGGAAGAAATGGATAGATTTCTAGAAACACACCACTTATCTAAACTAACACAGACTGATGTGGAAAAGTTGAACAGAACCTTAACAAAAGATGAAATTGAACAGGTCATTAAAAAATTACCAACAAAAAAGTCCTGGCCCAGATGGTTTCACTGGAAAATTCTACCAAACATTCAGAGAAGAACTGACACGAATCCTACTCAAACTATTCCAAAACAAACAAAAGGATGGAATCTTCTCTAACTCATTTAAGCATAACTTTAATACCAAAACCGTGCAAAGACATCACTCAAAATGGCAACTACAGACCAATATCTCTCATGAATATAGATGCAAAAATCTTCAACAAAATCCTAGCCAATAGACTCCAACAGCATATCAAGAAAATCATTCATCATGACCAAGTGGGGTTCATA
>NW_006921712.1:2452479-2474820 GCF_000298275.1 Orycteropus afer afer
GCATCCAAATTGGTAAGGAAAAAGTCAAAATGTCCCTATTTGCTGATGATATGATCCTATACCTAGAAAACCCAAAACACTCAGTCAAAAATCTACTGGAACTAATTCAGAGATTTAGCATCATGGCAGGATACAATGTCAACATCCAAAAGTCATTTGGATTCCTCTACACCAAGAAAGAGATTGTTGAGAAGCAAATAAGGAAATCAATGCCACTTACAATTGCTAGCAACAAAATAAAATACTTGTAAAGAAGTCTCACTAGGGACACAAAAGACCTGTAGAAAGAAAACTTCAAAAGACTACAAGAAACCATAACAGGTCTATATAATGGAAGAACATACCATGCTCGTACGTACGAAGACTGAACATTGTGATAATGTCAATACTACCCAAAGACCTATACATGCAGTGGAATCCCAATCCAGGTCCCATGCACATTCTTTAAAAACCAACCACTAACTCTATATGGAAAGGAAAGAGACCTCGGATAAGCAAAGCATTATTGAAGAAGAAGAACAAAGTAGGAGATCTCAAAACCTACTATACAGCCCCAGTAGTCAAAAGTGCCTGGTATATGTATAATGACAGAACCGTAGACTAATGGAATAGAATTGAGAACCTTGAAATACATCCATCCACCTGTGGTCAGCTGATCTTTGACAAAGGGCCAAAATCCATTAAATGGGGAAGAGAATGTTTGTTTAATAAATGGTGCTGGCAAAACTGGATATCCATTTGTGGAAAAATCAAACAAGATCTGTACCTCACACCATACACAAAAACTAACTCCAGATGGATCAAAGACTTAAATGTAAAACCTAAAACTATAAAGTTCCTCAGGAAAAACTAGGGGCAAATTTAGGGGCATGGAGCTCTGGTAGCACAGTGCCTAAGGTACTTGACTGCTAACCAGAAGGCTGACGGTTCAAACCCACCAGTCACTTTTCAGAAGGAAGGTTGGGCAATCTACTTCTGTAGTGATACTGCCTGGGCAACCCAAGGAGGGGTCGCTATGAGTCAGGTCCGACGCGACAGCACATAACAGCAACAACAATATATGGCATAAATAGACTATCAAGCATAACCCAAAATTCACAAACAGCACAAGGAAAACTAGATGAATGGGACCTTCTAAAAATTAAATTTTTATGTGCTTCTAAAGACTTCTCCAGAAGAGTCAAAAGAGAACCTACAGATTGGAAAAAAATATTCAGCAATGACATATTTGATAAGGGACTTATTCCTAGAATTTATAGAAAATTCCAACACCTCAGTAACAAAAAGACAAACAATCCAGTTAAAAAATGGGCAGAAGACATGAATAGAAACTTCATCAAGGAGGATATTCAGTCAGCCAACACACATATGAAGAAATGCTCACGATCATTAGCCATTAGAGAGATACAAATCAAAACAACGAGATAGCATCTTGCCCCAGCACTGGTAGCAAAGTTCTACAAGACAGAATTTAACAAATACTGGTGAGGATATGGAGAGATTTGGACTCTCATACACTGCTGGTAAGACCGTCAAATGGTACAACCTCTGTGGAAAGCAGTATGGTGATTCTTGAAAAAGTTGGAATTAGAAATATCATTTGACCCAGCCATTCTATTATTATGTATACACCCTAAAGAAGTGAGAGCCATGACAAGCACAGACATATGCACACCCATGTTCATCATAGCACTATTTACAATAGCAAAAATATGGGAACAACCTAGGTGTCCATCAACTGAGGAATGGATAACCAAACTATGGTACATATATACAGTGGAATACTATGCAACCCTAAAAATAGCATAGAATCTGCAAAACACCACATGATGTGGATGAACTTTGAGAACATTATGCTGAGTTAAATAAGTCAGTCACAGAAGGACAAATATTATATTAATCCATTATTGCAAAAAGTCAAGGAAAGGTTTATATATGGAAGGGAATTTTCTTTGTTGGTTACCTGGGCTGGGAGGGCAGGGGAGGGAATGCTGTTAGATAGGCAGAGGTAAGTATTGATTCAGGTGAAGAGAAGGGCAATGTACTAAATATGAGTGATCAACATGGTGGCATTGATGAAGAGGAAGACATAGAGAGTGCATGGGAGGTACAGACAACAAAGATGAACTCTTTTGCACATACAGTACTGGATTGTCAGTGTAGGCAAACATGGACTTATGGGTGGATAGATAGGTGGACAGACTGAACTATTAGGTATGTCTGTGCAGGGGCGAGTGTACCCAAGATCATGTATAGGGTTGGCAGACAATGGTTCTACAAGTGTATTTGTATGTTCTGTTAAGAATTTTCAGGTATATAGTAGAGCTGACAAGGGACAAGGTTGTAGTCATTTCTTGGCCACAGCCAGCTACCCAGAGAGAGTGAGCAGTTGAACCTGTGGGACCATAGTCACAAGGGACATCAAGCTCAATTTGCAAAACATACTGCATAGAACATTGTTCCACCTCCTACTTTGGTGAGTAGTGACTGGGGTCTTAAAAGCTTACAAGCAGCCATCTAGATGCAACGATGTGTATCTCCTCATGCAGAGCAATGAACAATGAAGAAAACCAAAGATTCATGGAAACAATTAGTCCAAGCGACTGGTACACTATGTGATCCACAGCCTATATGACTATGAGACCAGAAGAACTAGATGGTGCCCAGCTACCACTGCCAACCACTTAGAGGGGTATCTATGTAGGAGATCCTTGATAGAGAGGGAGAACAATTTGGAACAAAACTCAAAATCACTTGGAAAAATAAAAAGGAGACCAGGTTTCCTGGTCTGACAGAGCCTGGTGGAACCACTGAGACTATGGCCCCTAGTTGCCCTTCAGCTCTGGAATTGAACTCAGTCCTGTGATTTTTAGCTAAATAAAAGACAGGCATATGAATTGAACATTTACCTGAGGTAGATACACTTCTTGGAGAGAACAATCATGGGAGAAAGAAAGGCTGTTTATGTAAAGGGAGACAGCTCAGGGGGCAGGAGTGCATGGAGGGATGGACACAGGGAATAGTTAACTATGGGGAGGAAATGAGAGAGGAGCTGTTGCATGGGGGTAGATTGTAGTCTTTGTTATGAGACAAAGTGAATGGGAACTGCTGTATGGAAAGTGAATTTGCTCTGTAAACATTCACCCAAATCACACATACACAAAAAAATTGCAAAAAAAAAAAAAAAAAGGCATAGTCTCCATGTTACCAAACCACATACCAGGCCATTAATTCAAGTCCTTTGAAAGTCCGAAGGTTGTCAGAGCATGACATGGCTACATGCAGGGTTCAAGCGTGCCACAAGCCAGAAGCATTCCCAAAGCTGCTGCTTATATATGGGAAGCAGACCACATCTCTAAAGCAGCTACTTAGCTGCTTGTGGTAGATCCCACCATAGAGTTGATTGCCAGTCTCATCATGGCGAATAACTACCACAAGGTGCCCAGCCACTCAACCAGGCATAGCCAAGTTGATACACAACCTTATCTACCTAGGAGGACCTTGACACTTGACATTCCATGACATTCTCTATTATTACTTGGCTTCTGTCTTCCCACTGTATGTGTCTCTGTGCCTATTCCATTCTTTTTATTTTCCCCAAAACTGTGCACACTAGGGTTTTTTTCTTTTTTCTTTTTTCCTTCCCCTTCACACCAAAGTTAATTTGTGTTTATCTTCTAGTTAGTGGTTTACCCTGCTTTCTCCACCCAGCCCTGGTTACAATCAAAGAATATTCTTTCTGTGTGAAACCCTTTTTTAAAACTTTTTACAATAGTGGTGTCATACAGTATTTGTCTTTTTGTGATTGATTAACTTTACTCAGCATTCTGGGCTCTGAATTCATCCATGTTATGAGATGTTTTGCATATTCATCGTTGTTCTGTAACATTGTATAATATTCCATTGTGTTTGGTTGTCCCTTTTGCTTGTCCATTCCTCCTTTGGAGGTTATTTAGATTGTTCCCTTCATTTTGCTATTGTGAATAGAGCTGTGATGAACATGGGTATACATATATCTTTTCATATCATGGCTCTTATTTCTCTAGGATATATACCAAGGAGTGGGAATGCTGGAATGTATTGTATTTCTATTTGCAGCTTTTTAAGGAAGTGCCATTCTGTTTTGCACAGTGGTTGTACCATTTTATTGTTCCACCAGCAGTATTTGAGGGTTCTAGTCTTTCCACATCCTTGCCAGCATTTGTTGTTTTCTGTTTTTTTGAATTTTGCTGTTAGTGCTGGGGTGAGATGATAACTAGTCATTTTGATTTGCATCTCTTTGATGGGTAATGATTGGGAGCATTTCTTCATGTGTTTATTAGCTGCCTGCATGTCTTCTTTCATGAAGCATCTTTTCATGTCCTATGCCCCTTTTTAAACTGGATTATTTCTCTTTTTGTTGTTAAGTTGTTCAAGTTTTCTGTAAATTTTAGAGATTAACCCCTTGTCCGATATGTCATTGCCAAAAATTTTGTCCATGTGCAGACAGCTGATCTTTGACAAAGGGCTAAAACTTATTAAATGGTTATTTTGGTTACCTAGTGTCATTCTAGGAGCTCTGGTAGCATAGTGCCTAAGGCACTTGACTGCTCACCAGAAGGCTGGCGGTTCAAACCCACCAGCCACTCCTCGGAAGGAAGGTTGGGCAATCCTACTTCCATAGTGATACTGCCTCAGAAAGCCAAAGAGGGGTCACTATGAGTCGGGCTGATTTGATGGCAAACAACAACAACAACAGTGCCACTCTGACAGGAATATACCACAAATGGGATGGCCTTAACAAACAGGAGTTTATTCTCTTACAGTTGGGGAGGCTAGAAGTCCGAGTTCAAAGTGCCAGGCTCTAGGTGTGTGAAAGCCCCTTAACCTTGGGCTTCAGCTCTGCCTCTTGCTCTCAGCCCACTGAAGCTAGAGGCATCTCTTTACTCAGGCAGCTACTGGCCACTGAGGCTAACAAGCCCAAGTTTGACAAATAAAATGGCACATTCCCAATGTTAACCAAACCACACGGCAGGCTATTAATTCAAGTCCATTGAAGTCCCAAGGTCAGCAGAGCATGGCAGGCTGCTGATCAACGACACAGCTACATGCAGGGTCCAAGCGTGCTATAGGTTAGAGACCATTCCCAAAGCTGTTTCTTATATACGGGAAGCAGACCACATATCCCAAGGCTGCTACTTAGCTGCTCACAGTGGATTCCACCATGGAGTTGATTACCAGTTTCATCATGGGTAATAACTACCACCAGCTGCCCATCCACTCAACCAGGCTGAGCCAAGTTGACACAAAAGCTTAACCACAACAATGGGGAAGGTATAGTCTAATAAATGATGTTGGAAAAACTGGATGCCAATCTGCAGAAAAATGAAACAGGCCCCAAATCTCATATCATATACAAAAATATACTCAAGTTGGATCAAATACCTGAACATAACACCTAAAACCATAAAGACGATCAAAGAAAAAAAAATCTGCTCTTTTTATAACTCATAAGTGATTATGTTTAGGACCTACCTTACTGACATGACCTTGTTAACATAATGAAAGAAAACTTTTTTTTTTTTATAACAATGTTGTATTTACAGGTACAAGAGTTAGGATTTCAACATAAAATTTTGACACAATTTCAACACAATTCAAACAACAACATAATTTATGGATATATTCATAGGCACTATATATATATATATATATATATATATAAACTCACTGCTGTCGTGTCAGTTTTGACTCATAGTGACGACTGAGGTGCCTTGGGCTTCTGAGGTGGTATCACTACAGAAGTAGATTGCCCAACCTTCCTTCCAAGGAGTGGCTGGTGGGTTTGAACTGCGAGCCTTTTGGTTAGCAGGCAAATGCCATAGGCACTATGCTACCAGAACTCCCATAGGTACTATAGTCTGTCATATGTATCAGTTTTTTAGAGCTCCTCTGAAGTAGTACATAAAAGGCCTCCTCAAGGCTCCATGGTCCCATGGCAATATCTCACTAGCTGCTTGGGAACAAAGTGGAAATTAGTAGCCTGGACACTTGAATACCTCTGCACCTCACCCATCGCAGGACTTTTCTTACCTGTTTATACAATAGTATAATAGTGTTATACCACAGATTTTATTTTTTTGAAAGGACTGACTGAAACAAAAATTTCTGAAAACCACTCAAGAATATATATTAATTTTTTAATTGTCTCAATAAATATTTATTTTGGCCCTACAATGTCCCAAGTATTGCTCTAGGATCCAGAGAATACAATAGTGAATGAGCCAGACAGGGTTCCTGCCTTCAAAGATCTTATAGTTTAGTGGGAGAGATAGAGAACAAATAAAAACAAGATATAAACTCAGTGTTGTTGTTGTTGTTATGTGCTGTCGAGTCGACCCCGACATAGCGACCCCTCCTTGGGTTTCCGAGGCAGTATCACTACGGAAGTAGGATTGCCCAACCTTCCTTCCGAGGAGTGGCTGGTGGGTTTGAACCGCCAGCCTTCTGGTTAGCAGTCAAGTGCTTTAGCCACTATGCTACTCAGTAGTATAAATAAATACCATGAGGGAATATAATAGCAGATTAAAGAAATAGAAAATAATAAGATTTTTACTAGGCAAGGAAATTCTCTCTGAAGTGGTAATCTGTGAGGAAAGACTTGAAGTGAGCAGTCTGTGAGAATGTTCAGGAAAAGAGCTTTCCGGGCAGAGAGAGTAGGAAGTGAAAAGGCCCTAAGGGGTGTGCATGGCATACCTAAGGAACATTAAAGAGACTGTCATAGCCAGACTTTTTGAGTAAAGCTAAGATTAGTACCTAGGAGGCACAGAATCTCAAGTCATCTGGTTCTTGTAAGGACTGAGTGTTCTGAGACGTCTTCGGATAGTTTTCAGCAATAGAAGAAATAATGTGATTTAGGATTTGAGAGAATCATTTTGGTTGCCATATGAATAGATTATAGGAGAGCAAGAATGAAAGCAGAGAGATCTTTTAGGAGCCTTTGAACTAATCAGTATGAGAGGTAAAATAACTTGGGCTAGTGTAGTAGTGATGGGTAGGGAAAACTGCTCAGATTCTGGCTGTATTTCAAAGATTTGCAGCATTGGTATGATGTATTGAATGTGGCTTTAAAAGAGATGAAGGAATCAAAGACTACTCTGAAGATTTCAACCCTGCTGAATGGTGGAATTATGGTCCTATTTACTGAGATGGTATAACACTAGAGGAGAAGATTGGAGGGGAGATCATTTGTATGTTTGGGCCATGTTAGTTATAAGATAGTTGTATATGGAAGTTGGGACAACTAGGCAATTGAGTATATGATTCGGAGGTCTCGGAGAGAGAAAAAGTCTAGGATGGAAAACTTAAGAATCAGCAGCACGTGTTGTTGTTAGGTGCCATTGAGTTGGTTCTGATTCATCATGACCCTGTGTATAACAGAATGAAACATTACCTTGTCCTGTACCATCCTCAAATCCTTACTGAGCTTGAGCCCCTTGTTGCAGTATTTGTATTAATCAATCTCATTAAGAGTCTTCCCCTTTTTTCACTGACCCTCTACTTTACGAAACATGATATCTTTCTCCAGTGATTGGTCTGTTCTGCCAACAAGACCAAAGTATGAGAGACGAAGTCTGGCTATGCTTGCTTACTTCTAAGGAGCATTCTGGCTGTACTTCATCCAAGACAAATTTGTTTGATCTTCTAGCAGTCCATAGTACGTTCAGTATTCTTTGCCAATGCCACAATTCAAACACATCTATTCTAGTGCAGTCTTCCTTATTCGTTGCCCTGCTTTCCCATGCATATGAGGCTATTGAAAATACCATTACTAGCGTCAGGCACACCTTAGTCTTCAAAGTGACATCTTTGCTCTTAAATACTTCAAAAAAGGTGTTTTGCAGCAGATTTGCCTAGTACAATAGTACATCTGTTTTCTTGACTGCTGGTTCCATGGGCATTGATTGTGGTTCTAAGTAAAATGGAATCCTGGACAACATCAATCTTGCCTCCATTTATCATGCTTATTGGTCCAATTGTGAAGGTTTTTGATTTCTTAAAGCTGATATATAATCCATACTGAAGGCTAGAGTCTTTTATTCATCAGTAAGTGCTTTCAGCAAGCAAAGTTGTATCATCTGCATATCACAGGTTTTTAATGAGTCTTCTTCTGATCCTAATGCCACAATCTTCATACAATCCACTTCTTCTTTATATTGTCATCAGTGGGGAATTGCCAGAAATTTAAGCTGGATTCAGAAGAGAGCATGGAATGAGGATTATCATTGCTGTTGTAAGATGGATCTTGGCTGAAAGCTGAGGATACCAGAAAGATATTTACCTGTGTTTTATTGACTACACAATGGCTTTTGATGTATGAATCACCAGCACATAGGTGAATTTAATGCTAGATATTCAGGTAAGATGACCTAAGAGATGAATATAGATAAAGGACTAATCAGGGGACTATGTCCTGGAGCACCCCAAAATTTAGAGATTGGGCAGAAGGTGGAGATTTAGCAGAGGATCCTGAAGAGGAGTAGTCAGTGAGAAAGAAGGAAACAGAGAAGCCAACTGAAAAAGTGTTTCAAGAATGAAGGAAGGCAGGGAGGACTTCTGGTAAGATGGAGGAATAGGCAGACAAGCCACACAGACCCTCCTCAACAAAGAAAAGAGAAACTAATTGACAGAGAT
Organism: Orycteropus afer afer; assembly: GCF_000298275.1. Taxonomy (NCBI): domain Eukaryota; kingdom Metazoa; phylum Chordata; class Mammalia; order Tubulidentata; family Orycteropodidae; genus Orycteropus; species Orycteropus afer. The sequence continues at coordinate 2,461,153 of NW_006921712.1, forward strand.
ACAGAAGATAATCCTGGAGCCCTGAGCTTTGAAAGAAAGTACACAGAAATGGACGAGGCAACAATTATTGGAAAAACCTGAATGAAAACAGTGAGTACAGAGAGGGTCAGAACAGTGGACTGTCAGCTACTCTGATGGGACCAAAAGCCTGAATACCTCCAAGTGGTGTTGGGACCTGAGAATTGACCTAAAGATCAGCCCTGGTCACCAAGGGCTGCAGAGATGAGTACACTGATGGCCTGTGACTAGGAATGGAAATAGTAAAGAGGGAGACAACCTGAGCTGTGGACTTTCTGCTGTCTGGAGGACACAGCCATTTTGATTGTTAACACGCAGCAGCCATTTTGGATGTTTAAAGTGACTGAGGGCACAGCCATTTTGAATGTTTATAAGCAGTGGCCATTTTGGATATTTAAAGTCACTGAGGGTGCAGCCATTTTGACTCTTTACAAGTGGCAGCCATTTTGGATTTTAAAGTGACAGTATTCTCATTAGGATTCCAGGGACCTAAGAATAGGCTCTGTTTGCCAAGGATGGCAGGGACATACGAGAGGCTGATAATGGGAAAGGAGACAGATGGTGAATGTATAAATGATTTCAACTAGCAAATAGAGGAGCACAGCACATTACCCTGGTTACGTAGATAACATACAAACAAAACCAAGAAAATGAAAATTGTGGGCAAGTCATTCCAATGTACAATCACCAATTAAATATAAACACAAAAATGTCACAATGCCTCAGAGACAACAGAGCATCACAGTCCACACAAAGAAGCAAAATAAAGCAGGAGAAACAAGGGACCAGGATACAGACCCAAAACACATCCCTGATGAAGATGCAGCGTTGGAACTCCCTGATAAGATTTTGAAAGAATTGTATTTAGGTATCTTCAATGAATTGAGAGGCAGATCAAGAAAAACACTGACAAAACTGAGGAAAACAGAGAGAAAACCATAGAACAATTTTGAGAGACAATACAAGAAAAAAGTGACAAAATAAATGAAAAATTAGAAATGATACAAAATCTACACACACAAATCCAGAAGATTAATACTAAATTTTCAGAAATAGATAAGGTACTGAATAGGCAAAGGAGTAGAACTGAGTCAATGAAAGACAGAATTAGTGAGATTGAAGGCAAATACCTTAATACTTTTTTGGAAAGGGATCAATTTGAAAAAAGATCAAAACAAATGAAGAAAGCCTAAGGTTCATGTGGGATGCCATCAAAAGGAATAACCTATGTGTAATCGGAATTTCACAACAGGAAGAGAAAAATAAAACCACAGAGAAAATTGTCAAAGGTTTGTTGGAAGAGAATTTTCCTGGTATTATGAAAGATGAGAATATATCCATTCAAGAAGTCCAATGAACCCCAAATAGGATAGGCCCCAAAAGAAAATCACCAAGACATATCATCATCAAACTCACCAAAACCAAAAACAAAGAAGGAATCCTGAAAGCCGCATGGGAAAAGCAAAAAGTTACCTACAAGGGGCAACCAGTAAGACTAAGCTCAGATTTCTCAGCAGAAACTGTGCAGGTGAGAAGACAGTGGGAACCCTGAAAGAAAAATTTCCAACCAAGAATTACGTACCCAGCAAAATTGTCCCTCAGATATGATGGTGAAATTAGGGCATTTCCAGATAAGCAGAAATTAAGGGAATTTGTTAAAACCAGACCAACCTTACAAGAGATGCTAAAGGGAGTCTTTTGTACAGAGAACCAACAACAGCAAACAACAACTGACGATTAACACACATGATGATGTAACCTAGAAACCAACCCAGCTATGGAAGTATCCAAAGCAAATAAGCCTACAAAATTATAAACAGGGAACCAGAGACATCATTTGACAAATGAGGACAACTCCAAACCAAAAAGAGGGAAAAAACTGTGTCATTACAGAACTTCCAGATGGTCAAGACAACTACAAGATAGAATGGACTGTTCTAAACTTGGGAAGAAAACTATAAATCACAGCTTAACCTCAAAAAAAAAAAAAAAAAAAAAAAGATAAACCTTCACATCAAAATCAAAAAGAAGACCAGCACAAATATTTAGCAAATACTAAAACAGTAGCAATGAAGGACATGATAACATGATTCATAAACAAAACAAGCTCAGCATAGAAAATTATATGGAACAAAGAAATCGACACCACGAAAAAGCACACAACAAAAATGACAGCAACAAATTCATATTTGCTGATAATTAACACTATGCAGCACTAAAGAATAATGTAGAGTCTGTAAAACACTGCATACATAATATGGGTGAACTTGGAGGACATTATGCTGAGTGAAATAAATCCATCACAGAAGGACAATATGTATTAGTTCATTGCTGTGAAGGGTCAAGGAAAGGTTTATATATAGAGGGAAACTTTCTTTGTTGTTTGTATTCTTTGTTTCTTTGTTGTTTTCCAGGGGTGGGAGGGAAGGGAACACTGCAAGAAAAAAATGTGTTGACCTATGTCACTTTAGTTTTGTGTGTTTCACTGTACAATAAATTATAATAATATGCATTAAAAAAAAGAAGGAAGGATAACGATATCCTGTTGAGAAGTGGAGTAAGTTATAAATGGAATATTGAATAGTAGGTTTCCAACAGGAGATTTCACTGTGATCCTGAAAAGAATGATTATAAAAGAATTCTCTCAAGGAGGTTCTGAGTTTTCTTTCATTCAGAAGCTTAACATAGAGGGTGGTAACTAGAGAAAGATATGGGTTAAGTTTCTTGTTTTATACCATTCTAAAACCAAACTCACTGCCATCAAGTGGATTCCAACTCATAGCAACTCCCTTTGGGTTTCCAAGGCAGTAAATCTTTATGGAAGTTAAGTCTTTCTTCTGCAGAGTGGCTGGTGGGTTTGAACTGCCAACCTTGTGGTTAGTAGTCAAATGCCTTAGGTACTATACCATTGTTGTTGTTGTTTTTTTTTGCCGTCGAGTTGGCCCCGACTCATAGCGACCCCTCCTTGGGTTTCCGAGGCAGTATCACTACGGAAGTAGGATTGCCCATAAAACTATACCATTAAGCACTGAATATTTTTTAATTTTCAGAGAAAATAGTTGCCATTATTTTCACAAGGATAATAATATTGGAAGCCTCCAAAGCAGTTTTGAAATATCAGAGTCTTCCATGTATTTATATGTAGAGAATCCTCTGAAACAGATAAAACATCCCACAATAAAGAGAGAGAGCATTAATGCTCATATCCCCTGCCTTTGAGTCAATTTTGACTCATATCAACCCTATAGGACAGAGTAATAATGCCCCTATGGGTTTCCATGTCTCAAATATTTAGGGAAGCAGACTGCTGCATCTTTCTCCCATGGAGCAGCTGGTGTCTTCAAACCACCAATCTTTTGGTTAGCAACCAAGTGTTTAACCACTGTACTACCAGGACTCCTAGCCATTAATAGTGATATTAAATGATCACCAATCTAAACTATCTTGTCTTTTTCAGTTTTCTCTAAAAAGAAAGCTAGAAATGACATTTTTTCCTCGTAACTTAAATTTGTCATGCCTCTTTAAAATCTTTATAAAAAAATCTCAGGCTCTTATTAGTTCTCAACTATGTCAGTCAATAATTACTGAAATTTAGAAAAACAAATGTAAGCACCAAAATTGTGAGAAGAGTCATTCTAAACTCATTAAGAGCCAATTTCTGCTATTTTTAAGCTCAGATAAATGTTCTGTAAAATTAAGTTAAATGGTCCCTTTTATAGGAATGTATTTGTAACTTTTTTTTTCTTGTAACTTTTCTTGGACATTTTTTGTTTGGAATGAATATAAAAATATTTTTTTTCCCTTGGACTTCCTACTATATGGCCTTCCCCTATGAAGCCAAAGGACACAGCTATGCAAAGAGGGTGTCCAATTTTTTACTTTCAGAAATAGAATCTGACACATCAGTGAGACAATAGATTTCAACGTTAAGGTGTTTTCAGAGTATAGTGGTTGTTAGGTACTGTGGAGTTAGCTCATGGCAACCTAATATACAGTAGAACAAAATGCTGCCCTGTCTTGCACCATCTCCATGATCAAATAAAGACCAGACTATTGTGATCAATAGGGTTTTTGTTGCTTGATTTTTGGAAGTAGATAACCAAGTCTTCTTTCCTAGTTCATCTTAGTCTAGAAGCTTTGTTGAAATCTTTTCAGCATCCTAGCAACACACAAACCACCACTGATAGATTGGTGAATGGTTTAAGGATGTCAAATCATGCTAAGAGGTTGATATTTCTGACCAGAGAGTTAATCTGTGAACCCAGTGCTTTTTATTACTTACATAATTATTCATACATTTATCATATACTAATATGTGCCCAAACAGTAAGTTATTTCCTGGTGATGCTAAATTGAGTAAGGTAAGCCCCCTGCTCTTATTTCAATTTTTTATTATTTTTTCAAGGCTGGTAAATAATCTAAATCATATGCTTGGAAGTGTTATTATAATTGAAAATATTTTATAGCTTACATAATATACAGTTAATCTCTTCAAAATTACTACCTTTGTTTAAGACCAAGTTGAATAACATAAAGCTGTTTTACAACTCTTCTTAACTAGTAGCTTTGGAGAACTCCACTGTTTTCAGTGTGTTTCGTTTTCTTTATTGCGTGAATTGAGTGTAGAGTTTTGCATAGGATAATGACCTTTCCCAAGGTGGTAACAAATGTCATTGCTTTGATAACAACTAGATTATTAACAAGGAGGAAAATTTCAGTGGAGTTTATTTTGTCACTGGTGCCAAAATAATATACATACATATAAGTATGTAGTCATCATGTGGCATTTCAGCAAGATGTAGGCATCTAGTTATCATGTGGCATTTCTCTAGTTATCTAAGAGATTTTGACAAAGTATTTGTTTCTCTTTACCCTTTTCTCTAAAATAACAGACAAAGCATTTGGTGTCAGATTGTTTTGCAGTATAACGTTGAATATAGCTTTTAACTTTGACGTTTTGCTTATATGACCAAGACCAGTGATATAATGGAGTTGTGCCAATATCCATTCCTTTGTTTATCCATATCAAAAACATTTTTTAAAAATTATCTTCTCTATGTACAAGACTTTAGTAAGCATTTTGTTAAAAAAAGATTCTTCCTGCAAGGGCCCTGAGTAGTGAAAACAGTGTGTTCTTGGCTGTTAACTGAATGGTTAGAAGTTCAGATCCACATACAGCCACCTCGGAAGAACAATCTGCCAATATATTTTTGAAAATCAACTATTGCAAACCCTATGAAGCACAGTTCTACTCTGACATAAATAGTTGCCATGAGTCAGATCAATTTGATGGCAACTCATTGTATATATGTCACAGAGATAGAGGAACTTCCTGTCTGGTGGATGTTGATGCCATGTATACATTGTTTCTATGAATTTAGAGAATAGTTTGCAGTGACATTAGTAAATGATTACACTGATTACCAAGTCATGGGAGGAAGTGACTGTTGGTTATTTCTTGGCATATGCTTCCTGAGTTATGGGGTCTTGCAATGAAAATAGTATTTTAGTAATTTGAAAGAAAATTCTGTCTGGTGAGTTGATTTTTAACTTTTGTATTGATATGTGAATTTTTATTACTCAATATGATTTTGGATCAAAGTCTTTAAACATACAAGTTTTTTTTGGAAGACTTCATAGAAAGCATACATAAACTTTGCAAAATCTTGCAAAAGATTTGGACAGTGAAGTGGTCCTAAGTTTTTTATATATGTAACAGATTACAAATTACTCTTCATTCCTTTCATATGTTCAGAAAAGAGCCCAGATCACACAGTATGCAAGAGAGTCCCATTATGTTGGCATCAAATCTAAAAACCTTTCCTTCATATGCATTGAGTATAAACATGGTAGGAATATATCAGTAGTAGTGTTTCTGTTCACAAACCACCATTGGTCTGTCACTTTGTCCTACTGTGTTGGCTTGCATGTTACTGTGATGCTAGAAGCTATGTCACCAGTATTTCAAATACCAGCAGCATCACCCATGGTGGACAGGTTTCAGCAGAGCTTACATATTAAGATAGAGTGGGATATTTTACTGAAAAAACTTTATGAGTAGCATTGAAACAGCATCTGACACAGTACTGGAAGATGAGCCCCTCAGGTTCAAAGGCACTCAAAATACGATGGAGGAAGAGCTGCCTCCTCAAAATAGAGTCCATCTCGATGAGGATTGAGTAAAGCTTTAAGGACTTTCATTTACTGATGTGGCATTATTCAAAATGCGAAGAAACTGCTGCAAACATCCATAAGTAATTGAAATGTGGAATGTAGTAAGTATGAAACTAGGAAAATTGGAAGTTGTCCAAAGTGAAATGGAATGCATAAATATCGATATCCTAGGCAATAGTGAGCAGAAATGGATTGGTATTAGCCTTATGAATCTAGCGATCATATGGTCTACTGTGCCAGGAATGACAAATTGAAGAGGGATGGTATCACATTCATCATCAAAAACAAAACAAAACAAAACAAAACATTTTAAGTTCTATCCTGAAGTACAATGCTGTCAGTGATATAATAATGTCCACACACCTATAAGGAAGATGAGTTAATACTACTATTCAAATTTACTCGCCAACCACTAAAGCTAAAGATAAAGAAATTGAAGATTTTTATCAAGTTCTGCAGTCTGAAATTGACCAAACTTGCAATCAAGATCTATTGATAATTGCTAGTGATTGGAATGCAACATTTGAAAATGAAGAAGAAGCATTAGCAGTTGGAAAGAGTGGTCATAGGGAAAGAAATATTGCCAGAGACTACATGATAGAATTTTGCAAGACCAACGACTTACTCATTGTAAATCTTGGACAACATAAAAAGTAAAGATACATGTGAACCTCACCAGATGGAATACAGAGGAATCAGATGTACCAAAATGTATTGGTCAATGTTCAGCCATTCAGAAGTTAACATATGATTAAGAACCAGTGATATGCTGAAGGAATTGGTGAAAAACAAGGCACCAGGAAGTGATGGAATACTCATTGAGATGGTTCCACAAACGGATGCAGTGCTAAGTCATTTATGCTAAGAAATTTGAAAGATATCTTCCTGTCCAAGCAACTGGAAGAGATCCAGATTTGTGCACATTCCAAACAAAGGTGATCCAACAAATGTGGAAATTATCTGACAGTATCATTAATATCACATGCAAGTAAAATTTTGCTGAAGATAATTCAAAAACAGTTGAGCATTATACTGACAGAGAATTGCCAGAAATTCTAGCTGGTTTCAGAAGAGGATGTTGAACTACGGATATCATTGCCAATGTCAGATGGATCGTGGCTGAAAGCAAAGAATACCAGAAAGATGCTTACCTGTGTTTTATTGACTTTGCAGGCACAATAACTTTGTGGATGATAACAAATTATGAAAAACATTGTGAAGAATAGGGTTCCAGAACACTTAATTGAGCTCATGAGCAACCTGCCCATAGTCCAAGAGATAGTTGTTCAGGCAGAACAAGGGGATACTGAGTGGTTTAAAATCAGGAAATGTATGTGTCAGGGTTGTATCCTTTTACTATACTTATTTGGTCTGTATGCAGATCAATTAATCCTAGAAGCTGGGCTATATGAAGAATATGACATCAGAATTGGAGGAAGACTTCTTAACAATCTGGGTTATACAGATGACACAATCTTGCTTGCTGAAAGTGAAGAAGACTTGAAGCAGTTACTGATGAAGATAAAAGACTTCAGTCTTCAGTATGGATTACACTTCAGCATAAAGCCAAAATCCTAATAAGTGGACCAGTAAACAACATCACAATAAACAGAGAAAAGATTGACATTTTCAAGGATTTCATTTTACTTAGATCCATAACCAACACCCATGGAAGCAGCAGTCATATCAGGTGTTTTATAGCACTGGGCAAATCTGCTTTAAAAGACCTCTTTAATGTTAGGAAGCAAAGATGTCCCTTTGAAGACTAAGGTGTGCCTAACCCAAGTCATGGTATTTTCAGTTGCCTCGTATGCATATGAAAGCTGCACAATGAGATAAGGAAGACTGAAGAGGAGTTGATGCCTTTGAATTGTGGTGTTGGAAAAGAATACTGCCTAAGGCACTTGCCTGCTAACCAGAAGGATGGCGGTTCAAACCCACCGGCCACTCCTCAGAAGAAAGATGGGGCAATCTACTTCCATAGTGATACTGCCTCAGAAACCCAAAGAGGGGTCGCTATGAGTCGGGTCTGACTCGATGGCACATAACAACAACATCATAAGAACTAACAGATACGTCTTCAATGAAGTGTAGCCAGAATGCTCCTTGAAAGTGAGAATGTCCTGACTTCTCTCACTGACTTTGGTCGTGTTGCCAGAGGGACTATTCCCTAGAGAAAGATATCATCATTGGTAAAATAGAGGATGAGCAAAAAAAGGGGAAGACCATCAATAAGACAGATTGACACAATGGCTGCAAAGATGAGGTCAAGTATAGCAAAAACGGAAAGGATGATACAGGATTCTTCAGTGTTTCGTTCTTTTGTACATGGAGTAACTATGAGTTGGAGCTGACTCGATGGAATCTAACAACAATAACAAGAACATGCAGGTGTCTAGTATAAATACTTTCATTCAAAATCAGTATCCTGTTATTTTAGAATTTTTTGTCTTTAGGATAATTTAGTATTGCTTCCTTACATAGTTGTAAAAAAAGTATAATTTTATTTTATGATAGTTAATTTTAATTTGATCTAATTAATATATATATTTATTATAGAGTCAGATATTTATATAAGGCATGTAATGAAGAGCAGCAGTATGTTGCTTCACTCCCCACACCACCAGTCCTGCTACCCAAAGGCCATCATCTTCATCTTAGTACTTTTAACCATTTACTCCCTATATATATTAATTTTCCTTAGCTTATCTGTTACAGTTTTAATGTCTTACAATGGTGTATGACCCCTTAGTTTTCTGTTGTGGTAATTTCCCAGGGAGGTTAAAACTTCCAGCTGAGTGGGTAAGGAAAGGCAAAAAAAAATGTCCCCGGGGGCATCAGCAGTGACATGAACATTTATTCAGGATAGAAACAAAGAAAATCAGGAGAGAAGGGATATAAAAAGATTAAAGAAAGCAGGCTTACAAACATTGCTAGCAGGTTCAGTGTCCAGTGGTGGCGGGCTGGGATGGATCCAAGATGACTACTAAACCCTCCCATTTTTCTGGGGATATTTATACCTGAGTTGGGGAACTGGGGGATGAAGGTTATGTGACTGGAACTGGAGGGCTATGTGACTGGTTTTAGATTTTGTGGTGCCAGGGCTGCTCAGGAGGGGGCTCCAGATTATCACCTGTGTGTGCTTTGATAAGATGCTGCTGGCTAGCAAGCTTTATTACTTAAAACTATGCTAAGGACTAGTTAATATCTTATAGGGAAGGTGGTTAATACCTGACAGGTAGGAGCAGAGTTTTATGTGACAGGGAGGGAGAGGGAAAATGGCTTGCAGTTCTTACAAATGTGGCTAAATAAAATGGGGTCTAAGACCCATTTTGGGGGGTTGCAGTTACTACCATACACTCTCCTACTGCGGTTCTTTTCCTGCTTCCCATTTGTGCACATTCCAAACAAAGGTGATCCAACTGTTATATCCTCATATGAGGATATGTTATAGCCTCATATTTTGACAAATCAATGGTTAATATTTATGTTAAATTTAGATAATTATGCTTCTTTTTTTGTAACATTGCTCATATATTGTTCATTGCTTATTATTATTTTTATAATGCCCAGCTTATTTTTCAGTGTCTTTATTACATTTCTATCACTCTTTCCATACATTCAAACAGATCAGTCTGATTTGGAAACTCCTTTCACCAAACCCTGGAGAATTCTCCTCACCTTTTTCCTTAATTAAACCCATTCATTCTTGAATTTCTTGGCTTTCTTTCTTTCTTTCTTTTTTTTTTTTTCCCTTGACTTTCTTCTCAGTTGTGGTAGAGTCCATCTTCTAATAACTTCATGTTAAAGATTATGGGGGGTAATTTTACAAAGTGACTGGTTTTTCTCCTGGCTTGTCTGACAATGTCTTCTTTCACTGATCACTTATGCTGGGAGTAATTTTTCCCTCAACATTTCCAAAGCTCTGTTGCTTTATTGTCTAAATTTCAATCTTTTTTTACTTTGGATGCATTTAGAAACTTCCTTTTGTTTTGAATTTTCACACCAATGTGTCTTAGATTGGTCATATTTTGTATTCATTTTGTTATATAGTTAAGAGGCCTATTGAATCTGAAATTCATTGTCATTGAAATGTGCGGATTTATGTTAGTTTGACAGTTCTTGCTTTCTGTTTTCATGTATCTTTTATTCTGTACTTCCCATTAATCAGGTATTAAGCTCATTTGCTAATCAAATAATTTTATGTCTTTTCCTTTTTCCAACTCTTTGCATTTTTTGCCCTACTTTTTGGGATATTTCCTGGAATTATTTTTCAATTCTATATTCTTTTTTAAACTTTGAGTCTCCTGGTTTTAATTTCCAAAACTCATTTTTCCTATGTAAATTTTACTTTTATATGGTTAGTATTGTATTCTTGAGTCATAGATAAAATACATTTTTATCTTTCTATTACCATTATTTCAAATATTTTATTGCTTCTTGTAATGTTTCTATTTTCTCCAATTTCATTTTTATGTTTGTTTTAGTATCTCAAATTGGAGGCTTTCTTTACATATGTGATAATTCTTCACTGTCTGTCGTTAAGTGTGAAATATTAAAAAGCTAATGGAAAGTATCTTTGTGACTGTGGAATTTATCACAGGGATCCAGCAGCAAGCTCAAATTTTAATTTGGAGGCCTTTCAAATATTAGTAGTTCTCTTGGTATTTTCTGTCGGCCATTTGTCGAAGTTTTTTTAGAGAGTATTTGGATCTCCTGCTTGGGTTGGGTGAATAGTGTTAAAGGCCTACCTAGCATTTTATTGAAATGAGGGAGTAAAGAGTTTGAAAGCAGCACTGTATAGTGTTTAATGTTAATGTCTTCGTTTTCAGGACTCATCCCCAAATCCTATCCTGCATCTAGTTTCCTTGAGGCTAGAGCCTCTCTGGTTTAATTTCTGAAGAAGCTTTATTTCTAGTTGTATGGATGTGGGCTTGGGGGATACTTTGTTCAGTGGTGCAGGGAAGGGAACCAAGAGTTGTAAACCTTTTCTGTATAGATTTTCAACCAATTGTGTCATTCCTACTTTTTGGACCACCTCGTGCTTCCAAGCCCTGAGTCTTCCTGTCCTGATGCTAAGAATCCTATAACCATGGGTTCTCATTCTCCCTGAAGGCTTTATCAAGTTCTTGATTTCTGTATTCTACTCAGTGAGTCCTCCGACTGCTGTCTTACAAAAATATGTTGAAATATTTTTCAAATATGTTCTCCTGTTCTTTCTGTGTTTGTGAGTTTTTACTTTAGCCATACTGCCAACTTAAAATTATCCCTTGACAGCATACTTTGAAGGAAGTATTTAATTAAATATAATTCTGTATTTACTTGAGGTATAATCCTGTATATCACTGGTTCTATGTTTCCTGGCCAAGCAGCATCAGTATCACTTGAAAACTTGTTAGAAATGCAAATTCTTGGCCCTCATCCCAGACCTACTGAATCAGAAACACAACGGCTATGTTCTAGCAATCTGTTTCAACAAGCCCTCCAGGTGAATCTGATGTGTGCTAAAGTTTGAGGACATTTGCTTTTATGATTACACCAGTTTATCAGTTTACAATTTATAAAGCCTCTTTTAATCCTTGTGTTATTTTCACTTTGTAGAGCAGAATGCTGGTGACCAGAGGGTTTAAATGACTTGCCCTAAAGCACAAATCCTGACCCTTTGAATCCAAGCTCAGTAATCTTTCTTAAAACAAGTAAACGAACAGTTGCCCTAGATGTGACTCTGACTCATGGTGGCCCCATGAGCTTCATAGGGTTTTCAGTGAATACTTTTTGGAAGCAGACCACCAGGTCGCTCTTCTACGGCATGTCTAGGTAAACTCAAACCTCCATACCTTCCATTAGCAGTGGAACACATCAACCATCAGTGTCACCCAGGGACTCTAGTCCTCCTTCTGTACCACACTTCCTGTGCATATATTTGTATGCTAAAGATTATATATGATGATAATCTAAAATATTAAAAACAATGACATCTCAAGTTTTTGAACACCTAAGCTGTCCAATCACCCTTCTAAATTTAAAAAGAAAAAAAAAATTGAACTCATAAAATCCTCTCAGTTTCATTCTATGAGACATATTTTCATTTTACAGATGAGAGATGAAGCATGGAGTTTAAGCAACTGGCAAAGAGCACATCTGTAGTAAATGATAGATCTGGGATGTTGACTCAGGCAGTCTGTCTCCAGAGCTCATGCCCACCATCACTGTGCTGTGCCGCCTCTTAATCAATTGCCTCTATAATAAAAGACTCTCTTGAAAACAAAACGGAGAATCCTTTCCCTGCATCAAGCTGGGCATGTAAGAGGCATATCAAAATGTACAGGACAAATTACTGGACTAGGAATCAGGAGTTGTGAATTCTAATTCCAGCCATTATCTGGTTATGTAAACTCCAACAGTCACCTAATCTCTTAATTGCTTGTAATACTACAAAAAAGAGGACAGAGATAGAAGACATCTATTAAATAAATATGGAAATTATTAAGCCCTAACATTATGAAAATGAAGTGTTATTAAGTCTCATTTCGTAAGAGAGATATGATGTAACACTTTTAGGAACAAACCTAAAGTAGTTTCTTCAAAGCTAAATCAGTCATAAAGAATTAATTGAATATTAATGTGCTTGCAACTATAACAAATGTGTCTGTATCTCAGAGGCTCATGTGATTTGAAAAGCATGTTAAATTACACAGTATTATTTCAGATATTTAAACAACATATATTTCCTATATGAATCACAGAAAATAAAACTGGAAGGACTTTCCAGTCAAACATGGCATATTCATCCATACATTCTATTTTCCCATTATGCCAACTAAAATTACATAGGAATAAAAATGTATTGACTCTCAGGCAAAGAGGTGAGGAGAAAGGAACAACACATTAAAAAATATATATATTTTGAAATAATTTGATACTTAAAGTTGTAAAAATAGAACAAAGAGTACCTGCATGGAGCACTGTGTAGGTGATGGTCAGTCCTATGTAAGGTATCACTTCTGGAGGAACACAAGGTATACCTTTCTTCACTGATGATATTACTTTTTGATTACACAGTCAATGTATTGTTTCTTGAATGAATAATTACTGTTTTTTTCTTCTCCCTTGCAACTAATAATCTGTCTGTGAAGAAATAATTTAAAATTGTGCACATATCTTGTTTCTCATCAAAATTTTCCACTATACTTAGTTTTTATTAATGATTCTTGCCTGAGCCCATCTTTACTATGATGATGGTAATAAACAATAATTTTTCAACTTCAGCATTCTCTCCTCATTTACTAGTCAGTCACAGTGTTCTGCTATCAGCATGTTCTCCTTTATCTCCCATCAGTCAATTCATTAGATTGTTACTGTATGAACTTAGACATTCCTATTTTTAAGTGATTTGTAATTAATTACTGTTGTTAATTTTGTTGTTATGTGCTGTCGAGTCGGACCGGACTCATAGCGATCCCTCCTTGGGTTTCC
>NW_006921712.1:2479570-2480266 GCF_000298275.1 Orycteropus afer afer
TCCTTCCGAGGAGTGGCTGATGGGTTTAAACCATCAGCCTTCTGGTTAGCAGTCAAGTGCCTTAGGCACTACGCTACCAGAGCTCCCAGTGCACTGTTGGTGGGATTGTTAAATGATACAATCATTGTGGCAAATGGTATGGCGTTTCCTTAAAAAACTGAAAGTAGAAGTACCATTTGATCCAGCAATTCCATTACTAAGAATATATCCTAAAGAGGTGAGAGATAGTGCACGGACAGACATATGTACACCTATGTTCATCGCAGCAATTCACCATAGCAAAGAGATGGAAACAACCTAAATGCCCATCAACGGATGAGTGGATAACCAAATTATGGTACATGCACACAATGGGATACTAAGCTACATTAAAGAACAATGATGGATATGTGAATCACCTCACAACATGGATGAACCTGGAGGACATTATGCTGAGTGAAATAAGTCAATCACAAAAAGACAAGTACTGTATGAACCCATTATTGTAAAAAGACAGAGAAGAATTTGCTTTGGAAAGGGAACTCACCTAGTAGGTTACCAGGATGGGGAGGTAAGAGGAGGGATTAATTTTGGGCTAGTTGGGGCCCACATGCTGACATGGGTTGTTGTTGTTGTTGTTATGTGCCGTCGAGTCATACCTGACTCATAGCGACCCCTCCCTGGGTTTCCGAGGCAGTATCACTACGGAAGTAGGAT
>NW_006921712.1:2480366-2483134 GCF_000298275.1 Orycteropus afer afer
GAGGAGTGGCTGGTGGGTTTGAACCGCCAGCCTTCTGGTTAGCAGTCAAGTGCCTTAGGCACTATGCTACCAGAGGCTCCTGTTAATTTTATTTGTACTCAAATTGCCCCAGATTTGGCCAATAGGAGCCCTTCAAGCTGTATCATGCCTTGTGGTAGTTTAGTTTGTGTGTCAATTTGGGTGGGCCTGTTTGAGTGGCTGGGCAGCTGGATGTAGTATTCCCCATGATAAAACTTGTAATCAACTCCATGGAGGAATCTACTGGGAGCAGCTGAGTAGCTACCTTAGGGATGTGGTCTACTTTCTGTATATAAGCAGAAGCCTTGGGGAATGGTCTCTAGCTTATGGCACGCTTGAGCCCACTGTGTAGCCATGTTGTTGTTCAGCAGCCTGCCATGCTCTGCTGACCTTGGGACTTACATGGACTTAAATTAATGGCCTGCTGTGTGGTTTGGTAACATCAGAACTGTGCCTTTTTACTTGTCAACCTTGGACTTCTCAGCCTCAGCAGCCAGCAGCTGTCTTAGTGAAGAGATGCCCCAAGCTCCAGTGGGCCGGGAGCAGGAGGCAGAGCTAGACCTCAAGGTTGAGGGTCTTTCATACAGCCCCTAGAGTCTGGCACTAGGTCACCAGAAGTTCCTCCATTATTTTTATTATTTTGAGTACTTTCTTATTTTCTGAATAACATGATGTTTAAAGATGTTCTTATCCCTGTCCCACACCAGTTCTGATGTCAGCCATTTCTCTGATGAATCCTTTTTCTTTCTAGTGGAGAATGGTATTAGAAAGCAAGATCTGGCTGTCTGGTGTTCTCATTGCTGTTGGGGTGTCTTTGCTTCTTAGCTCTTACAGCAGGCAGAGCTAGGAAATACATGCTTGCATGTACACATGTGCATACATATACACAAAATCCTCCCAGCTGGACCAATAAGCAGCATCATGATAAATGGAGCAAAGATTGAAGTTGTCAAAGATTTTTGTATTACTTAGATCCATGATCAACACCCATGGAAGAAGTAGTCAAGAAATCAGATGTCGTGTTACCCTGGGCAAATCTGCTGCATAAGACCTCTTTGAAGCTCAACAATATAATCAACCAACTAGACCTCATAGACATATACAGAGCATTTCACCCAACAAAAACACAATTCACATTCTTTTCCAGTGCACATGGATACTTCTCCAGAATAGACCATATGCTAGGACATAAAAAAGCCTCAATAAATTCAAAAGCATTGAAATACTGCAAAGCATCTTCTCAGACCACAGTGCTATAAACTAGAAATTAATAGTAGAAAGAGCAAGGAAAAAGCATCAAACATATGGAAGCTGAACAACTCACTGCTTAATAACTATGGGATAACAGAACAGATAAAATCTGAAATAAAAAAAAATTCTGAGAAACAAATGAGAATGAAGATAGATCATATTAAAACCTATGGGACACAGCAAAAGCAGTTCTCAGAGGACAGTTTATGGCAATAAATGCATACATCTAAAAAGAGGAAAGAAACAAAATCAACACTCTAACTCATCATCTCCAACAACTAGAAATAGAACAACAAAAGAATCCTACAGTATCTAGAAGCAAGGAAATAAAAAGATCAGAGCAAAATAAATGAAACAGAAAACAAAAAAATCATAGAGAAAATCAACAAAACAAAGAGCTGGTTCTTCGAAAAGATTAATAAAATCGATAAACCATTGGCAGACCTAACAAAAGAAAAGAAAGAGAAGACCCAAATCACAAAAATTGTAAATGAAAAGGGTGCCATCACAACAGAACCGTCTGAAATAAAAAAAGATACTGACAGAATGTTATGAAAAACCATACTCCGATAGATTTGAGAACCTAGAAGACATGGACAAATTTCTAGAATCACAAGACATACCTAAACTATCCCACTCAGAGATAGAAAGCTTGAACAACCCCATAACAAGGGAAGAAATTGAACAGATCATAAAAAAATTTTTTCCACATATAAAATCTCTGGCCCTGATGGCGTCACTGGAGAATTCTATCAAATATTCAAAGAAGAGTTGACACCTATGCTACTCAATCTATTCCAGAACATAGAAAAAGATGGAATACTCCCAAACTCATTTATGAAGCAAGCATAACACTAATACCAAAACCAGGGAAATACACCACTAGAAAGGAAAACTACAAACCGATACCACTCATGAACATAGACACAAAAATCTTTAACAAAATCCTGGCCAACAGAATCCAACAACATATCAAAAAATTAATACACCCAGACCAAGTGGGATTCATACCAGGTACACTAAGGTTGTTCAATATCAGAAAATTAATCAATGTAATCCACCATATAAACAAAACAAAGGAAAAGAACCATTTAATTATATCAATTGATGCTGAAAAGGCATTTGATAAAATCCAACATCCATTCCAGTTTAACCCTCAGCAAAATAGGGACAGAAGGTAAATTCCTTAATAAAGGGTATATATGCAAAGCCAACGATCAACATCGTTATTAATGGAGAAAGACTCAAGGCATTCCCCTTATGAACGGGAACCAGACAGGGATGCCTTCTATCACCACTTCTATTTAACATTGTATTAGAAATCCTGGCCAGGACAATAAGGCAAGAAAGAGAAATAAAAGGCATACAAATTGGTAAAGAGGAATTAAAACTATCTCTATTTGTGGATGATATGATCCTGTACATAGAAAATCCAAGGGACTCAATAAAAAAAACTACTGGAACTAATAGAGAGATTCAGCAAAGTGGCAGGATACAAG
>NW_006921712.1:2485399-2498862 GCF_000298275.1 Orycteropus afer afer
GGGTTTGAACCGCCAGCCGTCTGGTTAACAGGCAAGTGTCTTAGCCACTATGCTACCAGAGCTCCCGCTGACATGGGTAGGGGGAGGGATATACAGGAAGGATATATGACCACCATGATAACATTAGAAAATGGGAGGACACCGAATTGTGCACACAAGAGACGACAGATGCTATCACCAACCAATGTGCCCACAATGCCGCATTGCCATTAACACCAAACACTAGACTATACAGATAAACACATAAACACCTGAGATGATCAGATAGGGTCAGTGAACAGAAGTATACTCTAGACCAAGGATAGATTCAGCTGAGGCTAATCTTGCACAGACACTAGTGATACAAAATACCAGCAGTCCTTACAGAAACAATAGAAGACAAACACAGAGTAATCCCTCACAGACATCCAGACACTATGGGAAAGAGATCCAATAGATCTACTGCCTCAGGACCATAGTACTGGGGGACACCAGACTCAATTGGCACAATAAAATTCATAAAAGCATTGCTCCACATCCTACATTGGCGAGTAACAACTGGGGTCTTAAAAGCTTTCAAGCGGCCATCTAAGATGCAGGTAACGGTCTCCTAGCATAGGAAGTGAAGAAGAATGAAAAAAGCGGGGGGGGGGCATTTAGAAACAATCAGCCCTAGGACACGATGGCCCTCAAGACCAGTAGAACTGGTTGGTGCCCGGCTACCAGTGCCAACCACTCAGGAAAGGATCAAATCTGGAGGTCCTGGATAGTGCAAGGGAAAACATGGAACAAAATTCCAAAAACTCAATAATGATTAGAATCACTGGTCAGATGAAATCTGGTGAGACTCCCAATACTATGATTCTGGAATACATTCTGAGCCTGGAATAAAACTCATCCCCAGGGGTGGGCTCTCAGCCCAATAGTTAACAAGATGTACACGCAGACCACTCAGTCCAGGATGACACACCCACATACTCTATGGTAATACATCCCTTAGAGCAATGGACCATGGGACACCAGAGGACCAACATTCAAACTGAGGAAATGCAGGACCAATAGCAGTGCATGAATATGAGGGGCATAAGGGGAGGGTCACAGGGTAGGGAGGGGAGGGGACTGGGTTAGGGTTGGACATGGTGAATGGGGAACGAAACTAAATGTACACATTATGTTGAATGTAAAACAAGCTTTTAAAATAAATATAATAATAATTAATAATAATACTAATAATAAAAGACCACTTTAAGTGCTGAAGAGCAAAGACGTTTCTTTGAAGACTAAGGTGCACCTGACACAAGCCACAGTATTTTGGATAGTCTCATATGCATGTGAAAGCTGGACATTGAATAAGGAAGACTGAAGAAGAGTTGTTGCTTTTAAGTTGTGAAGAATACTGAAAGTACCATGGAGTGCCAGAAGAAGGAACAAATCTGCCCTGGAAGAAGTACAGCTGGAATGTTTCATGGAAATGAGAATGGCCAGGCTTTGTCTCACCTACTTTGGTCATGTCAGACGAGACCATTCCCTGGAGAAGGATATCATGCTTGGTAAAGTGGAGGGTCAATGAAAAAGGGGAAGGCCTTCAACAAGATGGATTAACACAGTGGCTGCAATGATGGACTCAGGTATAGCAAGTATTGTGAGGATGGAGCACGACCAGGCATTGTTTCATTCTGTTGTACATAGGGTTACTATGAGTTGGATCCAGCTCGATGGCAACTAACAACAACAGCATACATATACATTTATGAACACATACATATACCTACACACATATATATGCATGCCTATATACATTCATGTAAATATTTTAGAAATCATGAAGTTATACGAATTCTTTCAATTCCAGAATATTCCACAGGATTCTTTCTTGCTTTTCCCATGATTCCTTATTTATATATTCCTTCTTCCACCCTGTGCTCTGTCTCCCACTTCTACAGTTATATATTTGCTCAGTCCTAAAATACATGTAAAATAGTTTCAGAAAAACTGCAATAAACAAACTCACTGAGAAGAGCTCAGCTTTTGTTTAACATCAACAAAATTATAAAAACTGAGTATCAAGTGAACAAGTGATATATGGATTTCCTGACCAGAAACAGCTAAATCTCTGTCTAGAACTTAAAGTAGGAGAGGCTCAGACACCAGCCTATAAAATCGCAGATAATCTGAGGATTAGAGACCAACGTGCCTCTGAAGTGGGTTGTAAAATTTGTGCTAAAGCTATGAAGACAGTTTATAAGTCTTTATATGAGGTTGTGTAAACTCCCCTGATTATCTTTCTCCTTGTGTATGAAGCTGGATAAGTTATCTACCCTCTGCCAGAAGATTGAATATTTGTTCCCTGGAGTGATGGACCTAAAGGGTTCTGATGGTGGGACACATTCATACAAAATGTCTAAATAGCTTTTGAATCCCAATATTGTTGCTGTTGTTGTTGTTGCTAGGTGTCCTCGAGTCAGCGCTTACTCATATGTACTACAGTATAAAACATTGCCCAGTCCTGCATCATCCTCACAATCCATGTTGTGTGTGCTCAAGCCCATTGTTGCAGCTACTGTATCAATCCACAGGTTAAGGGTCTTCCCCTTTTTTTACTGACGCTTTACTTTACCAAGCCTACTATTCTTCTCCAGGGACTGGTCTTTTCTGACAACATAACAAAAGTGCGTGAAGCGAAACTAGCTGTTCTCACTTCTGAGGAACAACCCATCTGCACTTCTTACAGGACAGATTTGTTCCTTCTTTTAGCAGTTCATGGCATTTTCAGTATTCTTCATCAACACCACAGTTCAATGGCATCAATCTTCGGACTTCCTTTATTATCCACCTTTCACATACATATGAGGTGATTGAAAAATTCTATGATTTGGGTTAGGCTCACTTAGTCTTCACAATGACATCTTTACTCCTTCACACTTTAAACAGGTGATTTTTTGCTTTGTTTTTCCCCCAGCAGATTTGCCCAATGCAGTATGATGTCTGATTTCTTGACTGCAGCTTCCATGGATATTGATTGTGGATACTAGTAAAATGAAATCTTTAATAACTTCAATCTTTTCTCCATTTGTCATGATGTTGCTTATTGGTCCAGTTGTTAGGACTTTTGTTTTCTTTATGTGGAGGTGTGATCCATACTGAAGACTGTTGTCTTTGATCTTCATCAGTAAGTGCTTCAAATCAGCTTCACTTCAGAAAACAAGGCTGTGTCATCCATATATCACAGGTTGTTAATGACTCTTCCTCCAATTATAATGCCACATTCTTCTCTATAGGTTTGAACCACCAACTTTTTGATTAGCATCTGGTACTTAACCATTGTGCAACCAGGCTTCCTTATAGGAGCCATGAATAATATGCCATATAAAGGAAAAATCATAGAAAAACAAATGTTTATATAGTTAACAATAGTGTGGTGGAAGTTAAGGATTAGAATATTAAAGTCAAGAGAATTTTCCAGAAAGTAGAACAAAAAAAAAAAAAAAGGAAAGTATTAAGTTAAATAATTAGGTCCAGTATGTCTAACATCTGACTAATAGAAATTCCAGGGGGAAAAAAGAACTTACATATGTTGAATTTCTAAGAATTGAAGGATATGAGGCTTTATTATCATATATATGAAACCAAACCCAGTGCCACTGGGGTCATTTCTGACTCATAACAACCCACATTAGGTTTCCAAAGTGGTAAATCTTTACAGAATTAGAGTTCTCCATCTTCCTTCCACAGAGTCCCTCATGGGTTTGAACTGCCAACCTTCTGGTTAGCAGTCAAATGCCTTAGGCACTGCGCCACCAGAGCTTCTTTATGTGTGAGTATATATGTAAATATGTATTGCAGTATAGTAAATTTCTTAGTGTGGCTTTTCTACCCGTAAGTCTTTATAAACTCCGTGGTGAAATTTTCTGTGAGCAACTGAGGAGCTCTTGATTGTAAAAGTTATCCACCTGGGGTATTTTTCTTGGGAGTGGCATAAAACAATGTTCTGGGACATTTCCCAGGTGCTTAGAATTCTGATGTTATGATTGACTAGTTTGGCCACCTGGCCAGGCTCAAAAGGAGGCCTCCTAGAGGCAGAACTCTCTCTCTCCCTGACTGCTGGCTGAGAAGGACGTGCTGATGAGAAGAAACACGTTCCTGAGAGAAATGCCTTGCTGGGAAAGAGATGCAAGTGACATGCATTGCTGAGAGAGACACTGAGGGACACACATTGCTGGGAGAGAGACTGTGAGAAACTGTTGGCTGAGAGATGGTGGCCTGGGAGAAAGACTGAGCATTTTTCCTGAACTCAAATTGTAACCTGGTGCTTCTGTAATAAACCCCATAATCTGTGAGTTCTGTGTTGCCACTTCAGTGAATTATTGAACCCGGAAGAAAGCTGGTGAGTGCTGTGGGAGGAACAGTTGGTGTCAGGGTTGGTGAAAAGCCTGGAGGAAGGCAACATGTCTAGCCTCGCAGGAAGAGGCCATGGGCTATGGATGGTGATTCTGTCTTCCTTTTGTGCGTTTAGAGGAGGTCAGAAAATGTGGCCTCCCTGCCCTTTTAGCATGTATATATGTGTATATGTATATGTATGTATATATATGTGTATATATATGTATATATACATGTGTGTGTTATACGTGTGTGTATTTACACATACATACATAAGGAACCATATGTATATGTATATAAGGAGCCAAGGCTGCTAACCAAAAGGCCAGTGGTATGAGTCTACCAGCTGCTCTGTGGAAGAAAGATGTAACAGTCTGCTTGCATAAAGATTTATAGCCTTGGGCACCATATTAGAGTGTTCTACCCTGTTCTCTTGGGTAATTATAGTCAGAATCTATCCAATAAAACTCACTGCCTTCAAGTCTATTTGACTCATAGATACCCCTCCTTGGGTTTCTGTGGCGGTATCACTATGGAAGTAGATTGCCCAATCTTCCTTCTGAGGAGTGGCTGTTGGGTTTGAACCACTAGCCTTCTGGTTAACAGTCAAATGCCTTAGGCACTATTCTACCAGAGCTCCTAATCTACCTGATAGTTATATGTATATGGCTTGAAGACTCAAGTAGGTCCACAAGGCTTAAACAGAATACAGTAATTCTATACTTATCTTGCCTAGCAATCCCATTGTTTGCTTAATGCGTTATTCCATCCTATTGTTTGAATTTCTTACAAAAATAATCTATGCATGAAGTTCTTTGATAAAGTAAAGGGATTATCTGCAAAGAAACAAATCAAAGGTAGAGATATTATTTGATTGCTGAGGATATGCACATTGTAGACCCTAGATCACAAGGGAAGAGAAGACAGTGAAGGGAGGGGATCAAGAGAATATCCAGAAAGTAGTTAGATATTTAGTTATCCAAAGAAGATATATTTGTAAAATATTTGAGAAATAGTGGATGAGAGTTCAGAAGATATGTGTGTGTGTGTGTGTGTATTTGTATATATATATTTGGTAAAATATTTGAAAAAGAGTTTGGACTTGGAAATATCCAGTAAGTAGAGGGGAAGATCAAGGGCTATAAGATCAATGTCTGTAAGAACAGCATTATCTAACAGTACCCAGGCATAAGAAAATAAATAATATCTAACAGTAAATTAAGGACCTCTGGAAGCATAGTGGCTAAGGCACTTGACAGCTAACCAGAAGGCTGGTGGTTCAAACCCACCAGCCACTTCTTGGAAGGAAGGTTGGGCAATCTACTTCCGTAGTGATACTGCCTTGGAAACCCAAGGAGAGGTTGCTATGAGTCAGGTCCAACTCGACGGCATATAACAACAACATCAATAAATGATAATCTATAATGTACCAAGTTCATTAATAAGCTTTTTACATGGTTCATGTTATTTAACATGCTCTGTGAAGTTGTTGTTAGGTACATCAATAAATGATAATTTATAATGTACCAAGTTCATTAATAAGCTTTTTACATGGTTCATGTTATTTAACATGCTCTCTGAAGTTGTTGTTAGGTGGTGTCAAATCAGTTCTTTCCCATAGCAAGCCTACGCACGACAGAATGAAACACTCCTGGATCATGTGTCATCCTTACAATTGTTGCTATGTTCTACTTAATTATTGCAGCCTGTGTCAGTCCATCTCATCTTTTTCACTGATCTACTTTTTCAAACATAATGTCCTTCTCCAGGGACTGGTCACTCATTATAACATGACTAAAGTACATAAGAGGAAGTCTCACCATCCTCCCTTCTAAGGAGCATTCTGGCTGTACTTCTTCCAAGACAGATTTATTTGTTCTTCTGGCAGTCCATGATATACTCAGTACTCTTTGTCAACACAGTTCTTCTTCGGTCTTTCTTATTCACTGTCCAACTTTTGCCTGCATATGAGTTAGTTGAAAATGCCATGAGTTGGCCAGGCTTGTTTTAGTCCTCAGTGTAACATATTTGCTTTTTAGCACTCGAAGGAGGTCTTTTACAGCAGATTTTCCTACTGCAGTATGATGTCTGATTTCTTGACTGTTGCTTCCATGCATGTTGATTGTGGATATTAGTAAAATGAAATCTTGACACTTCATTCTTTTCCATTTATCCTGATGTTGCTTATTGGTTGTTAGGATTTTCGTTTGCTTTATGTGAAGGTGTAATCCATACTGAAGACTGTAGCCTTTGAGATTCATCAATAAGTGCTTCAAGTCAATTTCACTTTCTGCAAGCAAGGTTGTGTTATCTGCAGATAGCAGGTTGTTAATGAGTCTTCCTTCAATCTTGTTACCCTGTTTTTCTTCAAATAGTCCAGTTTCTCAGCTTGTTTCTTGTCATAGAGATTGAGTAAGTATGATGAAAGAGTTCAACCCTGACACATATCTTTTCTGATTTTAAACCATGCAGTATCCTTTTGTTCTATTTGAACAACTGCCTCTTGGTCTTCCTCTTGGTTCTGCATGAATGCAATTAAGTGTTCTGGAATTTCCATTTCTGGCAGTATTATCCATAAATCGTTATGATAAACACAGTTGAATGCCTGTGCATAGTCAATTAAACACAGGTATTCTGGTATTTCTCTTTATGACTCATCTGACATTAACAATGATATCACATTGTACATCCTCTTCTGAATCTGACTTGAATTTCTGGAGTTCCCTTTTTGAGGTACTGCTGCAGCCATCTTTGAATTATCATCAACAAAAATTTTACTTGTGTGTGATACTAATGACATTGTTCTGTGAAATAGTTGTTGTTATTTCTGTTTTACGGAGGAAGAACTAAGATTCGGAGGAAGTATTTTGCTGTTACAAAGCTCAAGTTGGAGTAAGATCTGCTGGATTCCACTGTACATGCTCCTATCTACTATATTATGCTTTCTTCCAGTCTTGACCACAGGGCAGGGAAAAAACCTGACATAAAGTGAAGTGAGCCTTTAAGCCAGTATTGAATTTCATCTATAAGATTTTATAGTGAGATGAATGTGGAAGAATTCAAACTTAATGTCATAGTCTTAAGAAGCCATGGTAGGCCATGAGCAGTGTGAATATTTAGGGATATTATTCTAGTAGTAAGGTGTAGGCTAGATGAGAGAAGTGGCAGACTAGCAACTGGAGAACATCAGCTTGGAAGAAATTGCAGTAACACAGAGGAAAGTTAATGAAATTTTCAACCACCAACTGAAAGTCATCTATGCTCCCTCTGAATTTCAGTAGCACTATAGCTGTTCCTGTCTTGGGACTCTTATCTTGTCGCTTTATATGAGTTACCTTTGAATACCCATCATGCCTGGCACATAATAGACATTCAGTCTCAAAATATTTCTTTGAAGTAATAAATGAGGACATGTAACACAGTAGTTATGAATTTATTATAAACAGCACATTGAAGAGGGAAGAATTAGAGATGCTCGGACATATCTCATCTGGAGACCACAAGGATAATTGTGCAAGTCATGTTGTTGTTGTTGTTAAGTGCCGTCGAGTCTTTTCCGACTCATAGCGACCCCATGCACAGCAGAACGAAACACTGCCCGATCCCGCGCCAGCCCCACAATCCCTGCTATACTCGAGCCCATCATCGCAGCCACCGTATCAATCCATCTCCTTGAAGGCCTCCCCCTCTTTCGTCGACCCTCCACCCTACCAAGCATGACATCCTTCTCCAGGGAATGGTCCCTTCTTACAACATGACCAAAATAGGTGAGACGAAGTCTGGCCATTCTTGCTTCCAAGGAGCATTCTGGCTGCACTTCCTCCAGGAAAGATCTGTTAGTTCTTTTAGCAGTCCACGGTACTTTCAGCATTCTTCACCAGCACCACAACTCAAAAGCATCAACTCTTCTTCGGTCTTCCTTATTCATTGTCCAGCTGTCACATGCATACCAGGCGACTGCAATTCATAGAACATGTTATATGTTAGATTCTGTGTACTCTCTATATAAAAATGAATTAGATACAATCTCAGACTTGGGGGAGGGAGAAACAGAGGGAAACAAGTAGATTAATATATAGAAAATGGAGATTTATTTGGAAGTAGCAAAATATAGTGACGTAACACTAATTCCACCTATGGGGACTGGGAAGGCTTTCAGAGAGAGATATATTTAATCTGTATGTTGCAGAAACACAGGCAATGAATCATA
Organism: Orycteropus afer afer; assembly: GCF_000298275.1. Taxonomy (NCBI): domain Eukaryota; kingdom Metazoa; phylum Chordata; class Mammalia; order Tubulidentata; family Orycteropodidae; genus Orycteropus; species Orycteropus afer. The sequence continues at coordinate 2,493,966 of NW_006921712.1, forward strand.
TTCATGTTATTGTAATCATTTTGAGTTACTTCCTAGGTACTTATATGTTCTTTAATGTTGTTGATGTCAGGACATTCCCATCTTTTGATTTCTATAAAGAATCATAAACTGGTTGAGATGAAGGATTATAAAGAATATGTTTCATGAGACCAGTTGTCATATTTTGTAGTAGCTGGAATTAGCTGTGGAATGAGCAACTTGTAAATGACTAATAACCTGGTTAAAACAGCTCAAAAGACTTTTGAGCAGAGCCAGATGATGGGAATAACTGTAAAACTTCAAAGCTGTAATATTTGAAAGACAGTTGTTGTTAGGTGCTATTGAGTTTTCCTCAATTCATAGCAACCCTATGTACAGCAGAACAAAACACTGTCCAATCCTTTGCCAGTCTCACAATCCCTACTATACCTGAGCCCATTGCTGCAGCCACCACATCAATCCATCTTGTTGAGGGCCTTCCCCTCTTTTGTTGACTGTCCACTTTACCAAGCATGACATCCTTTCCAGAGAATGGTCCCTTCTGATAACATGACCAAAGTAGGTGAGACAAAATCTGGCCATTCTTGGTTCCAAGGAGCATTCTGGCTGTACTTCTTCCAGGACAAATTTGTTAGTTCTTTTAGAAAACCATGGTACTTTCAGCATTCTTTGCCAACACCACAACTCAAAAGCATCAACTCTTCTTTGGTCTTCCTTATTCATTGTCCAGCTCTTGTGTGCATTTGAGGCAATTGAAAATGGTATTATTTAAATATTTATAATGATATATCTATAAAAAAACTGACATAAGTCAGTTTCATTTTATAGTCACATTATGTGTGGCAGTAGTAAGTGTAATGTAAATACCAAACCAAAAAGAAACCAAAATCACTGCCATGGAGTCAGATCAGACTCATAGCAACCCCTTCTTGGGTTTCTGAGGTGATAACACTACAGAAGTAGATTACCCAACCTTCCTTCCAAGGAGTGGTTGGTGGGTTTGAACCACCAGCATTCTGGTTAGCAGTCAAATGCCTTAGGCACTGTGCCACCAGAGCTCCTATGTAAATACCAGTAGTTACCATTTAATGTTTCTTTATAGTAGTCATCAGCCATTTTTAAATTGATATATTTACTTTCATTACACTAGCCTTATATGATATTATTTTACCCCTGTTTTAGTTAAGGAAACTAAGGCCTGGGTAGTTTAATGGTAAAGGTAAGAATGACATCCAGGTCTCCTGACATGACATAGCACAGAAATTTTCCCAACTCAAAATGGAGACACTAATAAACTTCCCATATACTCTACTCCAAGCACCTCTGTTCCCCTAGAGGTGAGGAAGAGTTAGAGTCAGAGGGCAAAGGGACTGAACTGACCCTCATTATGAGGGGGTTAGGAGGAGGATGGAAAGTAGCTGGTTCTGCATATCTCTGGTAGACAGTGAAAGCACAGTTTTCTGGGATTTGAGGGAATAGGATATGATTATGGTGCAGCAGAGAGAGCATACTGTCTTATTGACGATAGCCCTGGATTTGTTCCCTGAGTCTTGGTTTCTTCATCTTGTGTGGCTAGTAAATATGCATTAGATGTGTAGGAGTTGATCTGAGGGTGCTGGAGTTCCAATATTCTTTGATCCTAGAGATAAAATAATGTAGATTCTGTGTAGGTAGATACCACTAGAGAGGATTTAGAATTTAAAATGGAATGAAATTTTGAAATCTATTTTTTTAGGAATTCTCAGTTGAAATAATCTGGACATATGACACAGGACGTAAATTAGATTGGGTTCTTAAAGTGTGTGATGCTAGTGTTTTACTTGTGATTACTTTGGCAGGTATTGGAAGAATATATTGAATAAAATTGAATATATTTTGTTTAACCTCAGCTGCCTGTGGCATGGCAAGGCACAATGTCTACCAATTATTCTTTGCAGTTAAACAGTCTCATAGAACAGGCAGGTTGAGTAGAATTGAATTTCTAAAAGTGCCTTTAGGCAAGGAGGATAATTTCATTCTCCTTTGCTGTCTTCTGTAAATCCTTCAGAGAAGAAGAAATAAATCTATTACAATCCTGCCTTCTTGTTCCCTTCAGCCAAAGCTGGTTGTGAGGCAATAGTGTTGTGTGCTTAGCATTTTCAGAGTCTGTGGTTCAGTCTAAGATTTAGCACAGATGGCTTACCTATGACCATAGCTAGGAGGAAATTGTCAAGATTAGATATGAGTACCATTTTTGAACACAAATTGTCTTCCTTTTGGAAAGTCTAAAGTGAATTCTACTAGTAACTGTTTATTATTTCTTTTGGGACCTTGTATTCTCCTATTTAGGATAAAGTAAAAAGAGCTACTTGACAAATTTAAATTTTTGTTTTTATAGAATTGTTTAAGTAGATTCTTGGATTGAACAAGTGGCTTTGCTGGTTAATAGCAGTATTGGGGCTTTTGAGGATTGAGCAATAGAGACAGTCTGAAAACTAGTATCCAAAGAATCACTAAAGTTAGGTATACCAGAGGTCTTTTAAAATAAACTAAAGGAAACTGTACCTAGGAGCAATAATTATTTTATTTTACTTGTATGTTTGTTCTTAGGATCATTAGTAAAATATGCTGATGTATTTATTAGTCAAAATCAGTGATTTTTATGTTATTTCTTTCCCAACACCTCTTAGCTCCATGACATAGACCCTTCTTTAGGAAGGATACATTTCACAAGTGGTTTTGATGAACAGGTTGAGTTGCTCAGAATCTCATGGAAGATTTTTCTGTAGTTTTCAAAAGCCCTCTGGAATTTGTTCCCCTCGCTGGGTTAGAATCGTTGATTCTAAAGTGAATCCGTATTTATTATTTTTGTCTATTATAACTACTTTCATCTCTGTAGTTTTGTGCAGTGTCCATAACCTCTTGTATGTTGTTGTTGTTGTTGTTTGCCGTCGAGTCGGCCCCAACTCGTAGCCTTGGGTTTCCGAGGCAGTATCAGTACGGAAGTAGGATTGCCCAACCTTCCTTCTGAGGAATGGCTGGTGGGTTTGAACCGCCAGCCTTCTGGTGAGCAGTCAAGTGCCTTAGGCACTATGCTACCAGAACTCCTATTAACCTCTTGTATAGATGGTTTAATTCTAACCTCTGATTTGAGGGCTTAATCTACCATTTGTAAGTCAATTTGTTGTACTGCAGTGTCTGGTGTGTTCCTGTGACACTTGATGCTATGCCAATGGTATTTCAGATACCATCTGTATGACCTATGGTAGTTGGATTTCAGTAAGCTCCCAAACTAAGATAGACTAGGAAGAAGGACCTGGTGATAAACTTCTAAAAAAAACAGGCCAGTGAAAAGCATATGAATAGCAATGGGACATTGTCTGATATGGTGCCGTAGATACGAACATCAGGTTGGAAGACACGTAAAATATGACTGGAGAAGAGCTGCCTCATCAAAGTAGAGTCAACCTTACTAATGTGGATGGAGAAAAGCTTTCAGGACCTATATTTGCTTATATGGCATGACTCAAAATGAGAAGAAACAGCTGCAAACATTAATTATTGGAACATGAAATGTGTTGGTGTTGTTAGGTGCCATTGAGTTGGTTCAGACTGATAGCAACTCTTTGTATGACAGAACAAAATACTGCCCAGTCCTGCATCATCCTATATTACTCTACTTGATCCCATTGTTGCCGCCACTCTGTCTGTGTGTATCATTGAGAGTGTTCCTCTTTTTCACTGACCTTCCTCTTTACCAAGCATGATGTCCTTCAGAGAATGGTACCTCCATGTCCAAAGTACATGAAATGAACTCTAGTCACCCTCACTTCTAAGCAGCATTGTGGCTGTACATCTTCTTAGACAGATTTGTTTATTCTTTTGGAAGTCCTTGGTTTATTTAATATTCTCACCATCACCATCATTCAAATGCATAATTTCTTCTTTAGTTTTCCTTATTCATTGTCCAACTTTTGCACGCATAAGAGCAGATTGAAAATACCATGGCATATAGGTCAAGCACACCTTAGTCCTCAGAGTGACATCTTTAATTTTCAACACTTTAAAGAGATCTTTTGCAGCAGATTGCCAAATGCAATATGTCATTTGATTTCTTAACTGCTGCTTCCATGAGTATTGGTTGTGGATCCAAGTAAAATGAAATCCTTGCAACTTCAATATTTTCTTCATTTATTGTGATGTTGCTTATTGGCCCAGTTGTAAGGATAATTTTTTTTTTTTCTGTGTGTAAGATGTAGTTCATACTGAAGACTGTATAGTCTTTGATCTTCATTAGTAAGTGCTTCAAGACCTCTTTACTTTCATCAAGCAAGGTTATATCATCTCTGTATCACAAGTTGTTAATGAATCTTCCTCCAATCCTGATTCTGAGTCATAGAGTCCAGGTTTCATATTATTTGCTCAATATATAGATTGAATAAGTATTTTGAAAGGATACAACCCTAATGCACACCTTTCCTGATTTTAAACCAAACAAACTCTATGTACATATTGCATGTGAACACTATTAAGTGTTCTGGAATTCCCACTCATTGTAGTGCTATTCATAATTAGTTATACACACAGTTAAATGGCTTTTGTTGTTGTTGTTAGGTGCTGTCGAGTTGTTTCCAACTCATAGCAACCCCGTGCACAGCAGAACGAAACACTGCCCGATCCTGCACCAGCTCCACGATCCCCGCTATACTTGAGCCCATCATTACAGCCACTGTGTCAGTCCATCTCGTTGAAGGCCTCCCCCTCTTTCGTTGACCCTCCACCCTACCAAGCATGACATCCTTCTCCAAGGAATAGTCCTTTCTGACAACATGACCAAAATAGGTGAGATGAAGTCTGGCCATTCTCTCTTCCAAGGAGCATTTCGGATGCGCTTCCTCCAGGACAGATCTGTTAGTTCTTTTAGCAGTCCATGGTACTT
>NW_006921712.1:2502365-2503240 GCF_000298275.1 Orycteropus afer afer
GACACAGAAGATAATCCTGGACCCCTGAGCCTTGAAGGGAAGAATATAGAAGTGGACTAAACCCCAACTAGCAGAAGAATTTTTGTGAAATACCAAAAAAGGAGACATACGGAGCTGCGGTCTGGCAGCAGTCGTGAGCAATCCTGACAGCACAGACAGTTTGGAGATTCCCGAGTGGTGGTAGGACTTAAGAATTAATCTAAAAATCACCCTGCTAGCCAGGGGCTGCACGGAGGACTGTGCACGGTGGCTGAGGAACAAACGGAGAAGGTGAAGAGAAAGGTGGGCTGAGCTGTGGACATTTGCTGGTCCGGAGGGCAGCACCATTTTGAAGGTTTAAAAAGCAGCTTGACTATTCTGGACATTTAAAGAGACAGTGCTGTCGCAGATTCCTGGGGCTTAAGAACATGTTTTCCTTTCCAGCAACCACAAGGACACTTGGGACCTGCAAGACTGACAAGTTTTTTGAAGGTTATTGGATTGTAATTTCTGTCTGATTGAGTGGAAGACAACAACAGTCCCCATAAGACACAACTACATCCACACCTCCTGCAACTTCACTTACTGAGCCACAGCCACTACCTCCTTCTCCACCAACGGGCCAGCGATAAAAAACCACCAGGAAGAGCCTGAATCACCCTTGGCTGCTCTTCACAAACAGTTAACAGAGTTCTAAATACAACAATGCCATGATGCCTTGGAAACAAGAGACTATCACAGTCCACACAAAGAAGCAGGATAAAGTGATAGAAACAAGGGAGCAGGATACAGACCCAGAACATTAATACTAAATTGTCAGAAATAAATAACACATTGGAAGGGCAAAGGAGTAGAATTGATGCAATGGAAAGCAGAATTAATGAGATTGAAGACAA
>NW_006921712.1:2504130-2508339 GCF_000298275.1 Orycteropus afer afer
CCTCAAGGAAAATCTAGGGGCAAATTTAAGGGCCCTAATATATGGCATAAATAGACTATACAATAGCCAAAAGATGGAAACAACCTAGGTGTCCATCAACTGATGAATGAATAACCAAACTATGGTACATACACACAATGGAATACTCTGCAATGCTAAAGAATAATGTAGAATCTGCAAAACACCACATAATATGGATGAACTTGGAGGACATTATGCTGAGGGAAATAAGTCAATCACATAAGGACAAATATTGTATTAGTCCGTCATTGTAAAAGTTAAGGAAAGGTTTATCTGTAGAAGGACATTTTCTTTGTTGGTTACCAGGGGTGGGGAGTGGGGGAAGGCTGTTAGATAGATAAGTATTGATTTGCGTGAAGAGAAGGGCAATGTACCAAATGTGAGTGACCAATATGGCAGCATTGAGGATGAGAAAGACATAGAGGTACATGGGAGTTACAGACAACAAATATGAACCCTTTTGCACATACAGTACATTGTGTTGTCAATGAAAGCAAGCATGGGTATATGGGTGGATAGATGGGTGGACAGGCTGAACGATTAGGTATGTCTATGAAATGGGGAGTGTATCCAAGAAGATACATAAGGTTGGCAGACAATGGTCCTAACATTTATCTGAGGTAGATATACTCCTTGGAGAGAAAAATCATTGAGAAAGAAGGGCTGCCAATGCACAGGGTGACAGCTTAGGGGGCAGGAATCCATGGAGGGATGGACACTGGGAAGAGGTAACTATGGTGAGGAAGTGGGAGGGGAGCTGTTGCATTGTGGTAAACTGTGATCAATGTCATGAGACAAAGTATATATGTAAACAGCTATATGGAAAGTGAATTTGCTCTGTAAATTTTCACCCAAATCACAATTAAAAAAAAAAAAGATCTATCATGAAGTATAATACTGTTAGTGATAGGATAATTTCCATTCACTTACAAGAAGACCAGTTAACATGAGTACTATTCAAATTAATACACAAACTACTAATGCCAAAGATGAAGAAGTTGAAGATTTTTACCAACTTCTGCAGTCTGAAATTGATCAAGCATGTGTTGATTAGTACTAGCAATTGGAATTTTCAAGTTGGAAACAAAGAAAAAAAGTCAGTATTTAGAAAATATAGCCTTGGTGATAGAAACAATGCTGGAGAATGCATGATACAATCCACATTTGTGCACATTCCAATTTTGTAAGACCAATCACCTATTTATTGGAAATACCCTTTTTCAACAACATAAATTGTGACTATACATGTATACTTTGCCAGATGGAATACATAATAATCAAATGGATTATATCTTTGAAGATAGAAAATGAAGAAGTTTAGTATTATCATTCATAAGAAGGCCAGGGGCCGTGTATGGAACAGACCATCAATCGTTCATATGTGATTTCAAGGTGAAGTTGGAGAAAATTAAAATAAGTCTATGAGAGGCAGAGTTAAAATTACCCTGAGTAAATTACATGTGTCTTTAGAGGTTGTCTTAGTAATAGACATGACACATTGAACACTAATGACCAAAGATCAGATGAGATGTGGGATGACATCAAGGACATCATACATGAAGAAATAAAAAAGGTCATTAAAAATAAAGAAAAGATCAAAATGAATGTCAGAAGAGACTGATACTTGTTATTGAAGGTAGAGTAGCTAAAGAGTGTGGAAGAAATGATGAAGTGAAAGAACTGAACAGAAGATTTCAGTGGGTAGCCTGAGAAGATGAAGTATGATAAAGAAATATACAAAGACCTGTAGTTAGAAAACCAAAAGGGAAGAATATGCTCAGCATTTCCCAAGGGGGGGGGGGGACTAACGAAAAACATTTAAGCCTTGAAATGGAATATTGAAGGAGTCTGTGGAGAAAATATTGGACAACACAGGAAGCATCAAAAGCATATGGAAGGAGTAAACACAGTTATTGTTCCAAAAAAGAACTGATCCACATTCAGCCATTCCAGGAGGAGCATATGATTAAGAGCCAATGGTATTGAAGGAAGAAGTTAAGATGGATTGAAGATATTGGTGAAAAACAGGGCTCAGAATTCATTGAATGCCAATTGAGATGTTTCAACAAATGGATGCAGTGCTGGAAGTACTCACTTGTCTATGCCAGTAAATTTGGATCTGGCCAACTTGTTGGAAGCAATCCGTATCTGTGCACATTCCAAAGAAAGATTATCCAAAAGAATGTGGAAATTAGTGAAGAACAGTATTAATATTACATGAAAATGAAGTTTTTCTGAGCATAAACCAAAAATGTTTGCAGCAGTACATCAATAGGGAACTACCAGAAAAGCCATAATCAGAAGGAGAGATATTTGCTCATAACAGATGGATCTTGACTGAATGCAGAGAATACCAGAAAGATGTTTACCTGTGCTTTATTGCTATGCAAAGGCATTTACCTATGTGGATCATAATAAATTATGGATAACCTTGTGAAAAACAGAAATTCCAAAAACTTAATTATGCTCATACATAGACCAAGAAGAGGTTGTTCAAACAGAACAAGGAAATACTGCATGGTTGAAAACCAGGACAGGTGTATATACCCTTCCACCATACATATTCAATCTGTATGTTATGCAAATGATCAAATAAGCTAGACTGTTTGAAGAAGAATGTGGCAACAAGATTATAGGAAGACTCATTATCAATCTGCCATATGCAGATGGTACAACCTTCCTTGGTTAAGGGAAAGAAGACTTGAAGCATAACTGATGAAGATCAAAGACTTCAATGTGGCTTATATCTCAACAAAGAGAAAAACAAAAATCCTCACATTTGGATCCATAAACAACATCATGACAAATGGAGAAAAGATTGAGGTTGTCAAGGATTTCATTTTACTTGGATCCACAATCAACACTCATGGAAGTGGCAGTCAAGGAATGAACAATGTATTGCATTGCACCTATGTTCTGCAAAAGACCTCTGTAAAGTGTTGAAAAGCAAAAAGGTTACTTTGTGGAGTAAGATGTGTCTGCCCCACATTATGGCATGTTCAATTGCCTTATTGATGCAGGCATCAGCCAGATGATGAATACGGAAGACCAAAGAAGAATTGATACCTTTTAATTGTGTTGGTGAAGAACATTGAATATACTGTAGACTGTCAGAAGAATGAACAAATCTATCTTGGAAGATGTATAGCCAGAATGCTCCAAAGAAGCTGGGATGGTGAGACTTTGTCTTGTGTACTTTGGACATGTTATCAGGAGGGACCAGTCCTCTGGAGAAGGATATCAAGCTTTGTAAAGTAGAGGATCAACCAAAAAGGAGAAGCACTTCAATGAGATGTGTTGACACAGTGGCTGCCAGAATAAGTTCAAATATGGCAACAATTGTGAAGATTGCACAGGACCCAGCAGTGTTTCTTTCTGTTGTATATAGGGTCACTATGAGTTGGAACTAACTCACTGACACCTAACAACAACAATAATGATTCTAAGAATTCCAAGTATGAGAAGGGAGTTAGGTGGAAGATAAGGGTAACTAAACTTAACTTATTTTTTCCAAAACAGGCAAGCAATTTATGATTCTCATTCAACTTCCACTTCCCCAAAATGATAACCAATGCAAATACAGTGTCCTGATTACCCTCTATACACCTGTTTTGAGCTACCATTTTATTAGTCTCTCTGAAACTGTTACTGATGTTCCCTTTCACTTAACTTGTACCTGGGTGAAAATATTGCCAGTGTTGTGGTAGGGACTGGTAGTGGTAGTGGGCTTCGTGCTGTAGTTTGATCAATCTATTCGTATGTTTCTTCAAATGTATTTGTGGATGAGGGTTTGCTACATTTGATTGGAACTCCAGTTAACACTAGAGAATAGTTGGAAAGCACCTAGTATTCCATTGTGAATATTTGTATGGTTTGTTAACAGTAATTTCTTACAACAGTTAATATAAACAGCAGCATTTTTAAATATTTCATTGGGGAACAAACTGCAGGTAGCCCAATTAAATGATTTTTGCAGTTGACTGGGTCAGCTTTTTCCCTTCTGGATGTTAGTATGTGGTGGAACTAAGGAAGATTCTGTGGTTAAATAAATTTAACTGAAGACTTGGTAAAATCTTACAGAAATGTGTATTTTCTTTTTTTTTTTTATTAGGATTTGGGTGAAGATTTACAGAGTAAATTCACTTTTCATACAGCAGTTCACATATACTTTGTCTCATGTCATTGACC
>NW_006921712.1:2517038-2542755 GCF_000298275.1 Orycteropus afer afer
TTAATTGGTTTCCCTTTTCTTTGTTGAAGAGGGTCTGTGCAATCCTTCTGCCTAGTCTGCCATCTTTCCCCGCCTCCTAGAAATGTGTATTTTCATTCTCCAAGTGGAATATAGAGTAGGCAGTATTTTTCAGATTTCTTGAATCATTTAATGTGTTCTGGGAGGGAATATTTCCTTGGTTTGGTGTTAACCTGGAAAGTCCTTTGAGGTGTGATGGCAGAGCCATATGAACTCAAGTTGAGGACTGTGGAATGGAAAGGATGACAGATTCACAAGCTCTTTAAATGAATGCTGAGGTGCTAGGCCAGAGTGATGCTCATTGTGATAGTTAAAGTTTTGTGTCACCTTGGCACGATCATTGATTCTCGGTGGTTTGGCATTTATGCAATGATGTAATTTGGTAGTTATGTAATGATGTAATTGGACAGTTATGATGTCATTTTTCCATTTTGTGAGCTGATGTGGTCATCCTTCATTTTTGTATGATGCTGACTTTTGTGTAATGACCTGGTCTTTGTAACCTAGCCATGTCAATAAATGAAGAGTAGGCGTATTGTATTATTGGCTTTTGAGGTATCGGTACTGTTAAGAGAGAGGAATCCTAACTTATTGCTGCCTAGTCAGGTCCAACTCATAGTGACATAAGACAGAGGAAAACTACCTCATAGGGTTTCCAAGGGTATAATAAATCTTTATATAAGCAGACTGCCACATCTTTCTCTCATGGAGCAGCTGTTGTTATTGTTGTTATTTTCCATTGAGTCAGACCCAACTCATAGAGACCCCTTCTTAAGTTTCTGAGGCTGTATCACTACAGAAGTAGATTGCCGAACCTTTCTTCTGAGGAGTGGCTGGTGGGGTTGAACTACCAGTCTTCTGGTGCTTTAGGCACTATGCTACCAGATGGTTCAAATCATGGACTTTTTCATTAATAAAACCTAAGAAGACCACTATAACCACTATGCTACCAGATCTCCTTTAAGGGAGAGAATAGTCTTAAAAATAATTACACAGTTTCAGTCCTGGCTGGTGAAACAATATTGATGCCATTTGTAAGATAGTGGGGTTGGAAATTCAAGCTGCTCTTAGTGTCTCAAGATTTGGTGCTTAAACTTTAAGTGTTTCATGAGTGTTTATTGTGGGTACCAATTAAAGTAAACTCCTTTTAAGTAAGAACTATGTTCTTAAACTTCGAGTACCACCTTTTGACAGTATTCACTAGGTCATAATGAAATGGATTGACACAATAGCAACAACAATGGACTCAAACATAGTAATGATCATAAACATGACACAGGACTCTGCAGCTTTTTGTTCTGTTATATATAATGTCACCATGAGTTGGGGCCAGCTTGACAGCAACTAACAACAATTTGACTATTGCTTTACTTTTTTCCTGTCTCTGTTAGATTTGCTCAGAATTTTAAATTGGTAATAGTGTCTTGGTTATTTTTTGGAAAGAATTGTTCTTTGTACTTCATAGAGTGATAACTGGAGGGGCATGGAGTAGAAAGAATTCCAAAGAGCAACTTCTGTGTAAGTCTTTCAGTTAATTTGAACCTACTGTATACACAACACAGAGCTTGGTGGTGTAGTGGGTAAGGCATTTGGCTGCTAAACAGAAGATCGGCAGCTTCTCTGTGGGAGGAAGATGGGCAATTTACTTTCATAAAGATGTATAGCCTTGGAAACCCAATGGAGGTTGCTATGAGTCAGAATGAACTCAATGGCAGTTGGTTTTATTGATTTATTTATTTGTTATTGTTTTATACAACAAGGCTGAAAGCAATTCTGACTGTAGGTTGATCGAGGGTCAGCATTATGGTTTGTGTTTCTTTGTAACATCCCTGTTTCCTCTCTCCAATGAATAAATTATTCTAGAATAAGTAATACGTGCTTGTTGTCTGAAAATTTTGTGTGACTGTAATCATGGGAGGTTGGAGAGCAGTTGTATTTTCATCATGTGGAGTATTTAAGATGAAACTTTGGCTTTTACTCTAATTGAATTTTTTGTTGTTGTTTTTGTGCTGTCGAGTTGGACCCGACTCATAGTGACCCCTCCTTGGGTTTCTGAGGCACTGTCACTATTAATTAATCTATTAGGAAATAGATTGCTTAACCTTCCTTCTGAGAAGTGGCTGGTGGGTTTGAACCACCAGCCTTATGGTTAGCAGTCAAGTGCCTTAGGCAGTATGGTACCAGAGCTCCCCTAATTGAATTTAGAAAGCATAATCATTTCTCATGGATATGTCTTCAACTGAAGATATTTTCAGTTTGTGTTGTGCAGTTACCTTACATTGCTGACTTTATTATTTTTTTAAACCATTTTCTATTATCGTCACCTTACTTTTATTTATCAAGTAAAGTATTTCCTTCACCTTTTACTACCAAACTGTGAATATAAACACAGCCTTTTATTTCATTTTTTTTTTTTTTTTTTTAGTGACTCATCCTTGATTAATGCATCTCTACCTTAGATCCTAGAAGAAACAACAGACTCAATATTCTGCCTCAACAGTGGTCCATTCTCAGAGCCTAATTCCATCTAATATTTTAAAAGCCATCACAAAAATTGGTAGGCCCATTTAGTTCATTGTTGGAATCCCCTGAGTGCAGCTTTCAAGATACTTTCAGAACCCATTAGGGACATACATTAAAGTGAACTGCATTACCATTCTAGGAACAGCATATATAATCAGCACACTTCCCTGATTAACCTTTTTGATGAAAAATGTATGTCATCAAAGTTTTTCTGTACTGTTTAATTTGTTAGACTGTTCTGGGCATGATGACTTGGTGCAACATTGAATGACCTTATTAGTAAAACACTTGCAGCAGTTAATGAGATGCCTTTCTCTACCTGAATGATAACCAAATGTATTTTGTTTATTTGTTTTTAAATAGGTTTTACCTGGCATTCTGCAGAAGCATTGCTGTATCTTACCAGACAGGAATACAGGTAAATACATTTTCTTTCCTGATTTGAGGCTGTAGGTTTTATTTTGGTTGGAAATTGAGAAATATGACTACCTAATTTAGGTATTTAGGTGGTTCAGTTGGTGATCTTTGGTGAAGGATTATACTTGAAACAGAAACAAAAAAATGTGATATGTAGTTCTACTGTTACAGTCTGTGTTCAGAGATTGTTTTTATCTAAGGAAATAGATGATTTTTGTATTGGATTATTAAGGAAGCTAGCTGTTTTATACTGTTGGATATATTAGTTTCAAAGATATTTCTCTTTCTAATTATACTTATCTTTTTTAAAAAAGGACTGTTACTGGCTAGCATTTAATATATTTGGAGTCTGTTGGCTATAAGGCTTTTCTTTGCAATCATAGTAGGAACTGGCTAGCTGTTATGTTCTTAAAATCTTCAGGATATCTATGATCAGGCAAATAGAATGGATGTCTGGAAGTGGTAGATTGTATTATGGTGCAATTTCTTATTGTAGGACAGACAAATGTGGTGAGAAGTTGTATGTATGGAGGTTTGTATTACTTTTAAAGAAACATGATGGAGAAAAAAATTAGAAGTTTGCTTTTATTAAATTAAGGAAAGAAAAGAATAATTGTTACATGTGTTATCTTGTACTCTCCTGTCCAGGATTTCCAATTTAAGGTATTTTCATCACAGAAACAGTGAGTCCTGAGAAAAAGATAGGAAATGCATCATCTCCTCTGCAAAGGGTTATTGTAGAATGTATGCGTTCTTAAAATTAATTGTGTACTGTCATGTCAGTATGTTTGCATTCCAGAATATTTTTGTTGGGTATAAAACTGAGACTTGACAATATTTCCTTATTTGTTTTCTAGCTATAGCAAAATTAATCATAGTAGACTCTTTTTTTTAAATTGGGAGAAATTAATACATTGGGATTTACTCTAATTTTTATTATAAATAGCATCATTAGCACTTGAGTAATTACTGTGGTTACTGGGGTACCATTATTAAGTGATTGACGAGTTACTGCTTTGCATATGCATTACAGTGTAAAACGCAGCAATTTTGGAAAGATATGACCTTTATTTTTTACTTATGAACATGGATAGATTGCATTAATGACAATATTATTCTGCAAAAAGTTCATAGTCCTGTTCCATTTTTTTGCTTGTTTTTGTGCATTCAAACCTATTCTGACTATGAATGTGAGTGTATTTACTGGTCATAGGAAAGCAAACTTAGACCCTGGGTAGATATACTTTCAGTCTATTTTGATATTTGAAAGTCTTTGTTAGTTCATGAAAACAATGAAAAAATCATATGTGTAGAAACCATATACTCTTGGTGAAATACATCATCATAAACTGTGTCTGTAAATTACAATCAATATAACACTATTTATGAGAAGGAATTAATTTTCCACCTTAGTATATGTTTCGAACAAGTCATTACCTTGATTTTAAGAAACATCAAAATAAGAAAATAAAAGTTTAGTTCTTTGGTTATTTAAGTTGATTTTAAATGTTAAAATGAGTTTTCTTTATTATTAGATTGTTATGTGAAAAAGTTTCAAGTTAACGTGAACAGTATTGCCAAATTGAGATGTTTCGTTTGCTTTTCACAGGAATCTAGGTTATCAACCTCTAGGGTCAGGAAGACTGCCTCCCATTAAGACTTGAACATTGATGACATTTGTTAGGCAATTTTCTTAAAAATGGTTTTATGTTATAGATTATTTCACTTTTAAGCCAGTTACAGAGGACCTAACATTATGAGATTACATATGGAAAAGGGAAAGAATTGTATCAAATGAGAAAGAAGAAGACTTGGCTGAAATTATAACTTTTAAAAATATAGGTTCATTTTGAAATGAAAGATTTGTTTTTCTTTAACCTTGTAGTTTGATCTTATATGTACAAAGCAGCTTAATTATTTAGGAAATACCATCTTGAAATATCTTCAGACTCAAGCACAGTGATTATTGCTGTTGCATTTTAATGGCACATGTGGATTCTTGTGAATTTGAATATAATTCATTTATAGCTTAGTGGTTTTGGTTGGAAGATGCTTCACAATTTTTGATTAAGAAAATAAATTTGAGGAAGAACCATACCTTTTGTTTTATGTTTTTATTTGATTTTTACTTCTTTTTAACATTTTTATTTCTTTTAGAAAAACTATATGCTCCAATAAGTTTATAATGCTGTGTATAGTATACCGTGTTTTGGGTTCAGTTGTTCACAGCAGAGTATGTAGTGAGTTTCATAAACAGCTAATAGTGTAACTGAATATCTGGAAAAATATATGCCTATTTTCAGGTGCATTTCATTGTTCTGTGATACATAACACTAGGGATGAAGTATCATGAATAACATCAGAATGTATTTGAAAGTAGCCCTTTTCTGAATTAAGCATGCTTACATTTGAAAGACAAAGATACCATAATTTTCTCTTACAATTTTGATTACCTCTGATAATATTGGTTAATGATATGAAGAGATAGAGTGAAATTTATTGATTCCTTCTCAATACTATTTTATTGTGTCCATTCATTCTAAGGCAAACCAGGAAGAACAGTTAAGGTATGTTCATGTAATACAGAAGAAATGTGGCCAAAGAATGCCAGTCCTGTTCATTTAAGTAACAGCATGAATGCATACATAGGTTTTTAAGCTTTCTTTACTTATTTATATCAGGCTTTACTTTATTTCCAAGCCTTCTTCTCTTTCTGTGACTCTTTAAGCATTTGACCCTTACTATGCCTTTTGTTTGGAACCTACCTGGAAGGTCCGTTTATTGAGGAGTATGTGTGGAATGAATGTCCATACTGAGATCCCAGTAACTGTGGGCAAACTAATGAAAAGGTAGATTCCACCATCAGTGCTTGGGATTTAGTGACTGTCTGGTTTGAATCTAGTATCAATTTTTATTACAATTGGATGATAAGATGATGTTCTTGGGACCTTCCCTCCTTCACAGTCTGGTTTGAATGAGCTAAGAAGAAGGTCAGCAAGGAAGGGGAAGACCCCCAACGAGGTAACCTACTTTTAAGTTCTTATAGGCAGTTTTTTCCTTTAAGCAATAGAGATCTCTTGTAGTTGCTTTAATATTTTTCACCCTTAAGTTAGTGGATGTAGGAATTTTCATTCCTTGATGTAAAATGTAACATACAGTATAAATGATTAATTTTTCTTTTACTCTTCCATGTCTCATAAGATTTTATGTACTTTATGTATAATAAATGCTAGGAAAAACAGCAATTGCCAGCCTTCTATAAAATAAAATATAGATTATGAATATATATTTCCCTGACAAACTCCCTGAATTTGAGCAGTGGAATTGGAGCTATTTAGTTCTTAGAACATCTGGCTTCCTTATCTTGATTACCATTGGAGTTGCCTCAGATTTGCCATTTGTCATTTGGGACAATCAAGCTTAGGCAGTAGTGAGCTTAATAAATTCTTTTACCTTTAGATTACACAATTGGCTAGAGTTCTGGCTTTTAGCTTAGTTGCCTCATGACATTTATCTCATTCTTATCAGGAGACAGCCTATTGTATTGCCAAGAATAATTATGAATTTCAAGAATGAATTGACTCTGTAGTATGACTGCAGAAGTTACCTATGCAAACTTTGATAACAACTAATTAGTGACACCACAAATAGATTAAGTATGTACCAGTATTTGATTTTGAGATACATTTTACTTCTGTTTGACATTGAATTTAAAAATGATTGTAAACTAATTTGTGCATAAAATTTGGGGTAGAAAGAAGATTGAAATATTTTCTATATGTTTTGTGGGAGTAGTTCCTAATCATTTGTGAATATGTGTTGTGATCTTCATTAAAGACACATGTATTACTGTCTCTGATGTTAAGTTCCTAGTAGTAATATACTGGTAAATACTTAACCAATTTTCCTTGGCTGGGGATGGGAAGAGAGTGAGAAGCCCTCATTTGTTGTGTTTGCCCACTTCTGTGATGTAAATCCCCCTACCATGGCTGATTTAAATCTATCACCATGAAATTACTAGAAATGGATTTGGCAGGGAGATAATCACCATTCATTCCCACAAGCTGGGAAGAGCAGGCTCCAGATACCATTGGTTCTTGCCTTTACTGCTTCTGTATTCTTCCTATGGTACTTAGTGACTGTGGTCAATGTGTGCTCTCTACATGATGGCTGATTATTTATTTGTGTCTGGGCTAAATAAAATCTTTGATTAAAATGCAGTGTTTGTAACAGAGTATTTAATTTTAAAAAATCTACATAGGGTGAACAAATATTTTCATTATTTATATTTGGATGTTGAGTTTATGTAAGATTTTTAAAAGTCTATAGTGGTAGACCTAATTATATATTATAGGAGCTCTGGTAGCATAGTGCCTAAGGCACTTGACTGCTCACTAGAAGGCTGGTGGTTCAAACCCACCAGCCACTCCTCGGAAGGAAGGTTGGGCAATCCTACTTCTGTAGTGATACTGCCTCGGAAACCCAAGGAGGGGTCGCTATGAGTCGGGGCTGACTCGACGGCAAACAACAACAACAGTAGTATTCAACAAGTTGTTGTTGTTGTTGTTGTTATGTGCCGCTGAGTCGGACCCCACTCATAGTGACCCCTCCTTGGGTTTCCGAGGTGGAAATAGATTGCCCAGCCTTCCTTCTGAGGAGTGGCTGGTGGGTTTGAACTGCCAGCCTCTGGTTAGCAGTCAAGTGCCTTAGGCAGTATGCTACCAGAGCTCCTATTTGAAATATGAACAGCTACTGGGATGATTTACATAGTTAATCCAAAAAGACAGAAGGAACATAATTGTAGATATAATAGGAAAGATTGAGCTTGGTAATTGTAAATCCCCTAAGTTTCTTTTGAGCTAAAGGTTTTAAAGAGCTTTTAATTTCATGAGGGACAAATAAAGGAAAATCAAGCAATGAGTTTTCTCTCTTTGCCACAAACCTGTCTAAAGGAGAACTGGTTAGTAGTAACTGGTAGCAGTAAAAGTTTGACAGTAAGTGCGTACATGGAAGTAATTTTACTAATTTCACACCTAACTTGCATGGGATTCTTAGGACATATAGAAGGTGATGTTGTTACCTGGTGTTACATTTAAATTCTAACATTAACAGTGGATAATACATATGGTATTTATATAGTGCTTTCTAGTTCATAAGACACTTTCACATTAATTTTGGCAAGTCCTGCAACTTTCTTATGAGATAGGAAATATTTCTCCAATTTTAAACAGATGAGCAAAAAAATCCAAAGGTACGAAATACTTTCCATTGTCACACAGATAATATTCTGCTGTGAATCAAATAAAGATTTTCTTACTCTAAGTCAATACATGACACCATAATGGCCCTTAATAAGGTCTTAATTATCCAGGTGTTACTTTTCTAATAATATATAGTGCAGAACAAAAAGAATATGGACTGGGGATCCTGATGATTGAACTGAAAGGAGAAGACAACCTGTATTTTGGAACTTCAGAATATAAGATCAGTAAGAATATCAGGAGGATTTTATTGCTAAAAAGATGTTCCATTATGTGGAAAATTTACATATATGGAATGCTTAACTTTTTTTTATGATGTTGGGTGAATGGCATTTCAATATACTGTGTTAAAGGTAGGGAGCTCTGGTGGCATAGTGCCTAAGGCATTTGACTGCTAATCGGAAAGCTGGCAGTTCAAACTCACCAGCCTCTCCTTGGGAGGAAGACTGGGCAATCTACTTCCCTAGAGATATTTCCTTGGAAACCCAAGGAAGGGACACTATGAGTTGTGATTGACTCGTTGGCAGTGAGTTTGGTTTGGTTGGTTTTGGTTTATGTTAAAGGTAGTACTTCACTTTTTTTGAAAGATCAAAGTATTCCAAGTAATTTCTTTTACCCAGATACTGAAATTATTTATAAAACCCTTCATTTATTTCTAAAAAAAGAATTGAGGTTGTGCAACTAGAATGCCATATGATGTGATTCATAAACTAAGAATAACAAAGGCAAAACCATAATTGAGCTAAATGAAGAAAGCAAATGTATAAGCTATGAAGATCCTTTTTTTTTTCCAGATCTGTATCTTAATGACCTGTTGTCACTTTTGAGTGAGCAGCATGCGTGCTTTCCCTCTCCCTGTACACCAACTGTAAATAGAAAAAAAATAATTTCTTATATGCTTGAGAAGGTTTTATTTCACAAATCAGAAATGACTTTATGAGAAAATTGGTCATGCTATTTTTATATTGCCAGAATGAAAAGTTATAGATCAATGGTTTTAAGACCAAAATTGTTTTACTTCATGTGGCTTGTTCTTAACCCTTAGGGCCTTCTAGACTAGGTGACATCTTTGTACCAATTGGAAAATGTACACCCCTTTGGGCAAATGCAACCCCTAAATGAAGGTTAGTTTTCAGCCTCCACTCCCCTTCAGAGCAGCTACTTGCAGAGCACAAATTATACAATTGTAAATGGCAACCTTGTCAACCCTGTTGTTGTTGTTGTTGTTGTGTGCCGTCGAGTCAGCCCTGACTCATAGCGACCCCTCCTTGGGTTTCCGAGGCAGTATCACTACGGAAGTAGGATTGCCCAACCTTCCTTCCGAGGAGTGGCTGGTGGGTTTGAACCGCCAGCCCTCTGGTTAGCAGTCAAGTGCCTTAGCCACTATGCTACCAGAGCTCCCCATTGTCAACCCTAGTGGTAGTTAATATATTTATTTTCTTTGGTTTATTGGTTATTACCAGTTTAATCTGGAGACACAAGGAAGTTATATGAATCAGAGTTGAACAGTCTAAGGGTGCTTTCCCTACTGAAAAATTTGATGACTGAACATGATGTTTGATTATACCTGCTTTAATAATATACCAGTATACATTTCTGGGACTATCCTGTGTGGCATAGATCTGTGAAGCTTTTAGCTCTTCATCCCCTGAAGGCTGGAGTGGATCTAAAACTACTTGTTGAGGAGAATTTCACCTTTGTCTTCAGCTTAAACCACTCCCAAATTGGAGAATGTGGATTTTTATTACATCTTCTCATCCTTCACAACCCCCAGCTGCACTGAATGCTAATCCTGTGACATTGCATTTAACTAGCAACATAGAATGCATTACAGGTACTTGTGAGAGAGCATAGTGCCAGTTCTTATCACTCAATATTTTTCAAAGCTCTATAGAGAGAAACGATATATATGGGGGGAGAATTGCCTGCAGTTATGGGAAGTCCTTTCATTTGGGTGCTCTAAAATCTGTTTCTAAATTGAAACAAAACTGTGAGTCAACAGTATCATTTTGAATATATTCCCTCCACCTTATCCCCCACTGATTTCATTCAGTAGTGCTTTAGTGTTATGTTATCAACTTCCCTTGGGAACAATAACCAAGTTATGAAACTCATTGCTGGAATAATGATATTGTTGAGGATCTAGGGTATATTATACCACCCACCACTTCCCTTAGAAACTCGGGGTGTCTGAATACCTGGTTTATTTTTATATTATATGCAATATGAATGGTATGACTGATAATGCATTTGTGTTGTCAGGTGAAAAAATAAAGCAAAATGTTTAGCCAGCTTGTAATATCTGTATATCTCTTTATCACTCTATCTATTCATCCAACTGTCTACCCATAGATCCTATCACATATGTTCTCAGTCTGTATTGTCCATAGTACTACTTCACTGTATACTCTTTCCTTTCTTTCGTCTAATGCCCCAATTTTCACACCCACTTAATTTGAATTTTTAATGCATTGAAAATAATAGTAGGTTGTATATTTTTGTAAGGTGTCTTAAATTCTTTATAGTATAAGACAAGATTCACATGCATTCATATGTACATACAATCAGTGACAAAAATAAGAGTTGAAGTCAATGCTTTGGTTGATCATTTGATCATTAAACCCAATATAAATTTTGGAGTCATCAAGGCAGAAGAATGGAAGGCCTTAACTTACCCACCTTTTATTATTTCAGGGTAAAATACTAGTATCTTGGGGAGTAGAAGTGAAAATAATAAACCAGTAATAAAAAAACTTGCTTCTTGGTTTCAGGGATTTGATTCTAAAAGCCAGAAATCAAGCCCCAAAAGAATCGTATTAAGGTCTGTGTTATATTGGGGCTAATTCAGAATTCACAATCATTGCTGTCATAGCAATGATTGTGAGGATGACACAGGACTGGACAGTGTTTCGTTCTGTTGTACATAGGGCTGCTATGAGTCAGAAATGACTTGATAGTACCTAAGAACAATAACAATTCAAAATTCTGCTTCCTTCCCTCCTTCCTTCTCCCCACCTCTGTAGCTCAAGAGTCCTTATAATATTATGTATGTTTGTGTGTGTATATATATGTATGTATATTACATTAATCATCTATGGATCAAGAGGAGCAGTCTCCCTAGGTTTTATTATTTGTTAGGAAGAAATAAATTACTGAGAGGTAAGTGTGAGACAAATGAAGATTGTAAAGTCACCAGCTTGTCCTATTTTATGCTTAAAAAAAGGTAATGAATCAAGGGCTGAAAATAGTAAAACAGTTTTTTAAGTTACCCATTTTGTCTATTTTCCCCACTAAGAAAGTTGGTTATGTGTGAGCATGGACATTATTTTCAAGCAAACTACTGTGAGCAAGCCATATATGTGACACTCGAGAGAAACAGAGGCTTTGGGTCTAAGGATGGGGATGATAAATAAAGACTTTTGCATGCAATATGTACAAGGCACTGCTTCTTTGAAGTAGCTTCAACAATCCTGTTCTGATCTGTTGAACACTGAAACCTAACCAAATTTATTGCTCTTTAAAACTCTTAACTCTCATATTTAAACTGCCATGTGGTTGGTTGGGGTCTATTTCAAATTCCTCTCCAAATGCAGAGGAACCGATTACAGGTCATTAGAATGTTCTTTATTGCTTGTGGTAAACTGAAAAGCAATTTTATGCAGCTCGCCTGTCAGTAGTTAGAGTTTCCTTCACTACCCTTTTATTTGGGCTGGTTTTGTGAGTTGCTTTGACCCATAGAATGTGGCAGAATTGATACTGTAGTAATTCTGAGCAAGGCCTCCAGAGATTGTCATGAAAGCAAGTTCAACTTTCCTGGAGGATAAAAGATAACAGAGAGAGAGAGAGGGCTGCCCAACAATCAGATGTGTGAGTGAAGCCATTTTGGATCCCTGAGCTGTTCCACTTGACTGCAGCTACATAAGTGAGTGTGTGCAGGTGAAGTGGTACCAGTAGAAGTATCACCCAGCTGAGCCCAGCCCTAGAGTATGACCCACAGAATTCTGAACAAAGAAATGGTTATTTTAAGGCACTGAGTTTTGGGATGGTTTGTCATGCATCTACAGATAAATTTATGTGCAGGTATTAGTACAAGCTACTTCAAAATGTGATGGAGCTGCTATGGATGAGTGAAGAGGAAAAATTAACATTTATTTGATGGGTGTCTACTATATACCAAACACTTATGCTACTAGTTCTTGTATCTTCTCATTGATGAGTGAAACTACTGAGCCATTTCCCATGTTAAAAAAGTGTATTTTATCCAGGAAATTATTCCTCATCTTGATTCTTTATTATTATTATTTTCATGAGACAACATCTATGAGGTACATATATTCTTTTGTGAAGTAAATTTTATCAAAATAAATAAATAGAAATTGAATAACAATGTGACTGTATGCTGACTTTCTGAGAACTCTAAACATTAACATGTAGAGTGCAGAGACAAATTCTTAGGTAAACAATTTATAGCTAAAAATGAGATATTTGATGCTACCATCAAGAGTTATAGTTTTAAAGTCTTAGTGAACTTAAGTCTCAGAGCTTTTGCAGATTTTGAGTCTCAGTCACCTCTGAATTGTGAAAGTATTGTGCGTGTTTGTGTGCTTATCTGTGCCTGCACATGCACTTTCTAGAAATTATATTTGAAGTTTTTGGAATTTCAGATTAAGTCCCTTATTTTATAATATGCCTTTGTCATTTGGTTGTAGAAGTTAAAATCCCTTAAAATAGTGGGTAATGAAAATTTATTGTAAGAATTTGGTAGAAAATAAATTAAAATAATATACTAATTCATTGATTAATTATGGTTTTATGAGTTTTCATATAACCTGTGACAATTTATGGAATTTTTCAAAATTACAATCCACATTTAGTCTTGACCATTTATTGACTATTTTAATTGTGTAGATTGTAAAAGATTGTGAAATAAGAAATATAATACCTCAGGTCAAACTCTGGTAGCGTTGACTGCTAACCAGAAGGTTGATGGTTCAAACCCATGAGCCACTCCTCAGAAGGAAGATGGGGCAATCTACTTTTGTAGTGATACTGCCTTGGAAACCCAAGGAGGGGTCGCTATGAGTTGGGTCCGACTTGACTGCATATAAAAACAACAACAACAGATCTTGAATGGTTTTACTTGGTATTCGCTCTAGTCCTTTCTGTTGCTATTCTGTGAACAAACAACTGTCATAATACCTTGTGGATAAAGTAGCAATTGCTATAATTTGTTTTCAGGAAGACAGTACAGTAACTGCATAATTGTGCAGGTTAAGTTCTTAATGTAGAAAATATTGTTCATTTTATTTTCTTTTTCTTTATAACTATTTAGACAATATAAGTATTTGAGTTAAGACAAGTGAGTGTGACTTGACGATAAACTAATATAGAAATTTTTATGAGTTATGAAAGCATCAAAGCATATTATTTAAAAAAATGCATTCAAAAACATCTGTCAAAATTTAAGCCTTATTTTTTAGAGTAAAAAAAGTCTTGGTATTTAAAAATGCATTATTATTTGAATTGATATAATTTGACATTATAATTCACATTGATTTAACATATTAACAGAGAATTGTTGAAATAATATCATTGTAGGAATTGTATCCAGGAAACAGCAACACAAAATCCAAAAACTCAATAATGACCAGAATTACTGGTTGGATGGAGTCTGGTGAGACCCCCAATACTATGGTCCTGGGATGCATTCTTGGCCTGGAGTAAAGCTCACTCCCAAGGGCTAGCTCTCAGCCCAATAGTAAACAAGATGAACATGCAGACCACTCAATCCAGGGTGATGCACCCACATACTTTATGGAAATGCATCCCTTGGAGCAGTGGACCACGGGGCACCAGAGGGGCAACATTCACAGGGAGGAAATGCAAGACAAACAGTTGTGCATAACTGTGAGGAGCATGGGGGTGTTTACTGGGCAGGGAGGGGAGGAGACTGGGTTAGGGGTTGGGCATGGTAAATGGGGAGTGAAACTAAATGTATACATAACACTGAATGTAAAACAAACTCTTAAAATAAAAAATGAAAAAAAAAATTTGGAGGTTCTTTCACAGAGAAGGAGGCCTGGTTGCTGAGTGGTTAATACGAAAACAAAAGAAAATAAAAATAAAATAAAATAAAATGCTCTACCTTAAATTTTAGGACTGGGAGGAACCTTAGAGCTACTGATTTTGGTTTCAAAGTCAGGTCCTGAATGTGAGGATCCATACTTTTTCATTGTATTTCAGTCTTTCTTTCCCCCTTAAAGTATTAGCTTCCGGCCAGGGTGGAAAGGGAAGAAAAGCAGAGAAAGAGAGGGTGTGGAGCTACCCTGCCAAAGTGCAGAAGAAATGCAAATCTTGGCTCAATGTAATACTCATTTAGTGTCCCCACTGACCAATTTAAAATTAAATTGATCTGTGCAGGGAGTTTAAGGTTCATACTGACATACTTGAGCACAAGAGAGGATACTATTGATATTATACTGGGGCAAAATATGAGGAAATCACCATTTATCTATGCATAATAGGATAGATGGTCACCCCACTGACAAGCAGTGAGCAGCTCTGAAAAAAGAACCGTAGCAGAGAAGATAGTGAAATTGAGTGTGTTTGGGCTATTGCTTAATGCTTCAATGAAATAAATATTTTGTACTTTTAAGTTACTTGAGCCCAATTGTTACATCTGCCTATTGTTTCCTTCTCTGATATACAAGATGCAGCCCAATGTGCTTTGTCTACGATTTATCTAAAATGCTTCCTTCCTTTTTTTTTTTTTTCCCACCATTGAAATCTTTTTCTCTTACTTTGGTCACTTACTAAAGGTATAATTTTAGAATTGAAATGTCTTTACACATTGTTGCAATTTCAGTGTAACTGCCTTCCATCTCAAGTTTCTATTTGTTATTGAGAGTCCCTGATACCACCCTCACATCAGATGATTGGCTTGAGAGACTCAAAGTTCTCAGCATATAGTTGAACTCATGGTTAAGCTTTATTACAGTGAAAGAATACAAAGCAAACTCAGTAAAGAAGAAAGGTATATAAAGCAAACCAGAGGAAAGGAGGCACAAGCTTCCAAGAGTTCTCTCTCAATGGAGTCATGTAAGTGAGAAACTGTTTTAATTCTTGTAGAATTCAGATTTCTGGCTTTCTTAGAATTTGGAGTAACCCACAGAGATCATTGCCCCTGGGTCTTTTTTTAAACCCCGAGCCTTGAAAAAACTGGTTCCTAAAAGTCACCTTTGATTCAAAGAATGAGCTCTATAAACTAGTAAGACTGTTTTCCTTTAAACATTGTGTTCCTTTGAAGAATTAAGTCAGTTTTGGTAAACATACTCCAAGGGTCAGGATGGGAGCCATGTTTAGGATAAATTGGTATCTATTTTCATTGTTCTTCAAGACAATACTGTATGAAAATCTTTTGTGTGCATACTTTTCTTTATCAGTTCTATTCTGACCCTTTTTTCCATGATAATCATAAGATTTGGTATAAGAATATTTCAAGGGCCTTTCATTTTCAGAAGATTTTTGACTGTCTAGTCAAAATGTTACCCCAATTTGCAAAATGTATGTTGAATGAACTTCAATCAATTTCTGTTATTGGCTTAATATGATTTTTGTTTTAACACAAGATACATTTAATTCCCACAGCAATTACTTGTGACAGTTTGTGTGAAGTGTTTTCTCTTGGCAAGCTCATTATAGACTCAGTGCCCAGGGATTTTATTGGTGACTTGTCATATGGCACCCTTTGTCTAGCACATAACAAAATTCTAGACTCCCAGAAGGCAAGCAAGTGTTCAGCAAAAGTCATATTATTTTCATTGAGAGTTTAAGCTTAGTAAACCATATTTAAGGAATAGTGTGAGCAATCCTGAAAGTTCCCAGATGGCAACTAGGGCCAACTATGCAAGGATAGCAGATACAGGCCTGCTATGTTAATTTTTTTTCTGCACAGTAACCATAAGTAAATCCACACATACTGCAAACATCTCTTCATAAACATTTTTTCTAGGTGACATGCTGGAAAACAGACCCAAACACTTAGAGCTTTGCTTACTGAGTGCCTATTTTATGCTGAGCACTTTGCATAAGTAGCATGATAAAACTCTCTGTTTTTATATTTTCACATCCTTTTTACTGCTTACTCAGTCATTTTTCTCATATTCTGGAGTGCTACTTTAAATTCTGCTTTTCAATGACTCCATATAGATTTAATTAAGCTATTGTTTTTGTGTGCTTGTTTCAATGTATTCCTTATTTAACCCAACAGTCATTTTCATCTCATTCTATTCTTTTTTTCTTTCTTGTTCCTGTTACTAGTATTCATGCTTTTTAAATTTTTTTGAAGATATGCAATTCTCAGAGTTTATTTTCCCCTTGTTAACATAGCACACACTTTCCAGAGTTCAAAATTTAAGTGCTGATTAGTCACTTTATGTTGCAGGGTTTTGTGTGGTGCTGTTAGTTGCTGGTAGAGTAATTTCTGACTCATGTTGACCCCATGTGTGCAGAGTAGAACTTTGTTTCATAGGGTTCTCAAGGCTGTGATCTTTTAGATCTTCTAGAAGCAGATCTCCAAACCTATCTTCTGAGACACCTCTGAGTGGGTTTGAACTACCAACCTTTCAGCTAGTCTTTGAGTGATTAAATATTTGCATTACCCAGGGAATCTTATTTTCTATGTATGTATACATATATATGTCCATTTGTTTATGTGTATATGAATTTATGTATGTATAACTTTTTATATAAGACTCATATTTTTATCGAAGTATTCTATTTCCTCATTCTAGAATAGGAGGAGATCTTTATCTCTGGTATTTCCAAAAGACAGAATGTAAGGAATATTCCTGGATCCACTGTGTGTCTCCCAGGGAGAGTGGTAAGTTCTAGGTAGGTCAGCTGTTCCAGGTTGATATTTTGTGCTCCTGTCTCAATTGTCAAGCAGTTTTCCTCCCAAGGTGGCTCTCCATTCAGACAGAGAATGCCCTATTAGGCTCCTGATAGATTGGTTGGAGCTGCAACCAGGTTTCTACCCATCTTAGCCTGACCAAAGGGAGCTGTGCTTGTAAACACTGCATCTCTGAGAACTAAGTACTACTAATCTCCACTTTCTTACTTTTTAAGAGTTTGTGACCTTTACGTGTATAACAAAAAGTTTTTTGGGAAGAGGAACAGGCAGTTGCTTGCTGCATGACATCTGCCCAGTTTTCTGGTTGGGAGTAGACTATAAGCTGCTTTTCTGAAACACAGAGCATGCACAGGTGAAAGAACAAAATATTTTACTTAGACATGGCACAGTTAGGCCAGGGACTGCTCTTTCAAATCCAGTGCATGCTATTGTCTTCAGAATTAGTGGGAATTATTTCTGGATTCTTGCAGTAAGGTGATTGATTATCTGTCTTATTTTTCAGTTGTGCATATTTAAAAAGTTTTCATATGTATTTTAGTAGGAAATTCAGAAAGGCTTTGTTAAGCCTGCTTGCCAGATGCTACTTTAAATTAGAAGCCTGTTTTGTTCCCTGACCTACTAACAACATTCCCTTTGTGATGTGTCATGATTGCTTGTATTCTGAGAGAAACAGTATTTTCAGCAAAGGGAAGGCAATCTAATACATCATGTAGAAGGCATCCTGAAAGGTATTCTAGTCATGTTGTATTTCTTCTTTTGAGATTGGAAACAGTTTAATATTTGCCAGAAAATGTTTTTAAATAATTCTGGGAAGGCATTTTATTGTAAAAATGCTTTATGTTAAAGGTTATGAGAATAATAATTTAATATTTGTTGAGTTTTAAAATTAGGGGCAAATATTTCTAAACACATCCTGGATATATGGTCTGCGGTGATTTTTTTTGTGTGTCGTATGTTTTCATATGTGTTTTTATGCCTAGCTTTAAAGTTAAATGAAACCATCAGATAAAGAGAGTGATGGATTTTTTCCAACAAGGATTTGCTTATTTAGCAGTGCAATTTTGTTGCTAAGCAGGTATTCATGTGACACATAAATCACATTGAAAAGACTTGATTTATAGCAACCATTCTTTCAGGTTTGAGGTAGGATTAATGTGCAGTGATATTGAGGACTAATGCACAAATAATGAAAGAAAGAAAAGAAAATGTTTCTTCTGGAAAAAATGAAACAAGGGGATTTTGAAATGTAGAAGAAAGTACACTGGGTTTTAGTGATGTTCTGCTATTGCATGACAAACTGTGAAGCTATTCATAATGTGTCATCATCATGTCTGTGTCTGGAAATGAAATCTTTGTTATAGGTCTAAGCTGACAGGAAGGTTTTTTTTTTTTTTTTTTTTTTAAGTCCAATGGTAATATCTTTTGGGAGTAAAGTATAGAGAAGGATTCTGATGGACAAATTGCTGAGATGGATAAGTGCCCTCTTCTAAGAGTGTGAATGTGGGTATTAATATCTTCCAAAGCACTGTGTTTTATTATTTGCAAACTTAATTCTAGAAGCTGAAGATGTCAATATGCTTAACTCTAAGATTCAGACTCTAAATTTTTCATTTAAAGTTCCTAGCTCTGGTAGTATAGTGCCTAAGGCATTTGACTGCTAACCAGAAGACTGGTGATTCAACCCACCAGCCACTCCTCAGAAGGAAGGTTGGGCAATCTACTTCATAGTGATACCATCTTGGAAACCCACGGAGGCGTTGCTATGAGTCAGGTCGACTCGATGGCACATAACAAAAACAACAACAGCAGCCCTGGAATTTACGTCACTATTTGAGATAATGCTAAGGATGAAAATGGTTTTGTGATATTTTAAGTGTTTCTTTTTAAAGGTATCAAATAAGATTCCTCAGGATCAGTATTATAGTTTACCAATTTGAGTAGCTTCCTTAATGCTGGGTGTTATAAAGGGGCAGGGAGGCAGCATCTTCTGACCTCCTCTAACTTTACAAGAGAAAGACATAGTCACCATTGGCAGCCCAAGGCTGTTCCTATGAGACCAGACATGCTGCCACCCTATAGCCCTCTTATTAACCTTGACAACAATTGTCCCTTTCATGGCACCCACCACCTCTCTTCTGGGTTCCAGAATTTGCTGCAGTGGCCACACAATTAAAAGATTATGGGGTTTATTAGGGAAGCAACAGGATACAACTCAAGCTGAGGAATGCACTCAGTCTCTCTCAGCAGGTAGTCTCTCTTAGCTGGCAGTCTCTCTCAGTCTCTCTCTCAGCAGTGTGTCTCTCTCAGCAGCACATCTCTCTCAGCCTGCAGTGAGAGAGATTCCTTTCTGCCTCTAGGAGGGCCCATTTTAAACCTGGTAGAGTGGCAAAATCAGTCAATCCCAACATCAGAATTCTACCCACCTGAGAGAGAGCAAACTTTCCCAGAAGACTACTTTGTGCTGCCGCAGGTGAATGACTTTAACAAGCAGCTACTCAGCTGCTCAGTTGCAATGTGGGCGTTGCAAAGACTATGGCTAGAAAAGCCATATCATATAATTCACTACACTACACTGGGTATATAGAGGACTGTCAAAGTATTTTTTAAATTGAACTGAATTGAACTTGTGCTTGGGTGCCCTGTTATTGGAGAAATTACAAGGGAAAAGCATAAATAATTAAGAGAAGTTATCTTAGAGAGTGGGTGGCTTTTAAATAATCAAAGACTGCCAAAGATCTAAAGTTTATTATATATGTGTCCAAGTAATGTAACAGTTATGTAGCATGCTAAAATGGCCCATAAGTGATTTCAGAATCTGTTCAAACATCATTATTATCTTGTAAAGAGAGGGAGCGATGAACTATTTTTAATATAATGAATAATATTGATAATGCCATTTTCAGTTATGTAATGATTAGCATATATAAAATTATAGCCTAAATTATGTATAGGTGTCTATTGACATTAGAATGTAGATATGGGAATGCGCATATTTGGAGGGAGGTGGTCATTAATAATTTCCTTTGTTTTTAATTTGTAGTAATTTATACAATGGGATTTGTAAAGCCCACTGTACCATCTCCTGCCTGTATTCTGGTTCTGCTGCCTCTGCTGTAGCTGCTTCTCTGCTGCCACTTCTCTTCTATTGCTTCTTACCTTCTCCATGGTGTTACAGCTTTTACAGTCTCCTTGGCAAAATTGGTTTCCAATATAGGGACCTTAGGTCCAAAGGAGGGGGCTCTGGTGGCGTAGTGCCTAAGGCATTTGACTAACCAGAAGGCTGGCGGTTCAAAGCTACTAGCCTCCCCTCGGAAGGTAGAGATACCGCCTCGGAAACCCAAGGAGGGGTCGCTATTAGTCAGGTCTGACTCGAGGGCAGTGTGTGAAGTGTGTGTGAAGTGAGGTCCAAAGGACACACTACACTCCCATCTCTTTTTGGTGGTAGTCAGGTCTCCTATTTCTGTTTCTCGGGTGGCTTATTTTAAGTTTAGGGGAATGGCAAAACTGACCATTCCCCTGTTAGGGTTCCATGCTTATTATTGCATGATCCCACCTACACAAGTGTGCAATGCACCTTATTTACATTATTAGCACACTGTTCAATCCTCTTAGTGGGCCACAAGCACATAACATTTGCATAGTCCCACCCAGTCATTTGATGAGTGATATAAAGTCTATGGCTAGAAGGGCCATATTAAGTAATTCACAGCACCTCAGAAGTGTTTCATTTGGGATCACTGTTGGCTCACAGCTGTCAGATGATTATGTTCTGAAGGAATAGTAACATTAATTCAATTATTCTTATAGATATGAGCACTTCACTAGATAGTGAGGATAAAGAAATAATGAAATAATCCCTATCCTCAAGGAATTTGTATTTTTATAGGCAAGATGTCAGTGCCAACAACAAGCTCCTATGACAGGTGTAATGGTATCCTTAAGAAACCCTGAGTTTAGGCACTTAGGTGAACATATTTAGGGAAGGCTTTACCCTAAAGATCTCAATTAGCTATTTAATGAATTAGTAATTATTATACTGATAATGATGGTGATATGTAATATGATGATGGAAACTTTGAGTATTTTTTATGTGTTTGCTTTTATGTATATGGAATGATTAAAACTTTTTAAATATTTCCTCTCTGTGGAGTGAGGCATATGCTATAGGTTGAAGGGAAGGATGCTATCATGTTTGGAATACTAGGAAAAGATAGCTTTGTAGTGTGTCCAGGCAATCAATAACCTTGTCAGCAGGCTCATAGACCAGAGTGCAGAGAGCTCTAATTGGCACTCATAAGCTGTCCATGTGGTATAACTCACTGAGGGGATTACTGCAGTGTGGAACAAAGTGACACTGTGGTCTTTACTATACAACATACTTCTGAGCAGGTAAGTGGGCAGACAGAGCCAGATCTCACACAGTGTGCCTTAACATACAAGGCTGAGGTGATCTTGAAGCAGGAGCTGAGGGAATGTGGATCATGAGTAACACTAGGCACTTGACTGCTGACCAGAAGGCTGGCAGTTCAAACCCACCATCCCCTCCTCGGAAGGAAGATGGGGCAATCTACTTCTGTAGTGATACTGCCTTGGAAACCCAAGGAGGGGTCGCTATGAGTTGGGTCCGACTCGACGGCATATAACAACAACAACAACAACAAGCTTAGGCAAGTAGTACAAGAAAATATTCAGGGGGGGTAACAGACAAACCTTCTTCAGCAAAACCACTGAGTGTCACTCAGTGCTCAACCTAAGGACAGGAGCTTCCCCATCCTTTCCAACAGCATTAGGTCATCTAAACTCCACATATACCTAGGTATAGGTATATTTGGAGAGGGATGGGGGAAGAGAGGACATCTGAAACCTGAGCCATCTAAATATGCTGGCACCAGAAGGGTCTATTTAATCTCTGGATAAGACTGAATTTACTGTATTGGATCAAATTTGGGTTTTTATTTCCTCTATTCTCTAATGGTGTTGGGCTCATGAAGAAGAATGGATAGTTATTAAGAATAAATATGCCACAGTTCCTATCCTCATTGAGTATCGTGTGTCAACCTGAAGTTGCCTAGCTTATATATCCTCCTATTTTATCTTTATAAAATCTCTGAGAGGTAATGTTTAACCTGTTTTATACATAAGGGAATTGACTTGACAGTATACAACAACAGCAGGGTAAGGACCGCAACAATATGAGGTGGTGGAGGAAAGAGGTAGGAAAAGGAGGGATGGCCATTTATTGTCAGCTGTCATATTTCTCCTAAACATCATTAAGGAGAGAGCAGAAGGGGAGAGAAGGACATTTGAAATATTTATCATCTTATTTTAATTCCAGCATACTACTGTTATTATTGATTGCCCTCAAGTTAATTGCAACTTATATATGGAAATAACTTGATCATTAAAGAAACAGAATGCTTTCCAGAGGAAATAGCTATTTCTCCCACCGTGGAATCTGGCCCACAGTTGGGTGTGGCCTCCAGAGGAGTTGGCTGCATAGGTCATGAAGAAGAGAATTTGCAGCCATGGACGTCCAGTTCCAGGAGTGTCCCAGGGTAGCTGTCAGTCTGCTCCTCCTCAAAGTGCATATTCTACTGAAGAATGCTTGACAGGTGGTAAGATGCATTCCCCACTCAAAGGCTGGCAGAGTGGGAGGCTGCTATGGCTGCTGAACTGCATAGCTGGGTGCATGGCAGCTGGTGGGAGACAGAGAGCTGGGCAAGAAAGAGCTGGAGATGGCTCTGCCATGACTATTTAAATTAAGGAAGAATGAGAATGGTGGCAAATGGGACAAGGCTGGAACCAAAGAAAAACACTGAAAAAGAGAAATTACCCTTTTCCTGCACGTACTCTGATTTGAGGATTGTACGATAATCCCTCATGGAACTCTAAAACTTTGGGGTAAGAGAGGGCTAAACACTCTACTTTTTGTTGACAATCCTTAAAAATGATTTTAATTTCATAAATTAAAATACATGAATGGAGATGATATGAGGGAAAAGCTCTCCTATTTAAACTGAATGAAGAAGAACCAAGGTCTAGAGAATAATCTGGTAAGAAAAAGGAAGCTAAGACAGAGATTCAGTTTGATATAGGAGTGATTCTTCACTGAGAAATTCCCAGTGGTAGCAATGGCAAGTAACTGGAAAAAAATGACTGATTGATTAATTATAATAAAGTAAAGGTAAAGCCAGAGAAGGTTTATCAAAATATGAAGTGTTCAGGAGAATCTTACAAATGTACAAATCTGCAGTTTACATAAGAAAATCAATTATGGTAAATTTTTATTGATGGAAGGTAATAATGAATATGTGAGAAATTTGTTGAAGCGTCTGTCGGCAATATTTCTTATTTCATTGTGTTGATTGAATGATAAAAATTACCCTTGCTCTTGAACTCTAGGGGAGTCAATAGAAGTTCCCGTCCCTAAGGTAGTTAATGTCTACTTCATATATAAAATATATACATAATGGATTTACACATAATGGATTTTGTTAACAGGATAGAGTTAAGACACATCAGAAATGCACAAATGGCAAATACTGAGATACTTATGTCTGAACATTCTATATGTAGCCCTAGGTAGGGCACTTTCCCTCTCTGAGACTTGGTGTCCTTATTATAAATTGAATGTAATAGTAATTGTACCATGTTCCTAACAGAAGAGTTGTGGGGACCAGCATAATAAGAGTTATTATTATTGTTGCTGGGTGCTGTTGAGTCAATTCTGACTCACAGCAACCCCACGAGAAAATACTTTGTTGGTTATCATGTATATGTGCTGTGATGAACACATTGAGGAAACATTGGACTTTCTATAATGTGTGCAGGGGGTGAGAAATTTGGAGCATGAGATTTTGAGTTTGGGATTGTTATTGGCTGTTCTTGGAGATTATAGTCAGAAACACCCCAAGAAATAGACAATGAAGAAAATATGATTGAGTTTGGAGAGTTAAATTGTTAAAAAATAAAACAAAACAAAAAAAAAAACCATGAAGGATTAGAGCATAGATATGCAAAGTTACCTGAAGGAGAGGAAATAGCATTCATGCTTATAAAATTCCACTGTAATCTATTTGAATATATTACCATAATTCAAGAGACAGTACATTGGTTAGAAAGGGCTTTGGTCAGCCATGACTGAGGCCAGAACTGGTAGTGCCCATCTCAGACCTTTTGGGGCTATGGCTGTCTAGCCACCAGTCTTCAGGAGTTATGGTCTCTATAGCAGGGCCCCTAAAGGGAGAGACATGTAGAGCTTGAAGGCAACATACTTGGAAGATTTCTGGTCATGTTGGTTAAATTATGCACGACACTGCTGGTGTGGTTTAATATTTGGTCTAACTCTCTTTGCTTTAATAACACATTCACCATGTCACTTTCTAGTTGTGATATAGCTGTAGGGTTTTGTGTGCTAGTTATCAGGACTAGAGATATTCTGATCTTTGTGAGAGTATTTTCACGTTGGAACTGAAGAAACTGATATTTTGGTTCTGGAATTTACTGGAGAATTGTATATATCATAGAGAGTCTTGAGTAATTTTCTCAGGTTAGTTTTGGGCCTTTGAAGCAGGGGGTCAGATTTACCTGAGCTCTAGTAGCTTAGTGCCTAAGGCACTTGACTGCTAATCAGAAGGCTGGCGATTCAAACCCACTAGCCACTCCTTGGAAGGAAGATGGAGCAATCTACTTCTGTAGTGATACTGCCTTGGAAACCCAAGGAGGGGTCGCTATGTGTTGGGTCCGACTCCACGGCATATAACAACATTACACTTACAGATTACTCTTTTCTAAGGTTGCATTGGTTATTCAGAGATTTGAAAGTATAAGTTTATTAGGAGTTATGGGAGTATCTACTAAATCCTTATTGTTGCTTTTCTTATTAGCTGCTGGAGTTGGCTCCTGACTCATAGTGACCCCATGCACAGCAGAACAAAATACTGCGAGGTCCTGCACCGTCCCATGAGTAGGTATGGATCTAACAGTTGTGATCCATAAGATTTTCTTTAGCTAATTTTCAGAAGTAGATCACCACACCTTTCTTTCTAGTTGTTCTGAGTTTGGACTCTGCTGAAACCTGTTGGATTTTGATCCTGTTGTTCTGCCTATCAATCTTGGGTTTCTTAGGCCCTGAAGTTGTGTGGGTTAAGAGTTACCTCTACTTTGACATTTGACTCAAGAACCTGGGACTTGTCAGCCTCTACAACTGTCTTGTGTACGAACAATCTGCCATTTTGCCAGCTGATCTTGAATTCATGCTGCATGAGTTGGGAAAAGTTTCCAGCTTAATGTTTGATGCAGGAACTTGGGATTTGTCTGCCTCTATAACTGTGTGAGCCATTTTCCTGAGGTAAATTTCACTCTCTATATACATCTAAGGAGCTCTGGTAGCACAGTGCCTAAGGCATCTGAGTGCTAACCAGAAGGTTGGTGCTTCAAACCCACCAACCACTCTGCAGAAGCAAGAGTGGGCAATCTACTCTTGTAAAGATTTACTGCCTTGGAAACCCATTGAGGGTTGCTGTGAGTTGGAATTGACTCAGTGGCAGTGGATTTGTTTTGGTTTATTTGTTGTTGAGTTGATTCC
>NW_006921712.1:2542941-2548462 GCF_000298275.1 Orycteropus afer afer
ATATATATCTTTCAATATCTATCCATATGTGCCAGGTTGACACATAACTACCACAAAAGGTGATCCAACAGAATGTGGAAATTATTGAAGAATATCATTACTATCACACACAAGTAAAATCTTGCTGAAGATAGTTCAGAACTGGTTGCAGCAGTATATTGACAGAGAACTTCCAGAAATGCAAGCTGGACTTGGAACAAGGAATATCATTGCTGATGTTAAATGGATCATAAATGAAAGCAAAGAATACCATAAAGATGTCTATCTGCATTTTATGGACTATGCAAAGGCATTTGATTGTGTAGATCATAACAAATTATGGATAACATTACAAAGAATGGGAATTCCAGAACACTTAATTGTGCTTACAAGGAACCTGTACCTAAACCAAGAGGCTATTGTTCAAACAGAACAAGGGGATACTTCATGGTTTAAAATCAGGAAGGGAGTGCATCAGGATTATATCCTTTCACCATATTCAATCTGTATGCTGAACAAATAATCAAAGAAGTGGGACCATATGAAGATGAATACGGCATCAGGATTGGAGGAAGAATCATTAACAGCCTGCGATATGCAGGTGACAAAACCTTGCTTGCTGAAAGTGAAGATGACTTGAAATACTTAAAGATGAAGATCAAGGACTGCATTGTTCAGTATGGATTGTACCTCAACATAAAGAAAAACAAAAGTCCTCAAAAATGGTCCAATAAACCAAATCATGACAAATACAGAAAAGATGGAAATTGTCAAATATTTCATTTTACTTGGATCCACAGTCAACACCCATGGAAGCAGCAGTCAAGAAATCAGACATCAAATTGCACTGGGCAAATGTGCTGCAAAAGACCTCTTGAAAGTGTTGAAGAGCAAAAATATCACTTTGAAGACTAAGGTACTCCTGACCCAAGCCATGGTATTTTCAATAGCCTCAGATGCATGTGAAAGTTGGACAATGAGTAAGGAAGACCAAAACAGAGTTGATACCTTTAAATATGGTCTTGGTGAAGAATACTGAAAATACCAGGGACTGCCAGAAAAATGAACAAATTTGCCGTGGAAGAGGTGCAGCTGGAATGTTCCTTGGAAGCGAGAATGGCCTGACTTTGTCTCTCCTACAGTGGTCATGCTGTCAGTAGGGACTGTTTCCTGGAGAAGGATACCATGCTTGGTGGAGTAGAGGGACAGCAAAGAAGGGAAAGACCCTCAATGAAATGGACTGACACAGTGGCTGCAATGATGGTCTCAAGCATAACAAGGATTTTGAGCATGGCACAGGTTCGGGCAGTGTTTCATTCTGTGGCACATAGGGTAGCTATGATTTGGAGCCAACTCAGTGGCACCTAACAACAACAGCAGTAATAAGCTAACATTTTTTGGAGAGGCAACTTTATACTACATACATCTGGGAAGTATGAAAAGCACCCAGGAAATAATATGATACTTTTACTGTGTATACATAAAAAAATAAGTGAAGTGTAGTAGACAACAAAGCGTGAAAAGTCTTCCTTTTTTCTTCTCCTCTCACCTAGTGTCTAGAATAATGTGTCCATAATATTTGTGCAATGGAATCTGGTTATTTCTTTTTATGTGGTTAAAATTGTAAAATCATAGAATGTTAGAGTTTTAAGGGACCTTAAAGATTATTTGTCTCAAAGCCTCATTTTACTGATGAAGAAACTAAAGCCCTGAGATCTTAAGCAGGTTATCCTAGGTCACGCATCGAGGTGATATCAGGGGAAAGGCTAGAAGTCCTAGCCTGGTACTCTTTTGGTTTCAATCCATTCTTTTAAAATTTACCTTAAAAGAGGAAAATCCATACCACCCCCCAACAAAAAAAATTCAGAAATTATAGTTGTACCACTTATCCGCCTTGCTTTATGTGACCTTTTTGTAACTGTGAGGGCTTCAGTCTAATTATACTTAGAAGAAAATATTGATCTTGGTTGTCATGATTTATGTGACAAGTCATTTCCATTCTAATTTAAGTTATCAGGAAAGGACACTAGTAGTATATGATGTAATTGAAATACATTGAACACTATAGAAATTACTTCTGTCTCTGTGATTTTGTTTTTTCATCTCAGAACTTTTTTTTTTTGTCTTTCTTATTGAAATTCTGAGTTTTCATTTGCTGTGTTAAATGAAACAGTGTTGTGTTCCAAGTAGGAATGAATTGATATGCCTTTGCATCATTATTTACTGTGCATTTCTATCTGAGACAAACCATAATGATATATTTACATGGGGCCAAAGGCTAAAAATTCTGAATCAGACCTGAAAGTCCTGGTTTCTTCTTTTTACAGTATTTATAGTAGTAAGTTACTATTACTAATAGTTAATATAACTAATATAATTAAAGCTACATAGTCCTTTACCCT
The DNA here is from genome assembly GCF_000298275.1 of Orycteropus afer afer. NCBI lineage: Eukaryota > Metazoa > Chordata > Mammalia > Tubulidentata > Orycteropodidae > Orycteropus > Orycteropus afer. The sequence continues at coordinate 2,545,323 of NW_006921712.1, forward strand.
TTTAGCAGAAATGAAGACAAGATAATTGAGTCCAATTCATTCTGGTAAGCAATTATCAACTATTTATTGAATTAGTATAGAATTCCATGTACTCTAATAGTTGCTGATATATTAAGGTACGTGAGGTGTTTTCTCTGCTTAGGGAGAAACTATAGACTATCAGGGGATATGGCAACATGAATAAATATTTATTATGTAAGTTTGATGAGGAATGTAATAGTAGAATTCTAGGAACCAGAGTCCCTGGGTAGCACAAACAGTTAAATGCTTGGCTACTCACCAAAAGAAGGCAGTTTGAATCCACCCAGTGGCACCTCAGAAGAAAGACTTGGTGATCCACTTCTGGAAGATCCCACTCATTGTGAACCTTATGGAGTACAGTTCTACTCTGACAAACACGGGGTCACCGTGAGTTGGGTTCTACTCGATGGCAGCAGATGTGTTCATGTTTGATTCTGGACACACAAGGAGCATGCAATTACTCTGTATCTGGAGGCAAAGTATGCTCTGCAGAATAGCTCTGAGGAGACTTCTGAATCTTATACAGTAAAACCAGTGAGAGCCAGAACTTCAAGGGACTTCTTTGTTTTTTCCAGATCTTGCAAGTTTTCCACCTTTGAAAGAATATACTCTCACCATTTTTCTATTTGAGTTTTTCTTTTCTAACAGGTTTCCACCTTATACAGGTCTCTGCCTTTACAGAGTGTACTGCATAAAGACATTTCCAGGCAAACAAGTACTGGAAGGAGTGGGGAAAACATGTGCAAAGGCATGAAAATGTAAAATTGTACAGTCAGGGCATAACTACCATGTAGAAAGCCAGAGGGAAATGGTGGATGATGGAAGATGAAACTCTCAGAGTGGGAACTATTTGTGAATAGGTACAAATATGAGCTCAGTAGGGGTTTAGAACTGAAGGAAGACTTAAATTGTTCACATTAGAGCCATTCAATAAAGCAGAGTGGAGTTTGGACCATGTAAATTAAACCAATAAGATATGGCATGGACACTTTCCTATTAATAGTAAAAAGAAGGAAGCCCAGATTTATATCCACTTTATTATGAAATAAATAGCAACTCTGAGAATTCCCCTGGGAATTACATTAACTAAGAATTTTGTGGGTTCTGGAGAGGTAGGGAGAGAGAGTATATTGAATTGGTGTAAGGTTAGAAGCCTGTGCCACTGGAAATTCCCAGTAAAGTTTACAAAATCCAACATTCTCTTTGTGAATGGATTTCATGAGGCCAGGGGAAGTGATAAAGGAGAATATTTCTGCAGCAAAATGAAAACATACATGTGTGTATATAGGGGATACACAGAAGGAAGCAATGAAGTGAAACTCATGAAACCTGGGGTGATGTCTTTGAATGTCCATTCATTTTGATGTTCAGGGCAATTCAACTGGAGTGCTGAGGTGTTGAGGGGAGGCGTGGGAAACTGACACTTGAAAATTTTATTTCTGCACAAGTGGTACCTGGAGTGGGCTAAACATAGCACTGGATCTGGTTATGATGATATATGTAAAGAAAAATACTGCTTTGCATGTTGTTGTTGTTATTTGCCATAGAGTCAGACTGACTTATAGCAACCCCTCCTTGGGTTTCCGAGGAGTTACCACTACAGAAGTAGATTGCTCAACCTTCCTTCTGAGGAGTGGCTGCTTTGCATATATCCTGCTTATTTATTCTTCTCATCCCACTTAGTTGGAACTGTGGCCTATTTGTGTATATCTATTTATAGTTCCATTGAGTGGAACCTGCTTGAAATTGGCCACCCCATTGTTCTTTTGCCTTGATTTCTGTCTATCTGTTGCTTGTGGTTGCTTTGACTCAACTGTGCAACCAAGAAGGGGAGGAGAGGAAATGAGTGCTCAAATGAGTTTGAAGTATGTTCAGTGCATCATCTATTTATGACTTATGGGAAATGAGAATAGAAACAGTGAGAGCACTAGGAACAGATGTTTTGAATCAAAGGACTCATCATCACTTAACACTTACTCATAATTATAGGCAGGAGATTGGTTGTGGATTAAAGCTATGTATGTCATGGCTTAGGGAAAAAGTGTTTGGAGAGCAAGAGCTGCCCACATTTACCTCAGGTTGAATCTATTTATGTATAAATAAGAAAAACAAACCAAACATACAGGTATCTTCATAGTACAGAAGTGCATATAAGTAAAGAGAACTTTTTTTTTGTCTAGAGATAGTTTCTTTTCCCTCAATAAAAGCAAATTTGCTTTTTCCTCAAATCTATACAGAAAGCTCATTAAACTCTATGGATTTCTTCAACAGTTCTAAAGTCATCATTTCCTTTTGCCCTCTTGAATACTTCCAAATCAGTTTTAGTATTATAATTTATAAAGATGCATATTTAACCGATTTCTATTGAAATTGAAAGGAGAAGATTTTGCTTCATAGGTACAGAACCTCACACCGAGCAGACTAATATGCTTCTGGACAGTTTTAAGTGTGACAGTAAACCCTGACACACTTGCCTAACTTCTTCAGTTTCTTCTGTGCGATGAACGTTTCCACTTCACTGTCTTCTGAAGTGTTTGATAAACCTTTATCTTAGTTATTACACTGTCTGGATGTCTTTGGTCTTCCTTCTCCATCTAGATCTGGGAATCAGATCTCTCAGAAGATGTTTGCTTTGGATGGAGATCTTGGTGCTTTTTGCAGAGCAATATGACAAAATCAAAATGTAGCGCTTCATCTAGGTGTGTACTTTATTTTACAAAGGCTTGCTTCTCGTAACTCTTGCTGTGCTATTCAATATAGCAGACACTAGCCACATATTACCACTGAACTTTTGAAATGTGGCTACTCCAAACTGATGGATGCTTTAAGTGTAAAATACAAAGTTTTCAAGACTCATTATGAAAAAAATAGGTATTTATAAAATCTCGGTATTTTTATATTGATTACGTTATTGAAATGGTGGTATGTTAAATATATTGGGTTAAGTAAAATGAGTTCTGGTGGTGAAGTGGTTAAGGCTTTGGCTGCTAACCAAAAGGTCAGTGGTTTGAATCCCTCAGCTGCTCTATAGGAGAAAGATGAGGCAGTATGTTGTTGTTGTTGTTAAGTGGCGTCGAGTTGTTTCTGACTCATAGAGACCCCATGCACAGCAGAACGAA
>NW_006921712.1:2552551-2562110 GCF_000298275.1 Orycteropus afer afer
ATGAATCATTGCTCATATCTGCCTAATGAAAAGCTGAAGTTGCCATAAGAGTGGAAATATTTATTTTATTTATAGGAAGTTAGGAACATTTTAAGATGTGAAGTAAGAAGCTTATAAAAAGAACATAGGACTCTGCCCAGTAGAATCAATTTACAGCCTCATGGAAATTAACTAATGGAATATGTTTAAGGCTGAAGCAGGTGAATAAAAAGCTACCAATTTGTTCTGATTGAGAGCAATAGAACACTTTGTACTAGGACATGACTGGGATTCATGGAAGGTTTATGAAGAGTAGTTCTAAAGGAGAATATGCACTTTTATGTATTATCCTGAATTCTTCAAACAAAAGAGAAATAAGGGTAATATAAAGCCAATAGTGAGTAGCTTCCATGAAAGAACAACGGGCTTCAATCAAGGGGGTCACAGGAAATTTAATTTTGAGATGATTATACACATGTCTAAATTGGAAAGGGTAAAAACTGAAGAAACTACTTGACATTTTCAAACTCTGGCAGGAAGTTTGCTGTGGTAAGTGAGGGCCTCTTGAGAGCATTGCTTCATCCAGGATACAGAGCATTATTTTCTAGGAATTTTTGCCTACAAAGGAAAACATGCTCACTCACCTGTATTTGTTCACAAACTTAAAAAAAAATTTAATGCAGTAAAATATTTTTTGTTTGATTTCTGGACATGTGAAGCACTTAGAAAACAGTCTTGCTGTGGTAGTAGAAGGGGAGGTGATATTTAGATGAACTTTTTGCTGGTTCCTGTGGAGTGGGGTGAAAGAGGTTTAATCAGCCTTTCCACGTATTTTTCAGCAACATAAATCCCTGACCAGGAGAATGTTTCCAGTGGTGTTATTAAAGAACTCCAATCAGTCATTTGCACCATCTCAGACAACTTTAACAAAGGACACTACATATCTCTCATTTTTAACCAATACTACCCTAAGGGAGCTCTGGTGGCGAAGCACCTGAGGCATTTGACTGCTAACTAGAATGCTGGCTGTTTACACCCACCAGCCACTTCTCGGAAGGAAGGTTGGGCAATCTACTTCTGTAGTGATACGGTCCTGGAAACCCAAAGAGGGGTCACTATGAGTCGGATCCGACTGGATGGCAATGGGAGCTGGGGAGAGACCCTTTCTAAATGCCTAAACATATTTAAAAAATTTCCTGCAGGCCTCAGAACTGCTAGTTAGGCTTCTGTTGCTATGTACTCATATCTTAGTGTTATGGCGTTCTATGTGAATGTTGCTAAATATCACTGCACTTCTACAAATATATGCTGCAAGTTTACCCTTACATTCTTTTTAAGACCTTTTAAAATTATTCTTCCAGCCTTTAATAGCTAGCCTTATGTTGGTACTGCTACTGTTTTTCTTCTAGGAAACTAATGCTATCAGTTTGAAAAGGTTCTCTGGTTTATTGGGGGAGCTGTTCAAATGTTCAAAAAGAAAGTATTTAACTAATACATTTCATGTCATTCCTCTGAGAAATACCTCTGCTGTATATGCTGAACATAAGATACATATATTATTGGCTAATAGATTTTACAAGTTGCTTCTAGATACTATCACAGCAATGTGCATAGTCTTTATTACTGATTAAAAAATATGCATGGTACCAAAACAGTATTAAGATAAAAGCAAAAGCAATGTTTTAATCATTTTCTAATCCTTATTATTTTAAAATATAGTCTAATTGTCATTTGTTTTCTCCAAAATAATCTTTTCTTCTGTGCATATAGATGGGAAACTTCTTTAAGGAGATATTAGTAAATGTACTTTTTTTCTTTTTTTTAGGATGTTATAGATATTATGGAGCCAAAGAACCATGGTGGGGGGCGGCAGTTGATTTATTTAATAGTTGTTGTTAGATGCTGTTGAGTTAGTTCTTACTCATAGCAACCCTACATACAAGAGAATGAAACATCACCTGGTCTTGCACCATCCTCAAAATTGTTATGTTTGCGCTTACTGTTGCAGCCACTGTGTCAATCCATTTCGTTGAGGGTCTTTATCATTTTTGCTAACCCTCTGATATCCTTCCCTAGAGACTGTGCCTTCCTGATAACATGTCCGAAGTATTTGAGATGAAGTTTTGCCATTCTCACTTCTAAGGAGTATTCTGGCTATACAATCCAAGATAGATTGTTAGTGGGTTTTTTTTTTTTTTTTTTTTGTCAGTCCATGGTATTTCTATATTCTTCCCCAACACCATAGTTCAAATGCATAGATTATTTTACCATCTTTCTTATTCATTGTCCAGCTTTCACATGAATATGAAGCAATCAAAAATACCTTGCCATGGGGCAACTACACTTTAGTCCTCAAAGTGACATCTGTGTTCTTTAACACTTTAAAGAGGTCATTTGCAGCAGATTTGCCCAATGCAATTTTGTTTGATTTCTTGTCTGTGCTTCCATATCTGTTAATTGTGAATCCCGATAAAATGAAATCTTTTACAACTTTAATGCTTTTTTCAGTTACCATGATGTTGCTTATCGGTCCAGTTGTTAGGATTCTTGTTTTCTTTATGTTGATGTGTTATCCATACAGAAGACTGTAGTCTTTGATCTTCATCAGTAAATGGTTCAAATCTTCTTCACTATTAGCTAGTAAGGTTGTGTCATCTGCATATCATAGGATTTTAATGAGTCTTCATCCAGTCCTGATGCTGCATTCTTCTTCATATAGTCAGCTTCTTGGATTATTTGCTCAGCATATAGACTGAATAGGTATGGTGAAAGAATACAACCCTGACACATACCTTTTCATCTGTTTCCTGAAACATCTCAATTGGTATTGAACCTTGGTTTTCACAAGTACCTTCAGTGTAGCTTAAGTTTTTTCCTTCAATATCATCAGTTCTTGATTATATGCTACCTCCTGAAATGGTTGAATGTCAACTAGTTATTTTTGGTTTGGTGACTTTGTGTGTTCCTCCCATCTTCTTTTGATTCTTCTTGTATTGTTCAATATTTTGCCCATAGAATCATTCAGTATTGAAACACAAGTCTTGAATTTTATCTTTAGTTCTTTCAGTTTGAGAAATGCCAAGGATGTTCTTCCGTTTTTTGTTTTCTAACTCCAGGTCTTTGCATATTTCATTATAATACTTTATTTTGTCTTGTTCAATTGCCCTTTGAAATCTTCTGCTCACCTCTTTTACTTCATTGTTCCTTCCATTCTCTTTAGCTACTCTGTGTTCAAGAGCAAATTTCAAAGTCTATTCTGACATCCATTTTTGTCTTTTATTTCCTTACTTTTTAATGACCTTTTGCTTTCTTCATATATGATTTCCTTGTTATCATTCTACAACTTATCTGGTCTTTGGCTATTAGTATTCAATGGATCAGATCTATTCCTGAGATGGTCTAAATTCAGGTGGAATATACTCAAGCCCATATTTTGGCTTTCATGGACATGTTTTAATTTTCTTTAGCTTCAACTTGAGTTTGCATATGAGCAATTGGTGGTCTGTTCTGAAGTTGGCACTGGCCTTGTTTGACTGGTGATATTCAACTTCTCAATCATCTCTTGCTACAGATGTAGCTTATTTGATTCCTGCATATTCCATTTGATGAGGTTTACATGTGTAGATGTCATTGATGTTGTTGAAAAAATTATCATACTATCTCTGACTTAGTTTTTATCACCAAGACTGTATTTTCAAACTAATCCTTCTACTTTGTTTCCAACTTTTGCATTCCAATCAGCTGTAATTATGTATGCATCTTGATTGAATGTTTTATCAATTACACACTACAGAAGTTGGTAAAAAATCTTCAGTTTCTTCATCTTTGATATTAATGTTTGGTGTGTAAATCTGCATAATAGTAGGAGTGAGCCTAAGAAATGTTAGAAAGCCCTGGAGATAGTCTGCTACTTTGAAAGAGCCAGGTTGTTCTAATTCCTGATTTTGTGCCTGTTTTGGTTCTCTAGTGCTTCTCTAACAGATGTGCTACAAGTGGGTGGTTTGCACAAACAGGAATTTATTATTTTACAGTTTAGGAGGCTAGAAGTTTGAGTTTAGAATGCTAGCTAGCTCTAGGGGATGGATGAAGGCCCCTTGACCTTGGGCTTCAACTCTGCCTCTTGATCCCAGTGCACTGGAACTGAAGGCATCTCTTAACACAAGCAGCTTCATCTTGACAAACCTATCCTGACAAACTTCATCCCGAGGCTGACAAACCCAAGGTCAACAAGTAAAATGGCACAGTCCAAAAATTATCAAGCAACACGGCAGGCCACCTCTTCAATTCCAGAAACAGTTCTGAGACCATCAGACAATATAGCAAGCCACTGAGATGAAGAGATGGAAGAATGCAGGATCCAGATGTGTCAAACAGCTCAGAGACCTTTTTCAAAGCTTCTTTTTAAATACTGGAAGTAGACTACATCCCTACAGCAGTTACTCTGTTGCTCACCACAGATTTTATCGTGGAGGTGATTACCAGTCTCATCAGGGGGAATAACTACATCCAGCTACCCAACCACTCAAAACCAGGCCCAACCAACTTGACATATAACGTTAACTACCACAGTGTGGTTGGTTGGAGTGTGTGGTACTTTGGACACAAACAGACTTTTCTACTCTGTACCCTACAATTAAGGCAACTCATATTTTTAAGCTATGTGATTTTAGGGAGTCTTTTCATTTTTTTAGGCCTGCCTTTTCTTTTAAAGAGAGAGAGTCAGACCAACCAATCTCTAAGAAGTCTTCAAGCCTAATATTTTGTATATTAAAATCTGTAGTCTTTATTTCATGATGCTGTGATTTGGTTGCAGCTAATTAGGGCTTTGAAGGACAAGATATGTTAATCCATCACTGCTTTTTTAACAGTGTTTATTCAAAGGAAAATTGAGGGCATATTAGTATTCTTTACTCTGTTATCTTGACTCCTTCTAGCCATACATACTAAACAACCATTCTTTAAACAAATATTGAAATTTTACTGTGTCCTGTGAAGTGGGAGAGGCACTGGACTTTCTCTTATCTTAGTGCATCAAATATGCACCATTTAGATATCAATTCAATACAAGATTATGTATGCTACAAAGAGTAATAGAATTTTTGAATTAAAATTTAAAGTTGCTTAATTGTAAAAATGATAAGAACTTACTCTCATCTATGGTGGCCCTCTATTTTGAGTCTAGAAGAGCCATTTCTCCTTATAAAATGTTGTACAATTTAATAATTAGCTTTGACTAAGTCTATTAAATAAGAAAGTGCTAAAACATATGTTCTGGTTAGACACACTCATGAGAAATAGGTAATCAAAGCAATCTTTACTTTGTCTTGGAATTAACAAAGAAACAAAATGTATAACTATAAATGTATATATGCCTTGGTTCAGATTAATAAATTTATACTGAATTTTAATTATGTGTCTTGTACTATCCTGTAGTCTGGACATGATAGCACCCTCAGGGGAGATAGAATATAAGCAATTCATAATATACAATAAAACAAAAAAGCTCACTGTCCTTGAGTCAGATCTGACTCAGTGACCCCTCCTTGGGTTTCCGAGGCAGTATCACTATTGAAGTAGATCGCCCAGTCTTCCTTCCGAGGAGAGGCTGGTGGGTTTGCCGACTCGACGGCAGTTGAGTTTTTTTGTTTTATCATATATTATGAATTACTTATGTTCTGTCTCCCCTGAGGGTGTTATCATGTCCAGACTACTGGGATAGTACAAGGCACATAATTAAAATTCAGTATAAATTTATTAATCTGAACCAAGACACATACAAATTTATACTTACAAGCATATAAAATATGTAGATGATATAGTAATACCATCTACATATGGTATGATAATTTGTTTGGACAGTCTAGGAAGACTTCCCCATAAGAGAGTTGAACAAATTTTTTAAGGATGATTCAAAATTGTCTGTAGGGAACTGTGATAGTTGGAGCTGTGTGTCAACTTGGCTGGACCCCAGTTCTATGTGATTGTTCCCATGATGGGATCAGATGACTGTGTTCTGAGTGGCCAATCTGTTCAAGGGGAGTTTCCCTAGGGGTGTGGCCTGCTTCCAGGATATCCAGGGACATTCTGGGAAGGAGACATTCTTCTGTGGATTAGGATTCTCTTGTGCTGCCTACAACTGTCTGTGAGTGAGCAGTCCACCGTTTGGCCTGGAGATCTTGGATTTGTCATTCGTTGGAGTCAACAGCTGTTGTACTGCCTGCCAGCTTTGAGCTTCTCAGCCCCTGTGGGGAAAAACCTCCAGCCTAACATTTCCTCCAGGGACTTTGGACTTGCTGGCTTCTAAACGTTTGTGAGCCATTTTCCTAAAATAAATTTATCTCTCTCTTTATATATATAAGCTTTGCTGATTTTTGTTTCGCTAGAGAACCCAGTCTAACACATTTGGTACCGGGAGTGGCTCTAGAGAGACAAAATCATAAGGATAGGCTACCTAGATTGGTTCTCCAGTTTGATTAATTTTGATGACACTAGTGACTCTACATCTGCTAGTAAAGAGAGTCCTATTAATCCATGGCGTGAGGTGGCAAAATCAATATGTGAAATAGCACCACCAATAGATCAAGTGTGAGAAGTAACGCTCTGGGTGATCGGATATTTGATACTTTTCTGCAATTTTGTCAGAATGAGGAGTATAAGGAAGCTGGTTGGTTGGTCCTACTTACGCTGGATAAATTGGTGAAAGAGTGAGATGAGTTCAAAGCTGCTGAGTCTCAGCTTAAGCACCGCATAAAAGACCTCAGTGCTTCCAGCTGTGCTCTGAAAGAAAGCCTTATAGCTTCTATTAACAGAGCTGATATTGCTGAAAACCAAACCCAGAGTCTTATTGTAAGGGTGGCTGAGTTACACCACCAGCTAAATTGCCAATCCAGAACAGTGTCTGTCGTTAAAGTGAGGGCATTGATTGGAAAAAAATCGGATCCTGAAACCTGGAATGGGGACATAGGGACAGATAATCAGGAAGATCAGAATATGGAGCCTGTAAATTCTGTTGAATCCCTCCCATCTGAACGGATTATTGTAAAACCATTCCCCTCCCCCTCAGTTTGATGGGATTAACCCGACTGTTCCTGATGGATAATTGTTTGAGGCAGAGGCCATGGAAGACATTCCTGAATGTTCTCAGGAACTGCCTCAACCACCCATTGTTTCTACGAGACCCATAACTAAAGTCAAGTCCAAGTGAGCCCCAAGAGGCAAAATAGAAAGTGTGACTGAGGAGGTGATACACTATACCCAAAAAAGACCTACTTGATTTTGCTAACATGTACAGACAGAAACCTGGAGAATATGTATGGGAATGATTACTGAGGGTGTGGGATAATGGTGCAAGGAATATAAGATTGAATCAGTCTGAGTTTATTGATTTAGGCCCACTAAGTATGGATTCTTCATTCAATGTCTCAGCTAGAGAGGTTAGGAAAGGATCTAATAGTTTATTAGGTTGGCTTACTGAGGCATGGATTATGCAGTGGCCTATCTTAAGTCAAGTTGAAGTACCAAACCTGCCTTTGTTTAATGTAGAAGAAGGTATCCAGAGGCTTAGGGAAATTGGCCTGTTAGAATAGATTTATCAGATTAGACCCCTAGAGCCAGAAATGGAGAGTCCAGAAGACACACCTTTCACCAGTACCGTGAGGAATAAATTTGTGAAGGGAGCATCCTTGAAGACTGCTGTGATTGCTGTTTTATGTAAACCTGATTTGACAGTGGGAACTGCCCTAATTGAACTAAGACACTTAACTACGATGGGGCTGATTGGGCCCTGTGGTAGTAGGGGCCAAGTGGCAGCAGTTAATCGACAAAGGCAAGGTGGGTGTGGTTACCATAATGGACAGCAGAGTCGGAACACTAATCAGAATAGTCTGACTTGTGTGGAATTATGGCATTGACTACTTGCTCATGGTGTTCCTAGTAGTGAAATACATGGCAAGCCTACTAAATATTTATTTGATCTGTATAGACAGAAGAATTCTAGGTCATGTGAACAGCACTCTAGATTGAATCACCTGAATACAGAGTCACGACCTCTCAATCAATTCCCAGACTTGAGTCAATTTACAGACCCACGACCCCTTGAATGAAGGGGAGGCCAGGTCCCTTTGAGGAAGGACCCCACTACAGTGCCAAAAATCTATAATGTCAGTCTTTCTCCTAGCCTTCTCCAAAGGGATCTGAGGCCTTTTATGAGAGTGACTGTTCACTGGGGAAAAAGGAAATAATCAGACTTTTCGGGGATTACTGGACACTTGCTCTGAATTGACACTAATTCTAGGAGACCCAAAGCATCATTGTGGCCCACCAGTCAGAGTGGGGGCATACGGAGGTCAAGTTATTGATGGACTCTTAGCTAAGGTGTGTCTCACAGTGGGTCCATTGGGTCCCTGAACCCATCCTGTAGTGATTTTCCCAGTGCCAGAATGCATATTTGGAATAGATATAATCAGCAATTGGCAGAATTCCCACATTGGCTCTCTGACATGTGGAGTAAGGGCTATTATGGTAGGAAGCGCCAAGTGGAAGCCATTAGAACTACCTCTACCTACAAAAATAGTAAACCAAAGACAGTACCGTATCCCTGGAGGGATTGCAGAGATTACTGCCACCATCAAGGACTTGAGGGATGCAGTGGTGGTGATTCCCACCACATCCTCATTTAATGCACCTATTTGTCCTGTGCAAAAAACAGATGGATCTTGGAGAATGACAGTAGACTATCATAAACTTAATCAGGTGGTAATTCCAATTGCAGCTGCTGTTCCTGATGTGGTTTCATTGCTTGAGCAAATTAGTACATCTCCTGGTACTTGGTATGCAGCTATTGATCTGGTCAATGCCTTTTTTTCAATACCAATTTCAAAAGACCATCAGAAGCAGTTTGCCTTCAGCTGGTAAGGCCAACAGTATACTTTCTCAGTCCTTCTTCAGGGGTATATCAACTCCCAGGCACTATGTCATAATTTAGTCCGTAGGGATCTTGATCACCTTTCCCTTCCACAAGACTTCACACTGGTCCATTATATTGATGACATTATGCTAATTGGACCTAGTAAGAAGAAGTATCGATGACTCTAGACTTATTGGTGAGACACATGCGTGCTAGAGGTTGAGAAATTAACCCAATGAAAATTCAGGCACCTTCCACCTCAGTGAAATTTCTAGGGTCCAATGGTGTGGGGCATGTTGACATATTCCTACTAAAGTGAAGGATAAGTTATTTTATCTGGCTTCCCCTACAACTAAAAAGGAGGCACACGTCTGGTGGGTCTCTTTGGATTTTGGAGGCAACATATCCCTCATTTGGGTGTGTTGCTGAGGCCTATTTATCAAGTGATTCAGAAAGCTGCTAGTTTTGAGTGTGGCCAAGAACAACAGAAGGCCCTGCAACAGGCTCAGGCTGCCGTGCAGGCTGCTCTGCCACTTGGGCCATATGATTCGGCTGATCCAATGGTGCTTGAAGTGTCTGTAGTAGATAGAGATGCTGTTTGGAGCCTGTGGCAGGTTCCTATTGGTGAATCACAACACAGACCCTTGGGGTTTTGGAGTAAAGCCCTGCCATCCT
>NW_006921712.1:2562710-2587301 GCF_000298275.1 Orycteropus afer afer
GAGCCATGCATATGGCTGTTTACTTTGCATGGAACAAGAAATGGCCAGATATGTGATTATATACGGATTCATGGGCTGTGGCTAACAGCTTAGCTGGATGGTCTGGGACTTGGAAGAAGCATGATTGGAATATTGGTGATAAAGATGTATGGGGAAGAGGTATATGGATAGATGTCTCTGAATGGGCCAAAGGAGTAAAGGTATTTGTGTCTCATGTGAATGCCCACCAAAAAGTGACCTTGGCAGAGAAGGACTTTAACAATCAGGTGGATAGGATGACATATTCAGTGGAAACCAGCCGTCCTTTTCCCCCAGCTATTCCTCAATGGGCTCACTAACAAAGTGGCCATGGTGGCAGGGATGGAGGTTATGCACAGGCTCCGCAACATGGACTCCAGCTTACCAAGGCTGATTTGGCTACCGCCACTGCTGAGTGCTCAATCTTCCAACAGCAGAGACCAACACTGAGTCCATGATATGGAACCATTCCTCACGGTGATCAGCCAGCAACCTAGTGGCAGGATGATTACATTGGACCACTTCCATAATGGAAAGGACAGCACTTTGTTCTTACTGGAATAGATACTTAGTCTGGATATGGATTCGCCTTCCCTGCATGCAGTGCTTCTGCTAAAACTACCATCCATGGACTTACAGAATGCCTATCCACCATCATGGCATCCCACACAGCATTGCTTCAGATCAAGGGACTCATTTCACAGCACATGAAGTGCGGCAATGGGCTTATGCTTATGGAATTCACTGGTCTTATCGTGTTCCCCATCATCCTGAAGCAGCTGGTTTGATAGAACGATGGAATGGCCTCTTAAAAATACAAATATGGTGCCAGCTAGTTGGCAAAACCTTGAAGGGTTGGCGCAATATTCTCCAGGAGTCTGTATATGCCCTAAACCAGCATCCAATATATTGTTCTGTTTCTCCAATAGCCAGGATTCATGGGTCCAGGAACCAAGGGGTAGAAATAGGAGTGGTACCACTCACTATTACCCCTAGTGACCCACTCAAAAAAATTTTGCTTCCTGTCCCTGCTACCCTATGCTCTGCGGGTCTGGAGATCTTAGTCCCAAAGGGAGGAACACTCCCACCTGGAGACACAATATTGAATGCATTGAACTTGAAATTAAGAATGCCACCCGGCCATTTTAGCTTCCTCATGCCTCTGGATCAACAGATAAAGAAAGACATGACTATACTATCTGGTTTGATAGATCCTGATTACCAAGGGGAAATTGGGTTGACTTTACATAATGGAGGTAAAGATGAATATGTCTGCAATACAGGAGAGTCTTTAGGATGTCTCTTAGTACTATCATGCCCTGTGAATACAGTCAATGGAAAATTACAGCAACTCAATTCTGATATGACTGCTAATGGCCCAGACCTTTCAGGAATAAAGGTTTGGGTCACCCCACCAGGCAAAGAACCATGACCAGCTGAGGTGCTTGCTGAGGGCAAGGGAAATATAGAATGGGTGGTGGAAGAACGTAGTTCTGAACATCAGCTACAACCACATGACCAGCCGCAGAAATGAGGACTGTGATTGTTATATATCTTCATTGTATATGTGCATCAAATATTTTGTTTCCTTCTGTTATTAACTGTGAAATGTAAATAAGGGTAATGCATTTTGGTTGTATGTGTGTAAGCGTATCATGTTAGGCACAAATATGACTTTATAATTGTCCTTATTTAGAGATTATATATGGTTAAGAAGATGTGTACAACTGCCAAGTTGACAAGGGATGGACTGTGATAGTTGGAGCTGTGTGTCAACTTGGCTGGACCCCAGTTCTGTGTGGTTGTTCCCAGGATGGGATTGGATGACTGTGTTCTGTGTGGCCAATCTGTTCAAGGGGAGTTTCCCTAGGGATGTGGCCTGCTTCCAGGATATCCAGGGACATCCTGGGAAGAGAGACATTCTTCTGTGGATTGGGATTCTGTTGTGCTGCCTCCAACTGTCCGTGAAAGAGTAGTCCACCATTCGGCCTAGAGATCTTGGATTCATCATTCATTGGAGTGCCAGCCTTGAGCTTCTTGGCCCCTGTGGAGAAAAGCCTCCAGCCTGACATTTCCTCCAGGGACTGTGGACTTGCCAGCTTCTATACGTTTGTAAGCCATTTTCCTAAGATAAATTTCTCTCTCTCTCTTTATGTATATAAGCTTTGCTGATTTTTGTTTCCCTAGAGAACCCAGTCTAACACGGACAAAGCGAGAAGACTGAAGGTCAGTCCAGGCAGAAGAAATAGTATATTCAGAAGCCTGTAAAATCAAACAACATGTGGTGACAAGAAAAAATCAATTGGTTTGGGTTGTATGAAACAAATTAAAGGTGATAAGAAAATATTAGTAATTTGGAACCAGAGCCAGAAATGTCTTTGAATCTGTGTTCAGGAGCTTCCATTTTGTTCTGTGCACTCTAGAGAGAGGCATGGATGGTTAGTGCAACCACCTCTAACTATAAACCTGGCTTTGAGGTCGTTCTCCAGTTATGTGGGCTGAGATCTGTCCCAACCTTTATCTTTCCCTGTCTGAGACACTTCTAGGCTTCCAGATGATGAAAGAAATAAATGTGGATGATTGTGATAAATTTGTGTAGTCGAGAAAAATTTAACAGCAGAGGCCAGAGGAAGCTCTGAGGCTCTCTGTCATCCCACTTCAATGAAGGTCAAGAGAGGGTTGCGAAGATGTAAATGGAAATGCAGGAGGAAAATCATAGACCTTTATCTTATATTCTAAGGAAAAGTGTGAGAATGCGACCAAGGTAGAGGCAAAGGAAATTTTTGCTTAGGAAATAAAAATTTTATATTCAGAAACCTTTGAAGAAACAACAAAACAGCCACTGTCATGGCTGCAAATAAACAGAATGTACCAGTGACAGATGCAGGAGAATTTCACTATTTGGAAATGCTGGGGCTTTGTTAACAGTGTGATGGGACTGTCTTAGACCATCACAGTGTGCTGGTATGTGCACTGATTTATGAGGAGCACACATGCCGGTCCCTTAACTACCAATAAAAGAAATTGAGGAATCTAAGGGAATCATGATTTTCATCTTTAAAATTAAGAATGCCTTTGGCTGGCATTAAAGCAATAGGGATGCTTAGAATTTAAATGAAGGCTGCAAGGAGCAGTGAAAAACATGGGATTTGGAGCCTGAAGAGTTAGCTTAATGTTTGAATTTTGCTACTTATTTTATGATTCTTATGACATTTACTTAAATTCTCTCAGTTTCCATTTCACCTTTAAAATTGGGATAATAATAATGGCAATGTCAAAAGATCCTTGAGTGACTTGAATGGGAAAATACATTTAAAACACTTTCAGTGCTGTAAAATATTGTTTGATGGCTCACATGAGACCTCAGCAGCCCGGTAACAGAAACAGGATGTGTAATGAAATCTAATGGTTGAGACTTAAATATGCTACATGATTTAACCCTGGGGTAAGATATCCTCAGTGAACCTGAGATTCCTCATCTACAACATGAGGTAACTTGTCCAAGTTATCCTCTGTGTTGCATTGCAGGCTTTCATATCCCATCGCCTGTGCCATGTAGACCATAGAATATGGCACTCAAAGTTGGTGATGGTATCAGTGATCACTAAAATAAATGATGGTTGATAATAAATGATACTTATTTTAAAATAATTTCCAGAAGATAGCTATTGTACATGAAATACTGAGAGATTTACAGTCTATATGATGAAAGGTGTTAGTTATGACCTAAAAGAGAGGCAATACTAATGAAAACAATAAAAAATATTAAATAACTATATTTGGACATTTTAGAAAACATGCACTTTGAAATCACATCCAGATTCAAATCTTCTTTTAATCATATGGGGTTTGTTACCTTTCTGATTTCTGTTTTTTCAATCTAATAAATGAGAATAATAACCATTTTCATTTTTTAAATGAGGAAACTGAGGCACATAGCTTAACTAACTCCCTCTAAGGGTCTTACACAACTAGTAGGTTACAAAGTGCCTGACTCTAGAGTAGTACTATCCATAGAAACTTAATGTGAGAAGCATGTAAATATTCTAGTAGCCATAAAAAAATAATTGTCTTCAGCTTGCAACTTTTAGCAGAAGTCATAGGTTAGGAATGCAATCTGTGTTTGTATCAGAATAACAGAGCTGACCAGAAGCTTGTTTTTAAATGGCCTCATCAAAGAAAAAGCCCTTTCTTATAGGCATTTATATGTGATCTAGACCATCCATCCAGTATCCATTAATATTTTCATAGTTTATCATCCCATAGAGGGATGCCCTAAATTTGTAACAATCCCAGAGTCTGGGGAGCTCTGGTAGCATAGTGCCTAAGGTGTTTGACTGCTAACCAGAAGGCTGGCAGTTCAAACTCACCAGCCACTCTTCAGGAGGAAGATTGGGCAATCTACTTCTGTAGTGACGTCACCTCAGAAACCCAAGGAGGGGTTGCAATGAGTCGGATCCAATTCGACGGCAGTAAGTTTGTTTTTTTTTGATTTCCAGAGTCTGAGTCGTGTTTACTGAGTGGAGTGATTTCACTTGATTTTAGTTTGACAGAGCTAGTATTGAGACTGAAACAACTCACAGAAGACAGTATCAGGTTTTTGCTTAAAGTGGGGTCCAAACACTTAGGATCTGTGAATCCATGATTTATTAAAAATCAGCAGTTTTTCTTCTTTAGCAGCAAAGCCAAGACATGGCAGGGCCAGACAGCTGTGTTACAAGTCCAAGTGACAAATAACTTTCCTAAGCCCTTTTTGCTTTGTTCATCGTAGAGTCTAAATTGACCTACTCAAAAATATGCATATCAGGCTGAAAAATCATCAGCCTTTCAGAGCCAGACATCTAATTTCACAAGAGCTCATTAGCAACTAAAAGTTTTTAAAACTCCAAAAATATATCTCTATCTGACAATTACTTCTCTTTTCATGTCATCTTCTTTTTCTAGAGGCTCCAATAGGCAAAAATAATAGAAAACATCATCAGTTATAAATAATTTTCTATTTCTAATACTCAAATATTTAAATTCTGATCTGTTCATTGATGGCATGGAGGTTGTGTCCCAGTAACATTTCTTTTGGTGGCCTAGTGCCTAAAGCACTTGACTGCTAACCAGAAAGACTGGCGATTCAAACCTACCAGCCTCTCTTGGAAGGAAAACTGGGCAATCTACTTCTGTGGAGATAACCAACCAAACTAAACTCACTGCCATCAAGGTAACTTGACTCATAGTGACCCCTCCTTGGGTTTCTGAAGCAGTATCTCTACGGAAGTAGATTGTCCAGTCTTCCTTCGGAGGAGTGGTTGGTGGGTTTGATCCATCAACCTGCTGGTTAGCAGTCAAATGCCTTAGGTACTATGCCACCAGAGCTCCTCAGAAACCCAAGGAGGGGTCACTGTGAGTTGCAATCGACTCGATGGCGGTGTGTTTGTTTTGGTTCCCTTGTGTCTCAGTTACCTAGTGCTGCTATAACATAAATACCACAAGTAGGTAACTTTAAAGATCAAATATTTATTTTATCACAGTTCTGGAAGCTAAAAGACCAAATTAGTGCCTCTAGTATGTCTGTTCATTCTGTGAGCCTCTCTCCTATTTTCTGATATTGGCTGTCAATCATTGGCATTCCTTGGAGTTCTTTGGCATCCCCTTATGTATATCTCTTTGTCTATTCTGATCTTTTTTATAAGAGAAGTGATCAGAATAGGTCTTATGTGGTTCCATTAGCATAACAAAATAAAACTACCATTTCCAGATAGCATTGATTATAAGGGTTAAGATTTCACCATGTATTTTCAGGAAACACAGTTTAATCTATAATACTTTGATTGGGATCATCTTTCTAGCACTTATGAAATTGCAAGCACATAGCATTTAACATCAGTTTTATTTTTTATACATTATCCTAATGTGATAATCATAAAACACAAAGCCATTTTTAAAAATTCTCTCCTTTTTTTTTCTTTTTCCTTTGTGCAAAATTACTCAAATACCTAAATTAAATTAAACATTAAAAGGGTTAGCAGTATAGCTGCCTGGATATCCTATCAGGAAAGCAAGTGAGGATTGCTGTAGTGTCTAGAATTTTTTTTTTTTTTTTCTGGTTTATCTAAAGCTTTGCACCAGCTTCTGGGACTCAATTCAGTCTTTATTCATCCCAGTTAGAGGAGAGAGCAATGAAATCTTTTAACATTTTTGGACCACCAAAACTCCCTTTGGTAGTATTTGAGCTCTTTTCTTCTCTCACCAAAAGGAGATAACCTGGTATATTTGTTTCCCCTTCGCTTTATCCAGCATGGCTAAAAGCAGTCCAAGGATCCAGCAAGTCAACTCTGCTCAAGTTGTTGTTATGTGCCGTTGTGTCAGACCCGACTCATAGCAACCCCTCCTTGAGTTTCCTAAGACGGTATCACTACGGAAGTAGATTGCCCAATCTTCCTTCTGAGCTGCTTATGTTAGAACAGTCATTTTAAACTTTCTTAGTTTTTACCTCACAACAGATAGCAGATCCACTGTTGTCATATCATAAGTTAGTTGGAAGCCAACGAGGCATCAAAGGTTTGTGATCTCCCACTCCTTCATCTTGATTTTTAACAAACCATGATTTCATCTTATTTCAGTAAGTCAGGGTCATTCTAGTGAATATCACTTCTGACATTGTGTTGGGAACTCTTCAGCTTCAATCTCAGGTTGGTTATTCACAAAAAGAACTCACAGGACTTAGCATAAAATCTTCGTCATGGCTAAGATTTACCACAGTTCAAAATTCCACAGAAAAATTAGGAAAGGAAACAAGCAATGATGTGAAGTCTGGAGGAAACCAAGCACTAGCAAAAGGTGCTCCCTAGCAGAGTCACGCAGGATATGCTTAATTCCTCCAGTAATGAGTTTGACAGTGTGTGAAGTGTTTTCTACCATGGAAGCTGACTTGAGTTTAGTAATACAGGGTTTTTATTTCAGATTGGTCATATAGGTACATAATACGGGTATGGTTTACCACAGAAGGAAAGCAGGTGTTCAGCATAAACTACATCACTGTTACAAAGAATTTAGACATAGTGATCTATTCTTATAATTTATGGGATGTTTTGTATCACTGTAGGAAACTCCTCACTAGTGAAGTTCCTGGATACTAGCCAAGAGCCAACTTTGCAAGCAGATTTTCTAGGGAGAGAAGTCTCCAGCCTGCAATGCTAGTAACTTTTTTTTTTTAATCTGTATAACATGTAATCAATTAAAAATAAATAAATAAGGAAACGTTTTACATTTTTTTTTTTTTCCCTCACACTTTATCTTTGAAATGTCATTTGCATTTTTAGTTTATGGAGCATCTCAATTTGGACTAACTACATTGTAAAACCTCAGTAGCCACACAAGGCAAATGGCTCTCAGATTGACAGTGAAGCTCAACAGTGTGTACTTAATGATAGTACTGTGCTACCCCATGTACAAATGAAACATTCAACATAATGCAAAAGAATTCATAATACTTTTTGAATTAAAATACCATTTTTTTAGCAAAAAATTATTGAGTAATAAGTTATAGATGGTCAAAAGTTAATGAAAATGTATGAACTTTATAAGTATTTTGGAAACACAACCTTAGTTTGTGTTATTTTTATATGCTGGACTAGTATGTGAAAGCATGAAAAATTTCACCGCACATGATTTTCCTGGAGAGTACAATTATAAACACTTGATGGTTACAAATTGGCAATTGTTTAGGCATTGATACACCATTTGGCTCTGGTGGCGTAGTGCCTAAAGCATTTTGACTGCTGTCCAGAAGGCTGGCAGTTCAAATCCACCAGCTACTCCTCAAAAGGAAGATTGGGCAATGTACGTCCTAGTCCTAGAGATACCGCCTTGGAAACCCAAGGAGGGGTTGCTATGATTCAGATTTGACTCAACTGTAGTGAGTTATATACCATTTGGCATTTAAGTGTATTATATGATTTGCCCAAATCAAAAGATAATTTTTGTGCCTTACGATGAGTGTGGGGTGCTGGTAGGTAATTATTTTTCTTTTGATCTGTTGAGTGATGAACTAATACTTCCTGAATAGTTTCCTCTCACATTCTATGTACTTACAGAAATGATAAAGTCAAGGACTAAATTGTTTCTCTATTTACTTTTTTATTTTATGTATTGTTTTGAAAGGGTGGTTTCTGTGAAAGAAAGCTAATGCAGGGAAGA
The DNA here is from genome assembly GCF_000298275.1 of Orycteropus afer afer. NCBI lineage: Eukaryota > Metazoa > Chordata > Mammalia > Tubulidentata > Orycteropodidae > Orycteropus > Orycteropus afer. The sequence continues at coordinate 2,570,919 of NW_006921712.1, forward strand.
ATTAGGATTTAGTGCACAAAATGCTCTCTCAAACAGTGATCCTGGTAACTTTTTTCCCTTTATCTGATTAATTTATTTCAAGAGTGTGAACAATATATCAAAGCCAAGGCATCAACTGCTGGAGGCAATTGCTGTTAGCTTACTAAACACCTGTCTCGTTTCCTTTTTTTTTTTTCCTCTCTTTCTCCCTTTCCCTCTCTTTCTTTCTTCTAAGAGATGTTTCATTACACCCTTGTTTATACTTATGATGTTTTGTCTGTGCCATAAGAATGTAGAAAATCCCATGTTTCAATTAAGGATTTGGACAATAACTAGAAAATAATGAGATGGATTTTTCTCGTGCTCTTTTTAGAAATAGTAGCATCTATACTCCATACTACTATTACATCACCATATAGACTTATTTTCTTTATTCTTCAATAGACATAAATTAGGTCTCTAAGAAGGCCCACTGTTGTCTCTGTTGTTCAGTATTTCCCCCTTTATATGTATAATAGGTTCATTTGTAAAAGACTCCTGGGAACCTAGTACTCAATCAAACTATTCTTTTACCCGACTGTGTGAAATACAAGGTATTGCCAGCCATATAGCTGTGCCCACTGTTTAATGTTTCTTCAATTTCGTGTTAGTGGAGAAACTCTCTTACATGACCTTTATGAACTTTCTTGAGGTCAAGGACTGGGATCCAGGACTGGGATTCATGCCTCTACTTAGGAGAGGTCAGTAAAATTTTCCTCTGCCAAATGAACCTAGTTGGACTGTTTTGATTCATGTAGTTTTCATTGGTTGATTTTCAGAAGTAGATTGCCAGACCTTTGTACAAATTGATAATGTATCTGATTCCTTGAAATTTCCATTGGGGTATGTTTGAATAATGCTTCTGTGGGAATAATCCTATTTTGTAGCTCTTACACAGTATGCGAGAGAGTGAGTGACTATATAGAATTTGTGTTTTTATTTCTAGATGAAATGAAATTTCAAAATGATGATAGCAGAAAAAAAAAAAAATGATTGTACTTTATAAGCCATGCTATTATTCTAAATCTCAGTAGAATTAAGCTTTCTATAATGATGTATGGGAGCTCTGGTAGCATAGTGCCTAAGGCACTTGACTGCTCACCAGAAGGCTGGCGGTTCAAACCCACCAGCCACTCCTCGAAAGGAAGGTTGGGCAATCCTACTTCCGTAGTGATACTGCCTCAGAAACCCAAGGAGGGGTCGCTATGAGTCGGGGCTGACTCGATGGCAAACAACAACAACAACATAATGATGTATGATAATTTCATATTCCAATAATGATGTATGATAATTTCATATTACTTCTGTGGACTTCAGATCCAATTACTATGGTAATAGAAACCACAATCTCAACTAGACACAGAAGTACAAACAAAATTTTAGATATGATTTAGCTGATAAGTGTGATGTATTGAGAATATATGTGCCATATGATATTTTAAACGGTTACCACATGTTAATTTAATCCTCAGAAAGAAAGGATTTGGAATTGGTGATTTTAAGTAGGGTTTCTCAGCCTCAGCAGTGTGGACATTTTGAACTGGACAGCTCTTTGTTTGGAGATTTTCCTGTATTTTGGTAGATGGTTAGCAGCATACCTAGACACTACCCACTCCAGTATTCTCCTCCAAAATCAAGACAACCAAAAAATGTCTTCAGACATAGCCAAATATCCCTGTTTGTGATGGAAGAAAGGAGCAAAATTACTCCTAGTTGAGAACACTGGCCTTATAGCTCCTGAGGCTTAGTTAATATTGGGCCCTCAGGGGGTCTAGCTTTCAGGAACCCAAACCTAAAGTCCAGCTGAGAAGGGAAAGAAAAGAAATATGGAGGATTTCAGAAACAGGAACTATTATGGCCAAAGTTAAGAATTTAGTTATTTATTGAAGCCATATTGGTGGATTTGTGAAGACTGATTTCTGTCATATTTGTGAGTGTTCCCTAAATGAAATTGAAATATGTTGGTGCTATTTTAGTTATCACTCTATTTTATTCTTTTTATAATATTTGGAAGTGTAACAAATCAAGAATCAATAAAGACAAAAGGCATAGCTAGCAGTTGTCATTTTTCGTTGTTAAGGAATATTACCAGACTAGGCCAAATTCTTTCCTGTCCAATTTAGACATCCTAATGCAGGAGTTCTGACAATAAGCAGTGCTTCATCCATTGAGTCCTTTTTCTAAATGACTTTACACAAAGACATACTGATATTCCTGATAGTACTATTCCTGTCTTATAAAATAATAGAGAAAAAGGCAAAAACCTGTGCTTGAATGGCCTTGATATTTTGCATAAGCAAAAGCAGAGGTCCATGCATAAGCAACAGTGCCACCTTGTGGACTAAAAGCTGCCATCTCCTGGCACTGCTGTCAGCGAATCTAGTGCAGGCAGCCTTTATAGTTGGTACCTGAAAGATAGAGAATGTCTTTAGATTCCAACACCCCTTAGAAAGCTAATTGCTAAAGAGAGACTTATTTTCATTCTATCTTGAACGTCATCCTAGGGTCAGATATCCATTTGCATCTGCTGGCAGATTTCTGCCTTTGAATTGCTGCAATATCAGGGACCAGTTGACTGACAGACAGCACTTTATAATAAAAATAAATAAATAGCCTTAAGGGAGATCGCTCCTGAAGACTCTCTTATTACCTTCTGCTAAAATATGTTGTGGTTTTTATCATCTAGAGAAGAGTTCTGCATTTTTTTTAAGAAAGGACTAGATACTAAGTATTGTGGGCTTTGTGGTTTAATTGGTCTCTGCCATCAGAGCTAGCTTCAGGTCCATGTCTGATTTAATGCTCTGCTTTTGCCATCTTGAAATCCTTAATGAGTTTTGAACAAGAGGCCCTGAATTTTCATTTTGTACTATTCTCCACATTACGTAGCCTGTTCAATCTGTTAAAACTACTCAATTCTGCTCTTATAGAACAAAAGAAGTTATAGGCAGTATGTAAGTGAATGAACATGGCTGTGTTCTAGTAAAGCTTCCTTTATAAAAACAGGTGTTGGTCCATGTTTGTTGACCCCTGATCTATAGGTAACAGGCCAGAATCCTTAGCATGCCATTTCAGGCCTTTTATAACTTGGCCCCATAATGTTTTTCTAACCTCATCTTCTGATATTCCAAGTAAAATGAAATCCTTGACAACTTCAGTATTTTCCATGATCATTATAAACTATATCATGGCTCCTGACTGCTAACCAGAAGGCTGGAGGTTCAAACCCCCAGCCACTCCTTGGAAAGAAGATTGGGCAATCTACTTCTGTAGTGAGACTGCCTCAAAAACCCAAGGAGGGGTCTCTATGAGTTGGGTCTGACTCGACGGCACATAACAACAACAACAACAAGGCTTAGGTGGTCCAGCTCTTAGGAACCCAGAAAAAAAGGCCAAATTTCAGTCAATATTGACCCTCAGATGAGCCTATGACTTAGGGACTCTTACCAACATCACCACATTGCTGTTGTTCGGTGCCATCAAGTTGGTTCCTACTCAGAATGACTTCATGTACAGCAGTACTAAACACTGGCCAGTCATGCACCATCTGTACTATTGTTGCTATGTTTGAGCCCATTTTTTGCAGCCACTGTTTCAGTCTGTCTCATTGTGAGTCTTCCTATTTTCATTGACCTTTTACCAAGCATGATGTCCTTTTCCAGGTCCTTCCTGATAACATGTCCAAAGTTCATGATGAAGTCCTGTCATCCTTGCTTCTAAGAAGCATTCTGGCTATAGTACTTAGACAAATTCGTTCATTCTTCTGGCAGTTCATGGTATACTCAGTATTATTCACCAACACTATAATTCAAATGAATCAGTTCTTCTCTGGTCTTTCTTATTCATTATCCAGCTTTCACATGCATATATGGCAATTGAAAATAGAATGGCTTAGTTCAGGCATCCTTAGTCCTCAAAGTGACATCTTTACTTTTTAACACTTTAAAAAGGTCTTTTGCAGCAGATTTTCCCAATGAGTTTGCCATTTGATTTCTTGTCTGCTGCTTCCATAGGCATTGATTGTGGATCCAAGTGAGATGAAATTATTGACAACTTCAGTATTTTCCATGGTCATGATAAACTATATTATGGTTCCTAAGGCTTAGGTGGTCCAGCTCTTAGGGATCCAGAAAAAAAAAAAGGCCAAGTTGCTTTGTTCACATGAAAGTCTCCAGAACCCTACTCCAGTGCTGCTGCTGGTATTCCTTCTGACGACAGTGTCCATGCTCTATCTGATTTTAACTATTTAAAGTATCATGCCTAGAACAAGGGTCATGCTTTTAAGGAGATGACATTTAAACTGAGACTCCAAATATGGACTGAGGAGACAGCAATGTAAAGAGCTGGAGAAAGGACATTCCAAGTGGAGGTTATAGAAAAAATGGAAAGAAGTAGCATTAGAGGTAGGCAAATGTCAGAACATGAAAAGCCTAGAGACTGCTGTTAAGCAGTTGGATTTTGAATAATGGTGAGCCACTAAAGTGTTTTGATTAGGTGAGTATTGAGATCATATTTACATGACTGCTTTGTAGAGGATGGATTAGCCAACATTAACCTTGCCTATTTAGTGGACAACAGTGGAAGTGTAGAGACCATATAGGAAGCTGTGGAGTTAGTACAGATTAGAGATATAGGGACTCAGACCAGGTTCGAGGCAGAAGTAGAAAGGTATGGCTTTAGTCTGAAAGTAGAACTTCTTGATGGATTTTTTTTTTGGGGGGGTGTGTGTATTAGTCAGAGGAGGGAAAAGAATGGATGGAGTAAGATGAGTCCATAAGATGATTCCAGTTTTTTTGGATTTGCCAGCAGGGATAAATTGAGAGTTTTATTTTAGACATGCTATGTGTGATGTAGGAGTCCTTGGATGGTGCAAATGGTTAATATGCTCAGTTTATAATCAAAAGGTTGGCAGTTTGAGTCCATTGAGATATCTTTGGGCCTAGAAATGGACTCACTTCCATGGCCCAGGTCTCATCCCAACAGTAGAAAGACCTATATGCAGAACACCTCTCCCAGGGCGATGTACCTACCTACTCTAGGGAGATGCACCCTTTAGATCAGTCAGCCATGGGACATCAGAGGGGCAGCATTCAAATAGAGGGAAAGCTGGATAGATGGGAATACATAGATAAGAAGGGCATAAGGAGTGGGTAGTCAGAGAAAGGAGAGGGGAGGAGAGTCTTTTATGGTTGGGGATGGTAATTGAGGCTGTAAAATCAAATGTGCATGAATTGTTGAATGGAAAACAAATTTGCTTTGTAAATTTGCACCCAAAGGGGCAGGGGAGGAAGATACCTTGGAAAAAAGGCCTGGCAATCTAGTTCCAAAAAATCAGCCACTGGAAATCTTGTGGAGCACAGTTCTGTGTTGACACACATGGGATTACCATGAATCAGAGTGACTATATGGGAAAAATTTTTTTTAAAGTGTAAGGTGCCTGTGAGGTATCCAAGGGGAGATATACCACTGTGAAGCTTAGTGGAGTGGTTGAGGCAGAAAATTCAAATGTTTTTATCACCAGCATAAGTATAAATGAGATCACTGGGAAAGAGAGTATATAGAAAAGAGACAAAGGCTCAGCTCTGAGGAATCGATGAAATAAAAGGCAAGGGCAGAAAATGAGTGTTAGAGAGAAGCAATCATTCCCTATTCTTATGTAATAGTATTGCTCCCCTGAGAAATTAAGAAAAGGCCAAAAGTATCAGTGCTTACATTACAGTGTCTTCCAGCTCATTAGGACAGATGGTGAAGCACCACTCCTTTGCCACATAAGCTGTCAGCTTGGAGAGCCATCCTGGAGAGTCTCGGACAGTGCTCAGGACTGCCTGACAATCCTGACCAGCTGGTGGGCTTGGAGAATTGTTGGGTCAGGGAAAGTGTATAAATTGCCATAATGCCTTCATCCTACTTACCCTTGCAGGAGAGGATGTTGATTAGAATTTCCAGAATTCTGACATGGGTTTTGTGGATTCTTCATTAGGACTGCTACTCATTCCTGGTGGGAGAAAAGACAGAGAACTTGGACCAGACGCCCTGTATGCTTGCTTCTGCTTTGAGATTTGCTAGTTATTGAGCCCATTGGAATTATTTCATTTCCTTGGATTTCAACATTTTTATGAGGAAAAATCTAGGTTTTTCAATGTTATTAAATACATGTGAAAGCATTTTATAAGCTAAAACAGTGTACAAGCAAGTTATAATAATAAAAAATAAGAAACGAATCATTATTTAAACAGAGAATGTTTACTCAGAGTTATTGCAAGCCAAAATTGAATCCTGTTCCAACCCTGTTAAGTCATGTCTAAATGAGTAAGGCAGGTCTGTGGATAAGCAAGAAGTCCCTGGGTGTTGCAAACAATTAAGTGCTTGATTATTAACCAAAAAGTTGGTGGTTCAAGCTCTCCCAGAGGTGCCTCAGAAGACAACTGGGGATCTACTTCAGAAAGGTCACAGCCTTAAAAATACTATGGAACATTTCTACTCTGCAACCATGGGGCACTATTATCAGAATTGACTTTTTGACAACTGGTTTGTTTCTTTTTGTTATAATGGATAGAACAGCTGAAAAAAAGATTAAGGTCACATACTTGAGATATCTTCTAAGTGATACAGTGGAGTAGGAGGTCTTTCTTTGGACAATCGAGTGTTAGCCTGGAGAAGAGAATTTCCCAGAGCCTTAACAAGGGGCCAACCATTCACAGTCACGTGACTTGAGCAGGAGACAAAGTGCCATTGCTTTAGTTTCAGATATGCCCAACTGTTGAGAAATTTCCATTGATTTCTCATGACCTTTATAATTAATAGTGAGGGCAAGGGTTGGAGGCTAAGAGGATGATATAAGCATGCATGTGAGGCAAGAGTTTCAGATGTGACTGACTGTGGCTGGCGTTTGGTTTGTGGTTTTTTTTTTCATTTGAAGTAAAAATAGTAAAGGGTGCAGTTTAATGATTTTTTATAGATAAATACATATGAGTGACCACCAATAAACAAAGACAGAGACTATTACCAGCAGGAATGCTTTGTCAGAATCTCAAAATGATGGGAAATCATACAGGTGAGATTTTGCTGTTTGCCTGTAGAACTTGTTTTGTTGATAGGTGCGGGTTGGAAAGGAAAAGGATGATCTTTTCTAAGCCCTTATACAAACAGAAAAGGAGCTCTGGTGGCATAGTTGGTAAAGCATTTGGCTGCTAACCACAAGGTCGGCGGTTCAGACCCACTAGTTGCTCCACAGGAAGATTAGGCAATCTACTTCTATAAAGATTTACTGCCTTGAAAACCCAGTGGAGGTAGCTATGAATTGGAATTTACTCGAGAGTTGGAATTTACTAGATGGCAGTGGGTTTAGTTTTTTGTTTTATGATGAAAAGTTTAAGTTTTTCTAACTCTCAGACTGCAGTGAACCCAGGCGCCCTGTGAAGAGAGATGGTTCAGAAATGAAGTAGCAGAACAACTCTGATGTACACAGGATGTCATAAAGCCTGAGAGATGGCCCTGTAGGAGAAACAGTATGATGTAGCCTCTGAAGCTGTGCAGTGTGAAAGCTGTTTGCTACAGGACTCCAGGAACACTCCATGATTAGAATACAAGTGAGGTAGTTAGCACTATCCCAACAGCTGTCAGGGGACAGCTTTCACCAAACTCCACCATCTGAGAGATGATCAGGCTATATGCTGATTAAATACTGCGTTATTTGGATCATAAACACAGATTTTTGGGGAAGGCGAGTAGAAATAAGATCTAAAAGAGCTGAAGATCTACAAAGAAGCTGTGGTCATGGAAATTATAAAGAATTTGACCAAAGAAATCTGGAAAATGTAGTAGAAAGAGGGCTCTGTTTAGCTGTATGAATGTCATATTTTCCCTCAGGACCTCAGTTTCCTCAAGTATCAAAAATAGGAATTGTATTATTAGTGTATGAGATGTCATATTTCTTAAATTAAAAAAAAATTATATATAAGATGTATTAGAAACCTGACCATCCCTTTGTCCTTTCCTACATTATCGGATCTTGAGCAAGCTGTCATAATATAAAAGGAAGGGCCCTTCACTTTAATCTCATACTTGCTTCCTGTGTGGTACATTTAGTTCAAATCCTTGGCTGCTAACTGCTAACATCTACTCAGATGTGCCTTGGAAGAAAGACCTGGTGATATGTTTCTTAAAAAGCAGCCATTGAAAGCCCTGTGGAGCACAGTTCTACTCTGACACTCTGAGGTTGCCATGAGTTGTAGTTGACTTGATGATAACTGGTAGTGGTGTGATTCCATACGTAGCACTTCAGGTTTCTATACTCATCTTCCTACTTCACTTATACCTTGTTGGTATTTGCTTTTCATTTGGATTATAAACTCTCTAGGGTGCATAATTCAATCTGTACTCATTTTGTTCTCCTCAGATTGCTAATCTCACCAACCACTGCCATCAAATTGATTCTGACTCATAGTAACTCAATAGGACAGAGTAGAAGTGCTCTGCTAGGGTCTCTAAGGCTATTAGTCTTTACAGAAGCAGACTGCCTCACTTTTCTCCCACAGAGCAGCTGATAGGTTCAAACTGCAGACCTTTTGGTTAGCAGCCAAATGCTTTAACCACTGGATCATTATTGTCCATCACATGTTACAGCTAAAAACAAACAAAAAAACAAAGCAAACATACAACAACGAATCAAAGGAAACAAATATGATAATGACATGGAGCTGCTAAATGCACTCAGGCCATCATGGTGGTAGGTTGAAACTTTGTGCTTCCCAACTTAACCCTGTTGAGTGATATGTAAGAGGAGGGCTGATATCAGCCAGCTTCTTAAGCAATTGCTTTATAGTGTGCCAGAGAACTGGCGGTGACAGGCTTGTCAGACAAGGCCTGGCTCTGAGGCAGGCTGGAGTGCGTTCACAGCAGCATGGCATGGCTGCTTGCTGCTGGGAAGCAACAGCCAATGACAGATCATGCTGACAGCAATCAGAGATCCAGTGGCTCATTTTGAGCAAAGTAAATGAAATCCACAAAGAGGTCTGTGAACCAGGAAAAACACGGCATGAATTCTGGAGGTACAAGAATAGGGGATACTAATAGCAGATTTAGATTTCAAGAAGACCTAGATGTGAATCATTTGCACATGTTGGTTTTGTAGGTCAAGGAATCAAGAGCAAGAAAGGTTAAGTGATTTGCCTAAGGTCACATACCTTGTAGGATGGAAATTATGTATTGAACCTGGATCTATCTCTGTTATTGCATTTATCATAGTACATTGCAATTATTTGTTTGTATATTAATCTCTTCCACCTTGTACCATATCTTTATCATATTTAAGTTTGTGGTTCTTAAATTATGTATTCAATACTTATTGAACACCTACGTGCTGGACATTTGTTTTAGGTGTTGAAGAAACAACAGTGAAACAAACAATATCCCTGTTCTCAGTGAGCTTACATACTAGTGAGGGTGGCCTATACAATAAAAGTAAGGAAATTAAATGCATAATATGTCAGGGAGTGTAAGTGCTGAGAAGAGAAGTATATCAGGGCAAGGATAAGAGAATAGGAGCATAGTGAGAACAATAAGAAATGTGGTATTTTTGATAGGGTGGTTCAGGAAGGCCTCTCTGAGTAGGGGCACACAGTGCAGATTTGTTGGTGTTCCGGAAGATTATGAAGGCAGAGGACCTGGAGTTGAGTGAATTAGGGGGAGAAAAGTGATTGGAGGTTATATCAGAAATGAGAGAGTGAGATTACATGAAGCGTTGCTGGTCATGGTAAGGACTTTGGCTTGTTTGTGAATGATATAGGAAGCCATTTGAGCATGTTGAGCAGAGTAGCACCTTGACTTGAATTATACTTTCCACCAGTCTGGAGAGAAAGGTGAGATTGGGGGACCAGAATAAAAGTGGGGATGCAGTCATCTAGGCAGGGGATGATGGTGGATTTGTTTGGGAGTGTAGCATTAGAAAGGATGAGGTATGTCAGGCTATCGATATTTGGGGCATAGAACTGATGGACGTGCTGGAGGAAAGTATGTGTGGAATGAGCAGAAGACAGAAATTAATGATGACACTAAAGGTTCAGGCTTGAGCAATTGAAATATTAGAGTTGCCATTTACTGAGAAAGAAAAGGGGAACAAGTTTAGGGTAGGAATTAAAAATTCAGTTTTGGACTCTTACATTTGAGTGATCCATCAGACCTTCCAGCACATATATTAGATGAGTGGTTGGATATGAATCTGGAAGTCAGGACAGAAAACTGTGCTGGAGATTGACCTTTGAGAGTTATATGGATGATATTTAGCTTCATGGACAGAATGTGAACACTCAGAGAGTAAGTGTATATAGAGAGAAGAGAAGAGAAGAGAAGAGGTGTGAAAAATGAACTTTGGGTTGTCCAGTGTTAAAATTTAGGAAGATAAAGAAAATCCAGCAAAAGAAAACAAAAGTTAAGTGGGAGTAATCCCTAAGCCAGGGAGGGCCTTTCCCAGGTAGGAAACAAAAGCATATTTATGTTTGTGCATATTATATATATGAACACATACTGTGTACATATACACATATATATACATATATATACACATATATATACATATACACATAAACTCACAGAATGAATCTTCTGATACTGAAATTTTCCATCATAGTAGCTTACTCTTGTTTAAGTTGTGTTCTTTCTGGTAGGTTATCTCACTCTTCTCCAATATCCCTCCTCCTCTTCTCCCCAGAGAAAAAAATACCAATTCCCTGAATTGTCTGCAGGTCATTTCAGAGACATGGACAAAATGCCTTGTTGTAAATTATGAATCACAAAGTACAAACTAAAGTGGGAGGCAGATAGGAAGAGGAGATGTGGCAAGAAAATTATAGGGAGTCTGAAATGGCTAAGCATGAGCATCACCAGTCTGTCAGTAGAACACAGGGGCACTGCAAGTCATTCCGTGTCCTTGGAATCTAGAGCCTGTATGGAGATCATCTTGCTTTCCATGTAGGTGGAGATGAGTTATCAGGAGGGACCAGTCACTGGAGAGGACATCATGCTTGGTAAAATAAAGAGTCAAGGAAAAAGAGGAAGACCTTCAATGAGATAGATTGATACAGTGTCTGAAACAAGGGGCTCAAGCATAGCACAAACTGTGAGAATGGTGCAGGACCAGGAACTGTCTTGTTCTGTTATATATGAGGTCACAATGAGTCAGAACCAATTTGATGGCACCTAACAAAAACAACAGAGTTGAGTGAAAATAGTGCTGATTTTCTACTAACAGGAAAACATGAGTCATGAAAAATATTTTTTGGGGAAAAACAGCTTTTAATAACATTTTTAAAACAAGACACAAAAAGAGATAGATGAACAAATCATTACAGTATTCCTTTCTTGCTTTTCTAGGGGACCAGTGGTTTTAGTGGACCAGTAATATCCACTGTGAGTGCCTCAGAATCAACGTTTAATTACTCTGCAAGTAGAATCATTCAGAACAAGAGAGTTAGTCTAAAACAGTGATTCGTCAATTGATCTTTTAATCTCATGCCTGGCTGAAGTTTATTCTGTGATCTAAAGATACAGCTTTTTTTTTTTTAATGTTATTAGGTACTGTCCAGTTGGTTTCAACCCATAACAGCTCTATGTACAACTGAACGAAGCACTGCCAGGTCACATGCCACCCTCACAATCATGGCCATACTTGAACCCATAGTTGCAGCTACTGTGTCAATCCATCTCATTGAAGGTCTTCCCCTTTTTCAATGACCCTCTACTTTACCCAGAATGATACCCTTTTCCAGGGATTGGTCCCTTCTGACAGCATGACCAAAAGGGTCAGTCTTATTGATAATATGTAACAAAAAATGAAATACAATATGACCAATTTGTTTTATTTGTTTAATGTGATATAATTTGACAAGGGCATGAATTTATAAAGGAAAACTTTCCAGAGAGAAACATTCAATATTTACTTTTCTCAACCTTTTAATTATCCAAATGATATATAAAACCAATATTATTTTTAAGCACATCACTTAGATCACCTCATGTAATTTTCACAATACCATTTTAAGATAGGAATTATTTTCTCTGTTACATAGATGAGAAAATAAGTTTGAAAAGAAAGTTGAGACCAAGAATTAAAAGTTCAAAATACTCTTTGTACATGTGGCCATTACTCTATATTTTTCCTAGAAGAAAAATTAAGAGATTAAAGTAAAACGGAGGAAAAAGACACCTACATTTTCTGCAAGAATCAGTATTATTACATGGATTCTTTTCTCCCCCCTCATGTTTTCTGTACATTAAAACAAGCAAGCAAACAAACAAACGAAAAATGTTTCTGTCAAGTTGTTTCTGATTCACGGTGACCTCATGTGTGTGAAAGTAGAACTATACTCCTTAGAGTTTTCAGTGACTGTAATCTTATGGAAGTAGATCGCTAGGCCTTTCTTGCATGACACTACTGGGTGGATTCTATCTGCCTATGCAAATAAGGAAGAATATGCATACTATTTTTTAACTTTCTTTTACAAAACACTGTATTGTATATATCTTCCCATGTTTATTTTTTCTAATACATTATTGATAACATTCCATCATGTACCTGTACTATAATTTAACTAATTTGAAAAATTTCTGCCTTGTGTCCAATATTTTGCTTCTTTAAAAACAATACTGTAGTGAACATCTTTGTTCATTGAATACCTTTTATACGTTATTGGTTTGCTTAGACTAAATTGTTACTAGTGTATTTTCTGTTTCAAAAGGTAAACACCCTTTTAATACTTTAGGTATTTATTGTGTTCATGAAGTTTGTCCCAATTTAGTTTAATTATTTTCAATAATTCAACAAATGTTTACTGAGTGAAAAATCTGTGCCAGAAGCTGTCCCAGGTGCTTCCTACAGTTATGAAAGCACTTACTGTTCACACGCCCCTTCATGCATTTCTTAGTTAAAATGAGTTTTAAAGGAAGAGAGCAACTAATGACTTTAATGGCTAGATATAATCTCAGATAAATAAGATTTTTCCCTCCTCTCCTTACCACAACTTCTGCTTTTTCCTACAAAGCAGCAGTTATTTAAACCAAAAACAAAAACAACTCACTGCCATCAAGTTGGTCTCTGTTCATAGCGACCCCTCCTTGGGGTTCCGAGGCGGCATCATGACGGAAGTAGATTGCCCAATCTTCCTTCCCAGGAGTGGCTGGTGGGTTTGAACCGCAAGCCTTCTGGTTAGCAGTTAAAGTTCTGATAAAATCATTGGAACTACTAGAAAGCAAAGTAACTTTCAGGAGACAAGATATTTTAGGCATTTTGTTTCCTGTTTTTGTTATTATTAGCTGCCTTCAAGTCAGTCCTTAACTTGTGGTGACTCTTATGTGCAGTGGGACCAGAACCTCTTGATCCTCAGGGCTTTAATTGGTGGATTTTTCAGCAGTAGATCACCAGAACTCTCTTTCTAATCCATCTTAGTCAGCAAACTCCCCTAAAACCTGTTAAGCATCGCAATAACATGCAAGCCTCCTCTGACTGAGGAGTGGTGGCTGCCCCTCTGATGCAGTGGACAGAGTGGAAACCAGGTCACCTGCATAGGTGAGAATTCTATCACCGAACCACCATGCTCCTTTCCCCTCTCTCATTTCATGTTACTGATTACTAAATCTAGTTTGATAGTTTGACCCTCATTAGTCTCTTCCACAAAATATATTCTCCCAGTTTTTTCTGCTATCACTTAATGGACATCTTTTTGTCTATTTTGGACTGCTAATCAGAAGGTTGGCTGTTCTAACTAACCCCCCACCTGCTCTGGAGAGGGAAGATGGGACAGTCTATTTCTGTAAAGATTTACTGCCTTGGAAACGCAAAGGAGGTAGCTCTGTGTCTGAATTTACTCAATGGCAGTGAGTTTGGTTTTAGTTTGGTATTTTCTCCTCCAAGTGTGGAAGAATGCAAACTCTTGTACGCTGCTTATGAAGTGTACATTAAGGCAGCCACTTTATAAAACAATTTAATATCATTTAATATTAATAATGACCACACCATTTAATCCTGTAACCCAACATTTCCATCCAGACATTTACTCTAGAGCCCAGCTGTCAAACATTTTGCTCTTAAGACTTCATGTTATTACAAAATTACAGATTGTACTCCATAGCTTTTTCTTCATATCACTTGATATTTAATACGTTAGAAATTAGAATTAAGAGCATTTAATAATATGTAGTACTTCATTTAAAAATGATAAACACATTTTATGTTAATAAGAGTAGCATGTATTTATGAAAAATAACCATTTTACAAAATAAAGAACACTATCATTTTTTTACAGTTTTTTTTCAGTTTACCTTAGTTTTTGGCATAATAGAAACATCTGGAATTTCATGTCTGCTTCTTTAATCTGTGCTATGTTTTTTTTTTCCCCAAGTATATGAAACAAAATGCAATCTCATACACATGTGAATGGGCCTTATCAATGAACTTTTTTTTTCTTCACTACATTAAAATCTATTGGTCTGCTTTATACTTTGAAAAGATCTTTTATGTATGAATTATTTTGTAGTATCATTCGTTTGTTATTTGGAAAATATTGGTTTACTCAGTTATACAGATATTCAAATTCTTTTTTTTTAATTTTTTATTTTATAGGTGTGTGTATATATATATATATCTCAATCTCATTGTGATTTGGGTGAAAATTTACAGAACAAATTCACTTTCCATACAGCAGCTCACATATGCTTTGTCTCATGACATTGACCACAATTTACCACAATGTAACATCTCCCCTTCTACTTCCCCCCAAAAGTTACCTCTTCCCTGTGTCCATCCCTCCATGTACTTCTGCACCCTGAGCTGTCTCCCTGTGCATAAGCAGCCCTTCTTTCTCCCATGATTGTTCTCTTCAAGGAGTGTATCTGTCTCAGGGAAATGTTCAACTCATATGCCTGTCTATTGTTGTCTGGAAGCCACAGGTGTGGGTTCAATTCCAGACCTGAAGGGCAGCTAGGGACCATAGTCTCAGTGGTTCCACCAGGCTCTATCGGATCAGCAAACTTGGTCCCCCCCACCTTTTTCTTTCTCCAAATGATTTTGAGTTTTGTTCCACATTGTTCTCCCTCTCTATCCAGGATCTCCTACATAGATTCCCTTCCAAGTGGCTGACAGTAGTAGCCAGGCACCATCTAGTTCTTCTGGTCTCATAGTCGTATAGGCTACAGATTGGATGTTGTACCAGTCACTAGGACTAATTGTTTCCATGAATTTTTGGTTTTCTTCATTCTTCTTTGTTCTGGATGAGGAGAGACCCATCGTTGTATCTAGATGACAGCTTGCAAGCTTTTAAGATCCCAGTCGCTACTTGCCAAAGTAGGAGGTGGAACAATGTTTTGTGTAGCATGTTATGCTAATTGAGCTTGATGTCCCCTGTGACTATGGTCCCAAGCCTACAGGTTCAACTACTTGGTCCCTCTTGGTAGCTGGCTGTGACCAAGCAATGGCTACAACCTTGCCCCTTGTCAGCTCTACTATACGCTTGAGAATTCAGATCATACACATAAATTTATAGGACCATTGTCTGCCAACCCTAAACATGTTCTTGGGTACACGCCCCGCTTCATAAACATACCTAATAGTTCAGCCTGTCCATTCATCTATCCACCCGTATACCCATGTTTGCCTTCATTGACAACACCGTACTATCTGTGCAGAAGGGTTCATCTTTGTTGTCTGTACCTCCCACATACCTCTCTATGTCTTTCTCTTCCTCAATGCCACTATATTGATCACTCACATTTGGTACATTGCGCTTCTCTTCACCCAAATCAATACTTATCTCTATCTATCTAACAGTATTCCATCTCCTCCCCTCCCACCCTTGGTAACCAACAAAGAAAATGTCCTTCCATAGATAAACATTATTGACTTTTATTGTCTTTTTGTGAATGACTTATTTCACTACGCATAATGTTCTCCAAGTTCATCCATGTTATGCCTTTTTTTGCAGATTCTACATTATTCTTCAGGGTTGCATAGTATTCCATTGTGTGTATGTACCATAGTTTGGTTATCCATTCCTCAGCTGATGGACACCTAGGTTGTTTCCATATTTTGGCTCTTGTAAATAGTGCTGCGATGAACATAGGTGTGCATATGTCTGTTCTTGTCATGGCTCTCACTTCTTTAAGATATATACCTAGTAATGGAATAACTGGGTCAAATGGTATTTCTCGTTCCAACTTTTGAAGGCTTAAAGTCAATTTGATCAGAAATTAATATTGCCGCTCTTGCTCTCTTACAATTGCCATTTGCTTGATACATCTTTTTCCAATCTTTGATTTTTAGTCTATTTTTGTTTTTATCTCTAAGGTGTGTCTCTTGTAGGCAGCATATTGATAGGTTTT
>NW_006921712.1:2588716-2595525 GCF_000298275.1 Orycteropus afer afer
ATTTCTGTCTGTAGCTTTAGAATCATTTCTAATTTTTCATTTATTTTGTCATTTTGTTCTTGTATTTTCTTCCAAAATTCTTCTAAGTTTTTTTCTGTGTTTTCTTTGGTCTGTCTCTCAATCATTTGAAGATACCTAAAATATAACTCTTTTAAATTCCTTATCAGCGAGGTCCAATGCTGCTTCTTCCTTAGGGATGTGTTCTGGTTCTGTATCCTGTTCCCTTGTTTCTACCACTTTATCTTGCTTCTTTGTATGGACTGTGATGGTCTGTTGGTTCTGAGGCATTGTGACATTGTAGTATTTAGATCTCTGTTAACTGTTTGTGAAGAGCAGCCAAGGGTGATTGAGGCTCTTCTTTTTGGTTTTTTATCATTGGCTCATTGGTGGAGAAGGAGGTGGTGGCCCTCACTCAGTAAGTGAAGTTGTAGGAGGTGTGGGTGTATTTGTATCTTATGGGGACTGTTGATGTCTCCCACTCAGTTAGACAAAAATTACAATTGAATAACCATCAAAAACTAAAAGCACATGGACAAAAATATACCATGTAATCACACAGGAACAGTAACCAAAAAAAGGGAAAAAAGAAGAAGAAAAAACAAGAACCTGCACTATCTGGGGATAGGACACTAAGATAAAAAAAAGTAGAGAAGGAAAATAATGAAGAAAAAATGGGAAAAATGCAAAAAGAAAAACAAGGAACGGGGTTAACCATGAGATAAAAGGGGAAAAAAAAGAATTGAAAAAAAATTTTTTTTTTTTCAACCAGGCACACAGAAAAGAATAAAAAGCTGTAAGTTAGGACCTGGGGGGTGCAGGCAGAATAAAGAATAATAGCAAAAAGGACAAAAGTATTAATAATAATAATAGTTTTAAAACAGACAAATAACAAACTAAACACCAGAAAAAAGAAAGAGAAAAAGAAAACAATTGGTGGAGGACAAGGCATGGCACCCAGGCTCCGTCCAAGCACATAGACTGGGGTGGAGTTCCTGCAGGCCCAGAAGGTGGGTGGGAGTGGGGGATGGCCGCACCTCCGTTCACCAAGCGGGTGTGAGGTATAGGAGTAAAAGGATGAATGTTGCACCTTTTCAGTTGTGCAGGTCCGGAGTGTCCTTGGGGTTACTGGCAAGCAGAACCTTTTCTTAAGCCCCTGGAATCTGACAGAGTACTGTCTCTTTAAATATCCAAAATGGTCAAGCCACTTGTAAACATTCAAAAGAGTGGTGCCCTCTGGACAGGCAAAAGTCCACAGCTCAGCCCATCTTCCTTGTAGCTGCTGCTTCCTGTTTTATTTCACAGCCACCAGAGCAGTCCTCCATGCAGACCCTTGCTAGCAGGGCTGATTTTTAGGTTAAATCTTAGGTCCTACCACCACTCAGGAATCCCTAAGCTTTCTGTGCCGTCAGGCTTGCTCAGGATCACTGCCAGACCGCAGCTCTGTAGGTCTCCTTTTTTGGTATTTCACATAAATTCTTCTGCTAATTGGGATTTAGTCCACTTGTATATCCTTCCCTTCAAGGCTCAGGGTCCAGGATTATCTTCTGTGTCTGTGTTAATTGATTTCCCTTTTCTTTGTTGAAGAGGGTCTGTGTTGTCTTTCTGCCTGTTCCGCCATCTTGGACGGGAATCCCAGATCTTTAAATTCTTGACATATTTTAGCATATATATAAAACAATCTCATTTGATAAATAACCACTAAATTTCATCAGAAAAATCTTTTAAGTTTTGGAATGCTGTCAAGCTCTTTGTTGTTGTTGTTGTTTGCCGCCGAGTCAGCCCTGACTCATAGTGACCCCTCCTTGGGTTTCCGAGGCAGTATCACTACGGAAGTAGGATTGCCCAACCTTCCTTCCGAGGAGTGGCTGGTCAAGCTCTTGGTAGTAGATAATTTCACTTTTTAATTCTAAATTTTGCTTGAATGCTTTAAACTGGTCATTGATGGCAAATACTTCTAATTGTTCTCTTAAAAGTTATAGGCTCTTTTAAATAATTTATAAAGAGAATGTCTTCCATATAACCAAGTCTGAATAACCATAGTTTGTTTGCTAGTATTTTTTTCTCAAATAAAAATGGAATTCCATGAAAAAAGTGGCTAGTTCAGCTCACAACTCTATAATGTAGAATTCAGATGTTTTTGTTTAGACAACCATTTGTTATGCAGCAGAGGTGCTTATGAGTACCTTCCCTTTTACCAGTCATTCAGAATAGTAAGATGTATTTGAGTATCTAGTTCTAATAACATTGTTGTTGTTGTTGTTGTTGTTATGTGCCATCGAGTTGACCCCGACTCATAGCGACCCCTCCTTGGGTTTCCGAGGCAGTATCACTACGGAAGTAGGATTGCCCAATCTTCCTTCTGAGGAGTGGCTGGTGGGTTTGAACCGCCAGCCTTCTGGTTAGCAGTCAAGTGCTTTAGTCTCTATGCTACCAGAGCTCTATTTAGTAATTCTTCATCATGGATTCAAGGATATTCTTAAATGAAATTGACTTTTTTTTTCACTGCAGTTGTATAGCAGTGGATACTGGGAATATGTGTACAGTTCACTTCTCCTGCTTTGGCTTTTGCTAAGGTGACAGCAGTTTTACTCACTTTTGTTTTTAAACCATGAGCGCATAAGTCAATAGAGTGAAAAAAGAAAAGACTGTCTAACTACTATTGTGAAGACTGCTTTGACCTCTTGTACTCCTAAAAGGATCTTAGAGACTCCCAGGAGTCAGTGCACCTTATTTTTAGAAACTCTGCCCTAGAGAAATTCTTACACAGGTAACCATAAAACATGTTTAAAATGTTCGTGGAAGCAATATCCATAATAACAATAACAAGTATATGTTTTGGAAGCAAATACAAATGCTCATTAACAGATTGGATAAATTGTCTGCTTATGTAATTGGAAGCTGTAGAACAGTAGAAAATGAGCTATAGCTACATGCATTTCATAAACTTCTTTTGAGAATAAAATGCAAGCCACAGAGGAGGTGATATAATAGGATTTGATTTAAGTTCAAAACCAGAAAAAAAAATATATTGGTTATGGTTACATATATGGTAAAAATCTAATGGAAAGCAAGGGATTAGTTAGTCCAAAGTATAATAATGGTTACTGTGGGTGTGAAAGGGGGCTGGACTGGGAATTTGTGGCCAGGGGACCTCAAAGGTATAGTAAAGTCCAGTGGGTCCACTAGGATGCATTTCATTGTCATTCCTAACACCTTGTTGTTGTTAGGGGCCATCGAGTTGGCGCCAACTCACAGTAACCCTGTGTAAAACAGAACAAAACACTGCCTGCTCCTGTGTCATCCTCACAATCCTTGCCAATACTTGAGCCCATTGTTGGAGCCACTGTGTAAATCCATCTTGTTGAGGGTCTTCTCCTTTCTCACTGACTCTACTTTATCAAGCATGATATCCTTCTCCAGGGAATGGTTCCTTCTGATCAGAAGGACCTAACATGTTAGACATACAAATTTTATTTCATTGCATGTAATAGCTAACTAAATCAGAAAATGTTGATTTTTTTCCCCATGTAAGAGGATTCCATGATTAGTTGTTTTCATCCTTTAAGAGGATAGGGTTTTTTTCTTTTTTTTAAACAATACTTACATATTTAATTTAGTGACACTGATTATATTCATCATGAGCAACGATTACCACATTCCTTTTCCCAATTATTAGATAACTATGAACAAGAACTTGGTGCAAGAATTTTTAAAAGACAAGCAAACACATAAAAGTATTTAAAAAAATGGGTTTATTTTTAACATAATTTTTTCCAGTGCCTGTTGTGCTAATTGGTTTGTTTGTGTTTGGTCAATATTGATTTATGTGAATAATCATAAGAATTCAAAAGGTTTTAAACTGATACCATGAATTATCACCTGGCAGGTCTTTCTGTCAATGAAGACTCACACATACATTTGAGTATACTTACTGAAGAGTAAGTATTCCATAATGGGACTTGTTTGAAAAAGTTATAGAAACTATTTTAATAAATCAAACTGTCTGGACTATTAGTTTTCCTTAGTTAGTGTTTGTATCTTTACTCACATATGTGTCACCATTGTTGTTGTTGTTGTTATGTGCTGTCGAGTCAGCCCCGACTTTATGTAGTTAAATTTATTATTATTTTTTTAATCTCTTCCAGTGCTTTCATAGTGCTTTGGGGAGTCCTCTATGTTAAAAGTAGGTAAATAGTTACCCTTTATCTCCCTGGAATTCATTTTGAGTCAGTTTATCCCTGTATGCACCCCATCCTTACTAACTAATTATGCCAGCATAATTTTTTTTCATAAATTTTCATTATATTAGATTCTTTAACATACCAGATCTGTTTTGAGAGCTATCTTATTTGTTCCATTGATTGAATTTTTTTGTTTTTTTGGGGAAGGGCTGGTACACAATGATTGTTATAAATGTAGAATATGTTTTATTATCCTAAATGAGAACTCTCCCTTCATTACTCTTTTCTCAAAAAAACTTTAAAGCTTTTTTCACCTATTATTTATTCTAAATAAACTTTTGAGTTATTATCTTAACTTCCTCTAAAATTTCATTGAAATTTTAAATGTGATTTCATTAAACCTATACATTAAATCTGTAAAGAATTAACATATTGACATATTTATGATAACTTTCCATCAGCAAGACTTGTAGTTTGCCATTTAGCATCTCTCTAAATATTTTTAGTTTTCCTGAGCAAACTATGATACAGTGGTATAGAGACACTATTGAACAATATTTAATAACACAGACCCTGAGCCCAGATCACCTGGATTTGAGTCTTGGCTTTACCCTTTGTAGCAGTATGACCTTGGATAATTTACTTAACCATTCTATTCCTCATTTCCTTCATAAGTAAAATAGGGAGAATAGTAGAATTACTCCCTCCTAGGGTTGACTAGTGCCTAAGGCACTTGACTGCTAACCAGAAGGCTGGCGGTTCAAACCCACCAGCCACTCCTCGGAAGGAAGGTTGGGCAATCCTACTTCCGTAGTGATACTGCCTCGGAAACCCAAGGAGGGGTCGCTATGAGTCGGGGCCGACTCGACGGCACTTAACAACAACAACAACAACAACAGGGTTGACTGGAGATCAATTATCAAAGCAGGTCAAATGTTTAAATTAGTACCAAGCACATTGTACAAAATAAGTTGTTGTTGTTGTTGTTATGTGCCGTCGAGTCATACCTGACTTATAGCGACCCTCCTTGGGTTTCCGAGGCAGTATCACTACGGAAGTAGGATTGCCCAACCTTCCTTCCGAGGAGTGGCTGGTGGGTTTGAACCGCCAGTTGTCTGGTTAGCAGGCAAGTGTCTTAGCCACTATGCTACCAGAGCTCCCGTACAAAATAAGTATGAACTATTATTAAGGTTTATATATGTCCAATACATTTCTTGATAGGTTTACCTAGTAAATTTTACTTCTTGTACTCTTGCAAATGTGACATTTGATTTCTTTTAGTACATACAAAAGCAGAATGAAAGCTTTACTCTCTGTAAGTTCAAAACCTTGTTGAACAATCTAGGCAGCAGTTCACAAAAATATACAAAAAGTGTACCAAGATAGTTCATGATGAATTGGATTGACACAGATCACAGTGAACGTTTAGAAGAGAGAGAATCATCAGAGAAAACTAAATGACATTACCCTTTCTGCTTTGGGAAGCAATTGGTTCTTCTGTATATTCTTAACATTGTGTGGAACTGCAGCTCACATGAGGTCAATTCTTTGGAGGACAAAAAGGCCCAGAAGAAAACTTGTGCCATAAAACCACAATTAAAAGATATCAAAAAAGCGACACTGTTCTTGAATGTTAATATTTTATCCTGATATATATGCATCTATACACTGCATTTATAAATCTAATATATGTGCTTGTAAAAAATCCAAAATTACAGAAATTATAGTGACATGGCATAGTGCCTAAAGCAGTTGACTGCCAACCAGAAGGCTGGTGGTTTAAGCCCACTAGCCATTCTTTGGAAGAAGGATTGGGGAACCTACTTCCATAGAGACACCACCTCGGAAACTCAAGGATGGGTTGCTATGAGTCAGAATTGATTTGACAACAAGTGCTTACCTACCAAAAAAAGAAAAATATTTTCCAGTCTTCTCTCTGAGATATAACCATTATGAAAAGTTTATTTTTTCTTTTTCCTGATGTTTTAATGCAAATGCATCATTATTTATATGCTATTTAAATAGAGATGGGATAACTTTACACATGACTGTTACGCAACTTGCTTTTTGTGAATTGTTATAGATAATCTATAATATAGGCTGTGGATCGCATGCTGTACCAGTCTCCAGGACTAATTGTTTCCATGAATCTTTGGTTTTCTTCATTCTTCTTTGCTCTGGATGAGGAAAGACCCATTGTTGCATCTACATGGCTGCTTGCAAGCTTTTAAGATCCCAGTCCCTACTCATCAAAGTAAGAGGTGTTATAGAGATTATCTATAACAAGTCACAAAAAGCAAGTTGTGTAACAGTCATGTGTAAAGTTATCCCATCTCTAGGAGCTCTGGTAGCATAGTGCTTAAGCACTTGACTGCTAACCAGAAGGCTGGTGGTTCAAATCCACCAGCCATTCCTTGGAAGGAAGATGAGGCAATCTACTTCCATAGTGATACTGCCTCTGAAACCCAAGGGGGGGTCACTATGAGTCGGGTCTGACTAGATGGCAAATAACAACAACAACAAATAGATAATCTCTGTAAGTCAGAATTGACTCAATGGCACTGGGTTTAGTTTTTAAAATATATTTCCATGCATAAATAGGAAATTTTTTTCTTTTTCATTTTTTTA
>NW_006921712.1:2596080-2605917 GCF_000298275.1 Orycteropus afer afer
TCTCCAGGACTAATTGTTTCCATGAATCTTTGGTTTTCTTCATTCTTCTTTGCTCTGGATGAGGAGAGACCCATTGTTTCATGTACATGGCAGCTTGCAAGTTTTTAAGATCCCAGTCGCTACTCACCAAAGTAAGAGATGGAACAATGTTTTGTGTAGTATGTTATACCAATTGAGCTTGATGTCCCTTGGGACTATGGGCCCCAACCCACTGGTTCAACTACTCAGTTCTTCTGGGTAGCTGGCTGTGACCAAAAAAGTGACTACAACCTTGTCCCTTGTCAGCTCTACTATACACCTGGGAATTCTTACAGATCATACAAATACACTTACAGGACCTCTACTGCCAAACCTATACATGGTCTTAGGTATACTCCCCACTACTTGGACATAAATAGTTCAGCCTGTTACCCATCTATCCACCCGTATACCCATGTTTGACTTCACTGGCAAACTTCACTTTTTTTTTTTTCCCAAACATTGACAGACTTTTTTTATTGGGGGATTCCCACCTGGGACCCCTCTTAAATAAAAAAGTGCATAGAAAAGAAGAGATTTAGAAACCTTTGTACAATATCTACATCCTGGGCCCTCAGGGCAGGAAGGGGGCCTTTGCTAGGTGGGCTGGAGGAGTGAGGGCAGGGACCCTGTCACCTGTAGGTCTACATCCACCCTGAACATGTGGGTGGGGGTGAGATGCTCTGGGAGGGACTAAGGAGTTTCCCCACCCCTGGGAAGGATAAAATGGCAGGAGGAGGGGATCTCCACAGTTTTAGTTAAGGTACTGATGGCAGTACTTGGTACTACAGTTACAGGGCAACTTATTGCTGGCATCCTCAATGGGGAACTTGTAGTCATAGGTGAGCTCCTCGCCATGCAGTATGTGGCACAGAGTGAAGATGACGATGTGCCTCTGGCCCTCCACATGGATGACATGAGAGAAGAAATTGGGCTCATATGAGTGGTTGATGAAGCAGGTAGCATTGCTTTGATATCTTCTTGAGGTGGAGAAAGCACATGGCCATGGGTAGCTCCAGGCTGGTAACACATCTGGTTGACCTGAGCTGCACCTCATCCTCTTCCTCATCACAGGTGACCCCTTCAGGAAGCACTCAGTGCTGGGAAACCAAGACTTTCTGTTCTTTAAAACCCATTTGTATTCTGTTGCCTGAAGGAATCAATAGGCAGTAAAATATTATCTGTCATATTTTTAGCTTATAATTTCAAATACCTAAGCTCACAGAAAAGCTTTGAATGTTTGCTGAAGATACAGAAGAGAAAGATTGTTTGCTTGAAGATCTGAGTAACTTGGAAAGGGTGGGAAAGGGGACCTTCATTCATCTTAAGAGAAAAATGGCTTGGAACTGGCCTCTGTAGAGGAGATAGGACTCCTGGACTCAGTCATGATTTCCTGGCTACCGATGGCATGGTGCCTGAGGCATTTGACTGCTAACCAGGAGGTTGGCAGTTCAAACACACCAGCTGCTCCATGGAAGGAAGATGGGGCAATCTACTTCCATAAAGATTTACTGCCTTGGAAACCGAAAGGGAGTTGCTATGAGTTGGAATTGACCTAATGGCAGTGAGGTTTTTTTCTTTTTTTCTTTTTTTTTTTTTTTGTGCACCCTGCAAAGGTAGAGGGTCTTAGAGAGGATGTGCTGCTTGGTGAATCTGGAAAGATAAAATCTTTAACAGGCTTTAGAAATATTCCAGTGTCCCAGGCATGAAATACACTATGGCAAGAGCTACTGGACTTTATAAGATACCTGGGACAGGGTATGCCTGTTCATCAGAGGTCCCTCTACACTTTATTAGTGCTTTCTCCTTGACACTGTGGAAGGTACTGAAACTGGGCAAGAACTTCAAAATAACTCAGTGTCTTCTCCATTGGCCATGTGGAATTGGGGCCAAAAATAGTCTTTTTTTCTTAAAAGGAAATTATAGCTGTTATTATTGTTATTATTGAAACCTGACTTAATAGATTACATTTCACCCCTGTCACATCATTATGTTCAGAACTGTGTCATTTCAATGAACCACCTACCTAAATATTATATTTAATTAGGCCCTTTTGATGTACATTTAAGGAATTCTTGGAGCATAGTGGGTAAGATATTTAGCTGCTAACCAGAAGGGCAGTGGTTCAAACCTGCCAGCTGCTCTGCACAAGGAAGATGAGGCAATCTACTTCTACAAAGATTTACAGCCTTGGAGACCCAATGGGAGTTGCTATGACTTGATGGCAGTAGGTTTTTATTTTTTTTAAATGCACATTTGGATTCTTTCTAGTTCATACTATTATAGATAATCCAGCAGTGAACATCTTTTTACACAGTGACTATTTCTATGTGGCAAACTTTTGTAAATTCATAAATATTGAAATATTCAACTGACCGTTCTGCATAATCACTATCAGGAATAAAATCGTCTCTAATTTCTCCTTCTTGCTAAACTTGTTTTATTAATCTTTCAAAAATATTTGTCATTCAGATGTTTTTTTCTTTTTTTAAATATATTTTCTTCCAGCAGAAGTGAACACTTTTTAAAATATAGGCCAGTAAGAACCTATTTCAAATTAATATAGTTTCTTCATTACATTATTGAAGGAAATTACAGTACATATGTATATATACGGGAGCTCTGGTAGCTTGTACCTATATATATAAAATGTATATATTCTATTTAAAAAAAACTCACTGCCATCGAGTCAATTGCGACTCATAGTGACCCCTCCTTAAGTTTCCGAGGCAGTATCTCTTCAGAAGTAGATTGCCCAGTCATCCTTCCAAGGAGTGGCTGGTGGGTTTGAACCACTAGCCTTCTGGTTAGCAGTCAAATGCCTTAGGCACTACACCACCAGAGCTCCACATACAATATATAAATTATATGTATATGTGTGTGTGTGTATACACATATTTACACACACACATGTATAATGTAGGAGATTTGGTGGCATAGTGTTAAAACATGTTAAAGAAGATAAACCAAATCCACTGCCGTTGAGTCATAGTGACCTCCATAGGATTTCCAAGTCTAGATTTTTACAGAAACAAACTGCCTCGTCTTTCCCCCATGGAGCAGCTGGTGGGTTCAAACTACCAACTTTTGTTTAACAGCCAAATGCCTTAACCCCAGCACCACCAGAGCTCCTTACCACAGTGCTATGAGACCTCCTTATCACTTGCTACAGTGAGAATTAAAACAGATAATGGGTGTGAAATGTCCTGGTGAGAGAAGAAAGATCTAGTTTCTCTGTCCTGGCTGGTCTATTTGTGGTTTTTACTTTTATTTTTTAACTAAAGAAGTAATACATAAATATATTTTCATTTATAAAAACTTAATTCTCAAATTGTTAAACAAACATGATTATTGTATTTGTTTATTATGGATTTATGTCTGATTTAGCTCATTAATGATAAACAGTAAAAATGGAGGACAGTAGAATGGATTTAAATAGTGATGAAAGAATTCTGAAATAAGATCACTGTGCTAAATATAAAACTTGTTAATGTCCTACAGGACAATTAAACTAACTTTTGGGAGTTATGCTCTATACTGGACAGGAAAAAGAAATCATCAACCATTAAAATTTTTTTGTAAGTTAGCTCTAATTTTAAAAAAGAAAAATTGCAAATGTCTGGACCCTAACTTTTTGCTGGTCAAAGTTACATTTGCAGAGATATTCAGATGATTCTCAGACAAACATATTAAAAGAGCATATAGTCATATTTTTATCTTATTTCCATGTTTTTGGTAAATATTCCTGAAGAGTATGTCCTGTGATCATAAATATCCTTAATGGTAAAGAAAACAAAAATCCTCACAACTGGACCAATAAGCAGCATCATGATAAATGAAGTTGTCAAAGACTTCATATTACTTGATTCTACAATCAACACCAATGGAAGCAGCAGTCAGGACATCAGATGACATATTGCATTGGGCAAATTTGCTGCAACAGACCTCTTTCAAGTCTTGAAGAGCAAAGATGTATTCTTGAAGACTAAGGAATGCCTAACTCAAGCCATGGTATTTTCAGTTTCCTCATATGCATGTGAGACCTGGAAGATGAACAAGGAAGATCGAAGAAGAGTTGATGCTTTTGATTTGTGGTATTGATGAAGACTACTGAAAGTACCATGAACTGCTAAAAGAACTAACAAATCTGTCCTGGAAGAAGTGCAGCTGGAATGCTCCTTGGAAACAAGAATGGCCAGACTTCGTCTGACTTACTTTGGTCATGTTGTCAGAAGGGACCATTCTGTGGAGAAGGATATTATGCTTTGTAAAATTGAGGGTCAACAAAAAGAAGGCCCTCAACAAGATGGATTGGCACAATGGTTGCAACAATGGGCTAAGATATAACAAGGTTAAGAAGCTGGCACAGGACTGGGCACTGTTTCGTTCTGCTGCACATAGGGTCGCTATGAGTCAGAGACAATGTGATGGCACCTAACAACAAATAATTTATAGCATTTACACAATCATGATTATAATATTAATTGTACAATTCATTGATACTATTGCTTTAAACCAATTTTCTTTATTTTAGAAGAAATTCTGAGCAAAATCCTATGGTTATACCAAGTCAGTGGTGGCTGTTTCATGAAGTCTGTGAAACTGTGCCTTAATATTTTATGTTATCTCTTAGATTCCACCTGATTTAATTCACATATATGCCTCAAAATATGTCAATTAATGTACACATGGGTCCTTACATGGTCAACAAATTACAACCATGCAATATTAATGCTAAAGAGACTACTGGTGGCTTTGTAAATTTCCCAAAGTGATACTTTTTTTTTATCACATCAATCATGTCAGAAATATTTTAACTCTTCTGTGAGCTAATTTGTTTTTAGGCTAGGAACCAAGAACCTCTCAATTTGCCTCCACCAAGTTTTGCTCTACAATACTTGTGATAGAAGGTATATCATTCTTTCCACAAGATTCACAGTCTACCAATACTCTGATCTGCCAGGAAAGGACAGTCTTTCCTATCTGTAAAGGACATTTTTGCTATCTTTGCTATGTCCCAGATGAGTTTCTTAAGAATGCTCTGTAGGTAGCATTTCTGTATATGAACAGCAGTTCTTGCATAATAATGGCACCATTTTACTAAATGATATTTACCCATGCCTTTTTATATATGAGTATTTCTATTTATGATGAGTGCTGGTAGCATAGTGCCGAAGGCACTTGACTGCTAACCAGAAGGCTGGCAGTTCAAACCCACCAGCCACTCCTCAGAAGGAAGGTTGGGCAATCCTACTTCCGTAGTGATACTGCCTCGGAGACCCAAGGAGGGGTCACTACGAGTCGGGGCCGACTCGACAGCACATAACAACAACAATAATGATAATGTTCTTGATTTCTTTTTGAAAAAATGAATTTTCAAATTCAAATAATTTTGAAAAATATTTCAAACTTATGCAAAAATAGAAATAAGAGCTTAACCTTCACTTTCCTGGAATTGATATGATTATAAATTTTTATTTAGCAAATTTTTTGGTTTATCCTGGTAGAGAAAAAGATTTTTATTGAAACCTTTTAAAATAACTAAATTGTCATAAAAACTAATGGGACTCATTAAAGACCCTGTATAATATATGAACATTGCTATGGGAAAATTTGGGAGCTCTGGTGCCTAAGGCATTTGACTGCTAACCAGGAGGCTGGGGATTCAAACCCACCAGCCACACCTTGGGAGGAAGTTTGGGCAATCTAATTCCATAGTGATACTGCCTCAGAAACCCAAGGAGGGGTCGCTATGAGTTGGATCTGACTCCACGGCAGTGAGTTTTTTTTTTATTAATGGGTAAATTTACTATAAGGACAACCAATATATATTTTCTATATAATCATATATGCCACCACTATTCTATCTACATCAGTATTTCATTATTTATAGGTACATGGTAGTTAGAATGAATGAAGTTTAAATGTAAATGTTAATCATATCTCTAAGCTTAATATTTTTAAACATATTCCTTTGAATTCCAGTTACTATAGACATCCTCATATATATGTTCTCCTGATGTCTCATTATCTCATAATTTACACATGATGTTTCATAGTATGTATTTACTGAATTTTGGGGGCTTATTGGAATAATATACTAAAGAATGTTTCATTTCAGCTTGCAAATATATAAATAGAGGGCTAGGAATAAATCAAGAAGAAAGTAAAAGGGTTTCCTTATATACGCATTTTGGGTCCGACTCAACGGCACATAACAACAACAACATATACTCATTAGAAAGTTGAACATTGAATAAAATTAATTTAATCTCATAAATTCCATTCAGCCTTCCTAATTCATTCTTGTTCTGCCTGATCTTGGGTCAGCAGTCTACTATCAGAAGTCATCTGCTTCTGAACTAAGAGTCCAGGAAATCCTAATTCCTGGTATATTTTGACAGCTTTGGTAGCATCATCACCTTACAATGGGGAGTCTGTACTCAAGGGTCTGTTCCTTTCCTTAAGTGTCCTTTAGTATATGCCTTTCCACTGAGGCTCTAAGTCTCTCCTTTTGTCTTGTTGCTTCTTTGAGAAGAACAATTTCTGTTTATAACAATCCTGCACACTTGAAGAGAAAGCAGAAACCAACTCTTTATGACAAAACTGAATGGCTCTAGTTGATTTATTACAGTTAACAATGATATCACAATGAAAGAGGGTAGAGTGCTCTCTTGAGGCAAAACCAAAACTAAACTCACTGCCATTAAGTCGATTCCAACTTATAGCGACCCACATTGGGTTTCCGAGGAGGCAATTATTTATGGAAGTAGATCGTACTATCTTCCTTTCTCAGAGCAGCTGGTGAGTTTGAACTGCCAGCCTTCTGGTTAGTAGTCAAATGTCTTAGGCACTACACCACCAGAGCTCCTTTTGTAAGGCATAATACATCATTATTTCATAAGGATATGACCATTGATTACTCTGACTAGGAACTATTATGTATAGTAAATGAACTGACGAATCTCCTTCATTCCATCCCATGCAACACAAATTATTTTATTGTTGTTATAAAGTGACATAATTTTTAAACCATGAAACGGTATCTCTTTTGTTGTTGTTACTAGGTGCCATCCAGTCAGCTCTGACTCAGAGTGACCCTATGTACAGAATGAAATATATCCTGGTCCTGTACCGTCCTCACAATTGTTGGCATGCTTGATCCCATTGTGGCAGGCACTGTGCCAATCCATCTCGTTTGAGGGTCTTCCTTCTACCCCCTCCTCTCTCTCTTTTATTTTTTTTTTTGCTGACCCTCTACTTTACCAAGCATGATATCTTCTACAGGCACAGGTCCCTTATGACAACCTGACCAAAGTGCAAGAGATGATGTCTGGCCATTCTTGCTTCTAAGGAGCACTCTGGCTGTACTTCTTCCAAGATATATTTATTCATTCTTCTTGGAGTCCATAGTATGTTCAATAATCTTTGCCAACACTATAATTCAGATGCATTAGTTCTTCTTCAGTCTTTCTTATTCATTGTCCATCTCTCTCATGCATGTGAGGTTATTGAAAACACCATGGCTTGGGTCAGGTGCATCTTAGTCTTCAAATTGATGTCTTTGCTCTTAAACACTTTAAAGAGGTCTTTTGCAGTATATTAACCCAAGGCAGTACATCATTTGATTGCTTAATTGCGGCTTCCATAGGCACTGATAAGGATCCAAGTAAAATGAAATCCTTAATAACTTCAATTTTTTTATCGATTTATCTTGATGTTGCATGTTGATCCAGTTTTGAGGATATTTGTTTTCTTTATGTTGAGGTGTATTCTATACTGAAGGTTGTAGTCTTTAATCTTTATCAGTAAGTACTTCAAGTTTTTTTCACTTTTGTGTCATCTGCATATTACTGGTTGTTAATGAGTCTTTCTCCTATCCTGATGCTTCATTATTCTTCATAGAGTCCAACTTCTCAGATTATTTGCTCAGCATAGAGATTGAATAAGTATGGGGAAAGGATACAAGGCTGCTGCACACCTTTCCTGATTTTCACTATGCAGTATCCCCTTGTTCTGTTCTAATGACACTTTCTTGGTTTATACACAGGTTCCTCATGAGCACAATGAAGTGTTCTGAAATTCCAATTCTTCACAATTGTATGCGTAATTGTTATGATAATTTGTTATGCTCCACACAGCCTTTGCATAGTCAATAAAACCTAGGTAAACATCTCTCTAGTACTCTTTCCTTTCAGCCCAAATTCATCTGACATCAGTAATGATGTCCCTTATTCCACATCCTCTTCTGAATCTGGCTTGAATTTCTGATTGTTCCCTGTCATCAGAGTGCTGCAACTGTTTTTGAGTTATCTTCAGCAAGATTTTACTTGCGTGTGATATTAATTATATTGTTAAAAAAAATTACTGCTCTCTGTTGGATCGCTTTTCTTTAGAAAGGGCATAAATATGGATCTTTTCCAATCAGTAAGCCAAATAGCTCTCTTCCAAATTTCTTGGCATAAATGAATGAGTTCCTCCAATGTTGCATCCATTTGTTGAAATATCTCAGTGGGTAGTCTGTCAGTTTCTGAAGCCAATAGCTTCAGTGAACTTGGACTTCTTCCTTCAATACTGTCATTTCTTGATCATATGCTACCTTCTGAAATGGCTGAATGCTGACCACTTCTTTCTGTTACAGTGACTGTGGATTATTTCCACCTTTTTTTTTTTTTATGCTTCCTGTGTCATTCATTATTTACCCATAGAATCCTTCAATATCAAAATTTGAGGTTAGAATTTTTTCTTCAGCTTGAAAAATGCTGAGAGTGTTTTTCTAATTTGAGTTTCCAACACCAAGGCTTTGCATGTGTTTTTAATTATATTGTTAAATAATTGCCACTATCTGTTGGATCACTTTTCTTTAGAAAGGGCACAAATGTGGATCTTTTCCAATCAGGAAGCCAAATAGCTGTTTTCTAAATTTCTTGGCATAAATTTTCATCACAATTTTTCCTCTTGAACTGCCCTTTGAAATCTTCTATTCAGTTCTTTTACTTCATCATTTCTTCCATTAACCTTAGCTACTCTCTATTCAAGAGAAAGTTTCAGAGTCTCTTCTGATATCCATTTTGGTCTTTTCTTCCTTTCTTGTCTCTTTAGTGATCTTTTGCTTTCTTCATATGTAATGTCAATGTCATCCCACAGCTTATCTGGTCTTCAATCACTGTTCAGTGCACAAATGTATTCTTCATATTGTCTCTGTGTTCATGTGGGATATACTTAAGGTCATTAAAATTCATGAATTTGTTTTAATTTTCCTCAGCTTCAACTTAAACTTGCATATGAGCAATTTGGGTTGTGTTCCTCAGTCAGCTCTTTGCCTTATTTTCTGACAGTTTTGAGCTTCTTCATCACCTCTTTGCACAAATAAGGTTGATTTGATTCCTGTGTATTTCATCTGGTGAGATTTACATGTATATTCCCTATTTATGTTGTTTAAGCAGATTATTTGCAATGAATAAGTTGCTGGTGGTACAAAATTTTATCGTGCACTCTCTGGAGTTATTTCTATCATCAAGGACATATTTTCCAACTATCAATACTAGCCCCAGGGTTACAGGTGAGGAGAGACAACTCAGGGACACCCGAAGTAGCAAATGGGAAGAGCAGGAGAAATGGGATTAAAAGCCAGGAAGCCAGAGAGAAGAGCAGTCACCCAAAGGGATTAGGTGAGGAGAGGCAACTCAGGCCCACCCAGAGTATCAGGCCAGAAGAGCAGGAGAAAGGGGATAAAAAGCCAGGAACCCAGACAGAAGAGCAGTCAGCCCCAGGGTTACAGGTGAGGAGAGACAACTCAGGGACGCCCGGAGTAGCAAG
>NW_006921712.1:2628287-2629122 GCF_000298275.1 Orycteropus afer afer
GATTATCTTCTGTGTCTGTATTTATTGGTTTCCCTTTTCTTTGTTGAAGAGGGTCTGTGCAATCCTTCTGCCTAGTCCGCCATCTTGCCCCTATTTGTATTCTTTTCAATTCCTTATCAGAGAGTTCCAATGCTGCTTCTTCCTCAGGGATGTTGCAGTGATTTGCTTGATGTGGCCCTTCTAGCCACTGTCCTCCATTCTGTGATGTTTTGTAAATGCCATTATCCATACCTGTTTGGGGTGGTGTGGTAGGTAAGGTCAGCTATCAACTTGGCTTGGCAGCTGGCAGTAGTCATTCCCTATAATGCCTGGCAATGCACTCTATAATGGGATTTAGGTTATTTCTGTTGGGACAACACAATTGGAATGTATCATGAGTCCTGCCTTGCTGAAGGGTAAAATTCAGATCACCACCCTTAGCTTCCTTGACGGTATACCTATGAATCTCCTGGGAAGATTTGCCCTCCTCTTGCTCTGGTTTTGTGTCTTGGCTCATCCTCACCTCACCTGAATTTGGGACAGCAGCCGTCATCTGATCTGCTGATTGAGGTTCATCAAACCCCGAGAATTGGGAGGATCCTTCAGACCTACTCATGGACCTGGGACTTGCCAGCCTGCCAGCCTCCACCACTACTACATGAGATGACTCCTTTGGTGTCTGTGAGGCATAACAGCGAAATATGGAACCCTAAGACTGGGCAAATTACTGGGAGGAGGAAGAGGAGTTAATATCTGAAATCATGGAGTGGTATGGTAGTTTGGACATTTGGGACATCTTTAACCTCCACCTCATGGGGACTGGCCTTGTGCTGATCTTTCTGAGAGAAATTGTTCA
>NW_006921712.1:2629597-2651744 GCF_000298275.1 Orycteropus afer afer
AGAGGACAATAAGAGAAAAAAATGTAGGGTAGAAAACTAATGCAGAAAAAAAAAGAGAAAAACACAAAAAGGAAAGCAAGGAATAGAGTTAACCATGAGAAAGGGAAAAAAAAAAAAAAAATGCAACCAGGAACAGGGAAAAGAAAAAAAGTAAAACTAGGACCTGGGATGGGAAGAATAAAGAGCAATAGTAAAAAGGATAAAAGTAATAATAATAGTAGTAGTTTTAAAACAGACAAAAACAAGCAAACTAAAAAACAGAAAAAAGAAAGAAAAAACAAAAAACTGGGGGAGGGCAGGGCAGGGCACCCAGGCTCCATCAGAGCACACAGACTGGGATGGAGTTCCTGCAGGCCCAGAAGATGGGTGGGAGTAGGGGATACCTGTGCCTCTGTCCACCAAGTGGGTGTGGGGTATAAGAGTAGCAAGGAATGTTGCACCTTTCCAGTTGTCCAGGTCTGGAATGTCCTTGGGGTTACTGGTGAGTGAAGCTTGTTCTTAAGCCTTTGGAATCTGGGAGAATGCTGTTGCTTTAAATATCCAAAATTGTCAAGCCACTTGTAAACATTCAAAATTGCTGCACCCTCCAGACAGACAGAAGTCCACAGCTCACCCCACCATCCTCTTCAAGGCTCCCTCCCCTTTTATTCCCCAGCCACCAGAGCAGTCCTCCGTGCAGTCCCTGGGTTTCAGGGTTGATTTTTATGTTAATTCTTAGGTCCTACCACCACTCAGCAATATCCAAGCTGTCTGTGCCATCAGGATCGCTGCCAGACCACAGCTCCGTATCGGTCCGTTTTTGGTATTTTCATGAAAATTCTTCTGCTAGATGGAATTTAGTCCACTTCTATATCCTTCCCATCAAGGCTCAGTGGTCCAGGATTGTCTTCTGTATCTGTATTAATTGGTTCCCCTTTTCTATGTTGAAGAGGTGCAGTCTTTCTGCCTATTCTGCCATCTTACTGGAACTCGAACTTATTTTTCTGAGTATAGAGTCTGATCCTAGGGAAAAACATTCTCAGAGGTGACTAGTCACTTGATTAAGATAGAAATGTAAATGCAAGAAATGGTTGTAGTTTGGCTGTCTCATAGTCCAGAGTGAATACAATATTTTAAAATAAATATTTCAGAAGATTATATAAAGAAAATTAACTCTTTGAGAAGTGAGAAATCTTGCTTGTTAAAACAAAAAGTTAATAGCTGCCGAGTGAGAGTATTCTATAATCTTTGCTATTTGAGCAAATTATACAGAAGATAAATAATGACATTTTGCTATCTCTTACTAACAGAAGGCAGAACCCTGGTGGTGCATTCATTAAAGTGCTCAAAACCACAACTGCTCTGTGAAAAAAAAGTTGTGACAATCTGCTTCCAGAAAGAGTTATAACTGTGGAAATGGTATGGCAGTTCTACCCTATCGTATAGGGATGCTATGAGATGGAACCAACTCTACAGCAGTGGGTTTAGTTTTTGGGTGTTAAGAGCAGGCTGAAGACCTTAAGCCAATTTTGAGTTACTTGTTGTTGTTATGTGCCGTCGAGTTGGCCCCGACTCATAGCGACCCCTCCTTGGGTTTTCGAGGCAGTATCACTACGGAAGTAGGATTGCCCAACCTTCCTTCCGAGGAGTGGCTGGTGGGTTTGAACCGCCAGCTGTCTGGTTAGCAGGCAAGTGTCTTAGCCACTATGCTACCAGAGCTCCCTTGAGTTACTAGTGTTCTCTTTTTTACAAATAAGCTGCTTTTGCCTATTAATTTTAATGGAGCTTTTATTTATGTTTTAACATACACAAAATATTCATATAGGTAGATGACAATATTATATAAAGTTTTTAACCTAAGCTTTAAAATATAATTAACCTTAATATACTTATGAGCAAGGCATAACCACATTAATTTTGTCATCTTATTTGGAAGTTTTCAAAAAGGAAATTTAGTAAAAACCATGGTTGGCAGCACTGTACCTAGTCTTTTTTCTCTCCTGCTGTGAATTTTAATTTATTTAAACTTGTAGTGCCTAAGGCATTTGATTGCTAACCAGAAGGCTGGTGGTTCAAATCCACCAGCCACTTTTTGGAAGGAAGGTTGGGCAACCTACTTCTGTAGTGATGCTGCCTCGGAAGTCCAAGGAGGGGTCACTATAAGTCGGATTCGACTCAACGACAGGTTTTTTTTTTTTCTTTTTTAGGTAACTAAAATTTTCTCTTTTATTAATTCAATTTAATATTATTTTAGGTTCTTAATACTATTTAGGGATATGCGTATTAAGTGTTGTATAAGTAAGTAGCACAATCACTGTTGGAATGAAAAATTGGTCATATAAAACCTGAATTTTTTGCACATTCAATGCAGATGTCAAACTAAGTCTACGTGATTTGCAACAGTGTCTAAAATTCATAAAATCCAATATTTTTTTTTCTAAAAATCACTTAAGTTTAGTTCACTTAATCACTTGTTAGTTTAGTTCACAAATATGTACATTTTAATAACCTTAAATGTTATTTGGAAATAAAGACAACTTATCTGGCATATATAACCATATAGAAAAATTTAGGAAGTTCAAATGAATTAGGCTATTCATGAGAAAAACAAAACTCAAAGCTTGCATAACAGAAAATGTATATTTGTATCCCACATTATGATGATTTCAGGGAAACATAGCTGTTTTTAAAGCAAACAAATTCAAACCAGTCTGATGGATTTGATGAGTTCAGAGGTTTGCCTTAATTTGGAGTATTATGTAAACTTAAAGCCAGATATACTCCTCCATTTAACAACAACAAAAAATAATAAAAAATAAATAAAAATAAATATTTATAGAAGTTTGCTTTATATCATTTTAATATGCATCTTTCTAGCTCCCATTTTATGTGTTTCCTGATAGAATTATTCTGTAATAACGTTCTGTGATTTCCTTTTTCACTTACTATCATGTCTTGGATATCTTTCTGTGTTAGTAAATACCAAAAAACAAACCAAACTCACTACCATTGAGTTGATTCCTACTCATAGTGACCCCCAGTGGGTTTCTGAGATGGTAAATCTTTACAGAAATAGACTGCCCAGTCTTGCTTAGGGGAGAGCCAGGTGGTTGAAACACCATCCTTCTGATTAGCAGTTAGATGCCTTAGGCATTGAGCTCCTTTAGTTCTCTTCAATAGCTGATGTGATTTATAATAGTAGAACTTTGGATTGTGACCCAAATAACAATCCAAAATTTCATTCACAGCCTCCTATAAATCACATTAGCTGTTTATACCATCTTTGACACGATCTCAAAGTTCATATATTCTTTTGAAACCACATTGGATCATTGAAAAAATATTTTTGAGTATTTACTCTGTGGTGGGCACTGTTCCAGACACAGGAAATATGAGAATAAAAAAAGACTTACTGTCCTTTCCTAAGGATCTCTGCTGTGTTATGATACTTTGTACCCACATTCCAATAACCTTTAACAATCTGACATTCTCCTCTCCCCCATGTCTTTCCATTGCCCATGGTCCCTAGGCTTTCCCTGTTTTTTTTTTTTTTTAATATCTGTGCTTCAATCTGTGCTTATCTCCACTTTCAATCCTTTACTGAATATGGTACCTTCTCCTGCTGCTGTCTGTGGCTCCTGAATCAGATTCTGTGGCCCATCTCTGGCTAGACTGTGACCCAGGAGGTCAGAGGCCCTTCATAGTAAGCCAGACCTCAGTCCCTGTGATCCTGTTTCTGAGGACATGCTCTATCTCTGCAGTGTAAAAGGAGGCAGATACTTTGATCCTTCTGTTTCTTCTCAGTTGAACCTGACCTTTTATATTAGAGATTGAACTTTCCTTTACCGAAGAAGTCTTCTGAGTTTAGAGGAGAGGTATATACAATAGAAGGGATTGCCTGAGAGCTCTCATGTCAGCTAATTCTTTTTATTATTGTATGCTTTAATGTTAGCTGAGTTGTGATTACATTGCATCAAGAAAGGGGATTGTTTTTGTGCTTCAACAATGTACCCCACATAGTCTCAACTCTTGGCCCAAAATTTCTATGCTTCTGTTAGAATCAGAACAAGAGGAGAGAACACTCTTATTCTTTATTGCTCACCTGCCTAAAACACATTATGAGAGATAAGAGGGCAAGAAGTAATTCTTGTAGAAAGATTACCACTTTACTCATCAATCTTCCTGACATTACCATTTTCACAGAAAAAATAGTTTTGTTATAAAGCTAAAGCAGAGTTGGTGCATCCTTATTTATTCATTCACAACAGGTTCTCAGTAAATATTAATTTATAACAAGAACAAATATCTTCTTGCTTAATCAAGTTACTTGTGGGTTTTGATAAGAATTTGAGTTTTGCATAATGATCAGCTTTTGTTTCAGAAGTAGTATATCCCAAGGAACAAAATTTACTAGTTATCAAAAATTGGGGTATGAATAAAATTACAGATAATGAATATAACCTTAAACATTTGATAAGAAAAAAGAGATGACATATTTCTGAGAAGTCGTGACCAAGGTGAATTTTTATAATAATTGAGAAACTGAAGAAGCTTGCATTTTAAAGCAATTTCTCAGGCAAATTTGTGGGTAAAGC
This sequence comes from Orycteropus afer afer, assembly GCF_000298275.1. Taxonomy (NCBI): domain Eukaryota; kingdom Metazoa; phylum Chordata; class Mammalia; order Tubulidentata; family Orycteropodidae; genus Orycteropus; species Orycteropus afer. The sequence continues at coordinate 2,634,172 of NW_006921712.1, forward strand.
AAACATCAATATATGTCATGCTTTTTAGTGACTGCATAATATCCTAAATATGGATGTACCATAACATGTTTTATTATGGACAGTTAGGTTATATCTCTTTTTAATTGGTGCTGAGGTAAGCATCATTTTATATTTATGTTTCTCAGTCATGGAGATGTTTTTATAGGATAGGAATCTAGGAGAGGTTGCTGGGCCATAGTTTACCTTCTTGGTTTTAATGCCTACATTGCATTATATTATGATATAACAATTTATTTAACCACTTCCATGATGTTGGACAGGTCGATTGTTGCCAATGTTTATTTTTCTTAAAGTACATTGTAGTTTTAAGCAGTTGGGAATGAGCCTAACTTTAGGTCTATTCTTTTTTTAAAAAGATGGTTCAGATAATGCATGGACTTTAGAATTTTGCACCAATCATGTTTTGAGTCTTCGTAATTTTGAGAATAAGCAGTGCAGACTTGGATTGTTCATGCCCACTTGAATCCAAGAAAGGATAATTGATTGCTAAAGCTTAGAGAATGTCTTTGAGTTTAGATACCGTCATAAATTTCAGCCTTACATGTATTACATAGAAGGCACCCGGCCTTCAAACTAGTACAATGAAGCAACATTGGAAAAGATCCCAGTTTTTAAAATGTGAGTGAACCAGAACACTGACCTGAACAAGAAAAAATTATATGTTGAAGTCCTGCTAGAGACTTAATCTCCCTCTTAGAAAAGAAGGGCAGCATGTGCATTACATAGAGACCAAACTTCTTGACTGCCTGAGATGAAAACAATGGTATGGTGCCTGGCTTAAAGATGATAGTTGACTGTGCTGCTTTGAATGTTTGTCACTCTCCACACACAATAATCCTGATAATAATCCAATGTCACACATCAAACTCCTGAAAAGGCACATGACACCTCTCCTGAGTCTCTGGTACCAGGCTTCAGCCTATAATTTTTCTCATTTTGGTTAGAGTTCCAGAGCATTGAAATTTTTAAAATTCGAGTCTTGTCAGTTTTCGCTTCATTGACCATGACAGAATCAAGTTGAACTGGTTCAAAGCCTGGGTGGTGCAGTTATTATAGAGCTTGACTGCTAACCAAAAAGTCAGTGGTTTGAACCCACCAGCCATTCCATGGGAGAAAGATGTGTCAGTCTGCTGCCATGAAGATTACAGCCTTGGAAACCCTATTGGGCAGTTCTACTCTATACTATCGTGTCACTATGAGTTAGAATTGACTCAGTGACAATGGATGGGAGACCAAAAAAAGATAAATTCAACATAGATATTTTTTTCGTGTTGACTGGAATGATATGCTTCCTTTCCTCTGTGTTACTTTATCTGTTTTATTTTGTTATTTCTCTCTGTTGACATACAGACATCCACACACAGAATTATTCATTTGTTCTACTGTTTTGTTTTTTTTTTTGTTGTTGTTGTTATGTGCCATTGAGTTGGACCTGACTCATAGCGACCCCTACTTGGGTTTCCAAAGCAGTATCACTATGGAAGTAAATTGCCCAACCTTCCTTCCGAGGAGTGGATTTGAACCTCCAGCCTTCTGGTTAGCAGTCAAGTGCCTCAGGCACTACGTTACTAGCTTTCTTTTATTTTTTAATATATCTCCTAAATTTCTAATCTTAATTTGGTGACTTCAGGCAAAGGCTGAATTGCAGCTTTCATGTGTATTATGATTTGGAAAAATGTTACTTCTTATTTAATGCAATCCATATTCAGCAGTACAAATAGCAATAAGAATAAGAATAATTAGAATGATGATTGCTACATTGCCTGCTAGGTACTTTACTAATTGCATAATACATTATTTCATTTTATTTCATTAAGAAACTTTTGAGGTCAGTAGAGTTCGTATTCCCCTTAGATAGAATAGGAAGCCACAGCACAATGGGTTAAAGTGACTTAAAGTTACACAGTCAGAAAGGATTAGAGTTTTAGGCAGGGCCCTAGAACCAACTGTGTGTTGGCTCAGGTTCTTACTGGCTTTTGAGAGCCACTTGTTAAATATTTAGGATTTTCTGTGCCAGTTTAAATACTGAGTGATATAAACTTATAAGTAAATATATTACAAAAAAGATAATAAATATTTAAAACATAACACACGCTGATTATTTCACTATATTTTATTATTATCTGTGCTGTAGAAGTTCTTTTCTTCTATTGTGTCTGCAAGGAAATACTATATAAACTCATGCTATGACTCATCTCCCTGTTCTGTGTTTAATATATGACATTGGTTTGGATTACCTGATTCACCAAAGAAATTTGTCATGTCATTGACAAACGAAATTCCAACATGTCCTATTTTTTTCACTTTCATCTTAGTGATTAATCTAAATAAAAATATTAACTAACATTTGCCAGTTACCTGATGACAGTGACACAATGGTATAATGATATTCACGACTTCTTTGTGGGCTCAGATAGTAATTAGTCTGATTTTGTGACTCTGTTGGTCATAGAATAAAAGAAATTGATGGTAGCTTTGTGAGAAATGACAACATTGAAGTTATAGATCTTATAAATTTACATTAGTGCTGTATATTTTATATTTTTAAATAATTATGCTATACATTCTTTACATAGTAAACACACACATACTTTCCATCTCCCCTACCCCAGAGAGGCAACTGTTAAGCATTTATTAGCACAGCACTGCTTAAAACCAAATGGTGAAGATCATACTATCACTTGCTGTATGTTTGACCTTGGATAAGTTCCTTCTGTCATAGCAGAAAGGGTGCTCATTTTATGAATTAAAGTACAGGTATGTGGAATTAGAATTTATAAAGCTATTTATCAGAAAAGTTTTGGAAGTAAAAGTATATTTTTGTTTTTTAAACCAAGAACTTTCTCTATGTAACTCTCTAAGACATGGTAACACCTATATTCTGTCTTTAGAAATATGCAATTACTCTAATAAAATGCCCTTGAAACTTAATGTATGAAAAAGCTTTAATTATTCAGTTACATTTGTGATATTATAGACTTGAGATGTACAAAACTTCCTGTATGTTCTGTGCATTTGACTGCAAACCAGAAGGCTGATGGTTCAAATAATAACATGCCTGAAATATGCAATGCATTTTACATGACACCTATCAGATCCCAGAATGTCTTGACTTTATTTACTTAATTATACCACTATGTGCAAATACAAAATTCCAATACTTAAGTAATATGCAATATTTTAAGTGAGAATACAAATAAAATATATCAAGTTTTACCACATAAGGGTGTTTAATCATAAATTTGAAAACATGTTTACCAATAGGGTGTTCTTTCCTTTTATTTTACATTTGTGTTGAAATATACATAGCAGAATATATACCAATTCAACAATTTCTATATATACAATTCAGTGAAAATGATTACATTCTTCAAGTTGCGCAACCATTCTCATCCTCCTTTTCTGAATTGTTTCTCATCAATTAATGTAAACTCATTGCCCAACTAAGTGAAGACTCCTGACAAAAAAGAATTCTATAGCACAATCCTGATCAGAGAGGGGAACACACAGAATAGAATTTCAAATTCTCATGGAATCTAGACTTTCTGGATCCCAGGCAGCTAGGTCAAACCAAAACCAAACTCACTGTTGTCAAGTCAGACCCAACTCATAGTGCCCCTCCTTGGGTTTCCGAGGCTCTATCACTATGGAAGTAGATTGTACAACTTCCTTCTGAGGTGTGGCTGGTGGGTTTGAACTTCCAGCCTTCTGGCTACAGTCAAATGCCTGAGGCACTACACCACCAGAGCTCCCTGGCCACTAGGTAGACCCCTGAAACTATTGCCCAAAATAATCTTTAAACCATATTGACCCCTGAAATATTCTTAAAACCAAACGATAGTTTAGCATAACTAGCAAAGAGTCTCTGCTTTGAGCATTGTTTTCTTTTTAAGAAATGTCTATATATGATCAGATTGATGACAGCAATTCAAAATATTAGCTGGTCTTTCCTTTTAGATCAGGATCATGTCATGATCTTAAATGATAATCTGAGAACCTAGTAGCAAGAATTAATTGGACTTCAACATAAAGTCTTTTGTGCTTAGAAACTTGTCATCAAAGAGCTACAAAGAAAACCCACAGAGTGGGAGAAAATATTTGCAACCCATATATCAGATAAGGAACATAAATCCAGAATATTCAAAGAACTCTTAAAATTCAACAGCAAAAGGACTCAGTGATAACAAACATCAATCTACAGGTAAATAGATGGATAGACAGTCTGAATTGAATGATCAGGTATGTCTAGGCAAAAGGGAATACACCCATGAACACATAAGGTTGGCAGATGATATTTATACATATGTATTTATATGTGGTCTAAGAATGTCTATATAAATAGAACAAACAGTGAGCAAAGTTATGATAACTTCTTAGCCACAGTCAATCGCCCTGATGTAGCAAGTTGTTGGACCTGTGGGCTAGGGGGATATCAAGCTCAATTAACATAGCATACTACACAAAAAAATTGTTCTACCTTCTACTTTGGTGAGTAGCGACTATGGCCTTAAAAGCTTGCAAGTGGCCATCTGGATGCAACAATTAGTCTTTACTCGTCTGGAGCAAAGAAGAATGAAGAAAACCGAAGACCTGTGGAAACAATTAGTTCAAGGGACTAGTGGACCATGTGAACCTCAGCACTATAAACCATGAGACCAGAAGAACTAGATATTGCCTAGCTACCACTGTCAACCATGCAGAAAGGGATCAATGCAGGAGATCCTGATTCTGCATAGAGTAGGAGAACAAGGTGTAACGAAACTCAAAATCATTAAAAAAAAGGGGGAGGGGGGCAGGTTTACTGGTCTGATAGAGCGTGGTGCAACGCCCAAGGCCATGGCCTCTAGTTAGCCTTCAGGCCTGGAATTGAACTCAATCCTGTGACTTCCAGCCAAACAATAAACAGGAATATAGGGTAAACATTTACATCAGTTAGATACACTCCTTAGAATGATCAATCATGGAAGAAGAGAAGATAGCTCAGAGAGCAGGAATGCATAGGAAAGAAGGACACAATGAAGAGGTAAGTACAGGGAGGAAGTGCAGAGAAAGCTGTTACATTGTGGGGAATTGAAGTCATTTTCATGAAACAAAATGTGTATGAACTGCTCTATGAAAAATGAATTTGCTCTGTAAAGTTTCACCCAAATCAAAATAACAATTAACAATAAAAGAAAATAGTAAAAAGACTAAATACCCATTTAAAAAATAAATGATCTAAAATAGACATTTGTCCAAAGAAGATATTTAAGTGTCCAATAACCACGTAAAAGCTGCTCAACATCATTAGTAATTAGGGAAATGCAAATCAATACCACTTCAAAACTTCACTTCAAAAATTCAAAAAGACAAATCGTAGCAAGTGTTATTGAGGATGTGGAGAAATTGGAATCCTTATGCCTTGTTGATGAGAATGTGAAATGATCAGCTGCTTTGGAAAGCTGTTTGACAAAAACTGTCAAAATGTTAACTATGACTATATGACTCAACACTTCCACTCCTAGGTATATACTCAAAAGAAATGACAATGTACATCCTTTGCCCATTTTTTAATTAGTTGTTTGTCTTTCTGTTGTTGAGTGTTCATGCTTTCTGTATATTTTAGAGATTAGACCCTTTTTGAATGTTATTCCTGATGATTTTTTTCCAAGTTTGTAGGTTGTCTTTTTACTCTTTTGATAAAATATTTTCATGAGCATAAGTATTTAATTTTTATGAGGTCCTAGTTAACTAATTTGTTTTCTGCTATTTGTGTGTTACTGTTGTGTTTGATAGTTTATTTTTAAAAAAAGTTTAGGTCCAATAGTTTTCTCCCTAAGTATGCTTCCTAAGAATTTTGTAGTTTTAGGTTTAACATTTAGGTCTCTGATCATTTTGAATTCGTTTTTGTGTATGGTGTGAGGTATGGATGCTGTTTCAGTTTCATTCAAGTGGATGTCTAATTTTGCTAACATTGTTTGTTAAAGAGACTGCTTCTTCCCCAATGAATGGAGTTTGACCGCTTGCCAAAAATCAGTCATCTATAAATGGGTTTACTTCAGGATTCTCAAGTCTATTCCACTGGTCAATGTGTCTGTCATTGAACTAGTACAAGGCCATTTTATTAACTGTTGCTGCAAAGTATGAGTTGAAGTTGGGCCTTCTACTTTGTTCTTCAACATTGCTCTATTTGGGTCCACTCTCCTTTCCATATGAAGTTGGTGATTTGTTTTTCATTTCTGTAGAGAATGTTGTGATTTGAATCAGGACTGCACAGTATTTAAAGATCACTTGGGTAGTATTGACATTTTTGACCTCTCCTTTCTTCCCAAAGTCTTATAGGTGTTTCTAGTATACCAGAACAGATATGGCCATGGGCTTACTTGGTTGCCCCTCTATCCTACCTGGCCTATTTCAAGCTTTTAGAAAATTTTTTTTTTCCTTGAAATTTGTCCTAAATCATACCTTGTACCTTTAATTCCTCTGATGACAAGTTAAACTGACACATGGTTCTTGTCTGACAGGTAACTCATTCTCTATGCATATTGATGGATGGGTGATTCTCCATAGAGGACACGTGGAAATGTAGTGAGGGAAAAAAAAAAAATCCCAGATTTCTGACACCTAGGTCATGACCAATTTTAATATGGTAAAGTGTCTTTTTCCAGAGAGGTAAACTTGATGCTGCTTCATATAATACCATTTACTTTTGTTTATTTACTTCAGCATGTTTACTTTTGAATAATCCCCTTCATGTATTATTTGAGAAGACACAACAAGAGAAATATCTTAATTAATACTTAGTAAAATCTGTAAAACCATCAGTTTTTTGAAGGAGCCCTGCTGGTGCAGTGGTTAAGTGCTTCACTGCTAACCAAAAGGTTGGCTGTTAAAACTCACCAGCCAGTCCTTGGGAGAAGGATGTGGCAGATTTCTTCCATAAAGATTATAGTTCTGTTCTGTCCCATAGGGTTGCTATGAGTAGCAATCAAGTGAATGGAAATGTCTTTTTGAAAAATATATTTAATTGTGAAACATAGTGTATGTTTATTGGAATATTTCTTTTTGTGGAATGTGTATGAAGAGAAAGTCAATTGAATCTAGATGTTTGAGGGAAGAGTTATCTGGGATGATGGTAAGGGCACTGGAGTTGCAAGTTCTAGTCTTGGCTCAGTCAACCGAATATCATATAGGCTTTGTCAGGTATATCATTTAAAAATAGGTTAGTCTGTCAATTTACTGATCCACCCAAAGTCAAAAATAGCTTAACCTTTGATGTATTTTATAAAACCAGGTTCCAAGATAAAAATAATCCTGATTCCAAAAGATAATAACCAAAAATACATAAGAAAATAAGAAAAATACATTGTTTTATTACCTATACAATTTTGCAAACATTCCTATACCACTGAATTTAGCAATTAATTTATTAGCTACTATTAATTTATAAATCATTGATACTTTTGTTATACCATTGTGATTAATAAAAGACCTTGCTAGAGAGTTTAAGTCACTTACCAGTTCGTTCTCATTCATCAGGCTCTGAAAGAGTGTCAGCTAATGAATAATCTAAGTATCAGCTGTAGTAATTATGAAGAATTTTAAATCTGGGTGTTATGACTGTTCTAGCATCTATATGGGTTCAACATTATTAAAATCCTTCAATAGCACTCACAATGACTCCACAAAGGACCATAATGGCAAATAGAATCTCTTCTAATATGATTATAATGACAAAATAATAAAAAAAAACATTAAGCAAATAGAGATTACAGCATTAAATATACTAGTATTCAAATAGTTGGGAAAATAGATACTGAGACTGACAAGAAACCTGTTTAATATCTACCACACAAGGATAGATATTAAGTATTTGAACCTAACAGAAAAGTAGCTCTAATGGTCTGTGATTTTATTTATTTATAAAACTGTGCTATCATATGGATAATACAGTGACATTGTTCTGAATATACCTGACTAGTAACTGGAGAAAGACAAGTTATAATATTGTAATGAATTCTTAAAATCTGAGAAGATAGTGCTTGCTGATTTTAACTGTAAGATTTTATCTTGTCATCATGGCAATGTTGTTTTCTAGTTTTCAAATAAATTATAATCTTATTTTGAAATGAAATCTGCTCTCCCAGGGTCAAGGGTGAAATTGGGTTAATTGAAACTTTGTATGAAGTATAACTATACACAGTCTACCAAGAAGGATCAATTATTTTCAAGCCTAGGTGCAAGTACTTTCTCTTGGATATAGTTTTAAGGAAATATTAAGCTATCTTGAGATGTAAATACTTTGACACATGACCTGCATAAATAAATGCCATTATTCTCTCGATGCTGAAGTAGTGAAGATACTAAAGGAATATCGTCCAATTGCAATCAGTAGGCCATGGCCACTGTCAAAGATGAATTTTCAGAGATTCTTGCTTCAATAAGTAGGAAGAAGATGGTGTCATGCATAAAAACTAGAGTAACATTTGGAGTTAGGCTTAAGGGAGAAAGAGGAGGATCTAAAGAGGAGAGCTTTTAACAGCCTTATCTACAGCTGGAAGATGAGTTCAAGCTAGACATAATCTTTTGAGACTCATCTATTTAGAAGTCTAGCTAAAGATGTGGAATAGAATAAATCTCCAAGGTAGAGAGACAGAGATAAGAGGTTAAATTATGAAATTTGGGTAATTTGTCCATTTTAGTTTCTGAGCCATTAAATAAGTGTTTTTGTGTATCGATATGTATAGAGTTCATATGACAGAGGATCGGTAGTTACTGTGTATAGATTATTTCAAAATACAAAATCAATTATTGAGGTGAAAATATATATAATCATATTGAAATTGTACTAACTTATAAATAGGGAACAATTCTTAAGTTTCTTGAAAGAGGATATAAAGCAATATTTATGATAATTATCTAATTATTTTTGTTTAGCTAATTTCTAATAATTCCTCAAAAATAGGACCAAATTCAGGATTAAAATGACTTGTTGTAATAGACTATACATGGCTACAATAAATAAAGAATACAAGAGAAGAATTTATGCCTTTGAATTAGGATGTTGGCAAATAATATTAAATATCCCATGAACTGCCAGAAAAAAAAAGAACCAATCTGTCTTGGAAGAAGTACAGTCAGAATGCCCCTTAGAAGCAAGGATGGTGAGACTTCATCTCACATACATCGGATGTTTTATCAGAAGTGACCAGGCCCTGGAGAAGGACATCATGCTCAGTAAATTATAGGGTTGGCAAAAAAGAGGAAGGTCTTGAATGAGATGTGTTGACATGGTGAACATATCATTGTGCAACATTGGGCTCAAGCAAAGCAGCAATTGTGAGGATGGTGCAGGACCAGATAATATTTTGTTCTGTTGCACCTAAGGTTGCTATGAGTCTGAACTAACTTGTTCACATCTACCGACAACAACAACGACATACATGATGACATTAGAGAATCAGTAAACTAAGACAGCCTTTGGGATATCTTTAAAAGACAACATCTTAGCCAACTCATTTGTCTCTTAATCAATCAACAGTAATAAGTATCTGATAATCTATTGTAGTTAAACAGAAACGTAGTACCATGATCTTCACACCAAGGACCCTGGTGAGGGTTATTCTATATTTTCATTAGGCAAAACCAAATCAAAAACCAAACCAATTGCTGTTGAATTGATCCCAACTCATAGTGATCTCATGAATACAGAGTAGAACTTGATAGGGTATTCAAGGCTATGACCTTTTGGAAACAGATCACCAAGGCTTTCTTCTGAGATGCTTCTGGTTGGATTTTAACCCAAAACTTTACCATTAGCAGTTGAGTGCTTACCCATTTGTACCACCCAGAAAAAAAGAAACATTCAGTGACATTTGGAAATACTTGGAGAACTAGCAATTCTGGTTAGAAAATCACATCATAACTGCTTAAACCACTCAGAATCATGGTCCAGCAAAGTTGACACACAACTGCAACTATAACAGTCCACCCCTTGTCAACTTGGCAGTTGTCCATATCTCTCTAACTACATATAATCTCTAGATAAACACAATTATAAAGTCATATTTGCACCTAACATGATACAGTAACACACATACAACCGGAACATATTAAACCTGTTTACATTTCATAGTTCATAACAAAACAAAACAAAAATATTTGATGCACACATACAGTGAAGAAATAGAGCAATCATAGTCCTTGTTTCTGCAACTGGTCACATGGTCGTAGCTGATATTCAGAACCACCCATGATATTCTTCCACCACCCATTCCGTATTTCCCTTGCCCTCAGCAAGCACCTCAGCTGGTCATGATTCTTTGCCTGTTGAGGTGACCCAAACCATCATGCCTGAAGGATCTGGGCCACTAGTAGTCATATCAGAATTGAATTTCTGTTGTTTTTCCATTGACTTTAGTCACAGGGCATGGTAGTACTAAGAGACCTCTTAAAGAATCTCCTGTATTCCAGACATATTCTTCTTTACCTCCAATATGTAATATCAGTCCACTTTCCCCTTGATAATCAGGATCTACCACACCAGACAGTAATGCCCTTCTTTTTCTGTCGTTCCAGAGGCATGAGAAAGCTGAAATGGCTGGGTAGCATTCTTAACTTCCAGTTCAATGAAGTCAGTATTGTATCTTCCAGTGGGAGTGTTCCTGCCTTTGGAACTAAGATCTTCAGACCTGCAGAGCATAGGGTAACAAAGACAGGAAGCAAGAATTTTTTGAGTGGGTCACTAGGGGTAATAGTGAGTGGTACCACTCATGTTTCCACCCCTTGGTTCCTAGACCCCTGAATCCTGGCTATTGGAGAAACAGTACCATATACTGGATGCTGGTTTAGAGCATATACAGCCTCCTGGAGAACAACCCTTCAAGGTATTGCCACATAGCTGGTGCCATAATTGTGTTTTTAGTAGCCCATTCCATCGTTCTATGAAGACAGCTTCAGGATGATGTGGAGCATGGTAAGACCAGTAAATTCCATGAGCATAGGCCCATTGCCGCACTTCATTTGCTGTGAAGTGAGTCCCTTGATTTGAAGCAATGCTGTGTACAATACCATGATGGTGGATAAAGTATTCTATAGGTCCCCAGATGATAGTTTTGGCAGAAGCATTGCATGTAGGGAAGGCGAATCCATATCCAGAATAAGTATCTATTCCAATAAGAACAAAAAACTATCCTTTCCATGATGGAAGAGGTCCAGTGTAATCAACTGGCCACCAGGTTCCTGGCTGATCACCCCGAGGAATGGTTCCATTTCATGGACTCAGTGTTAGTCTTTGCTGCTTGCAGATTGCACATGTAGCAGTGGTGGTTGCCAAATCAGCCTTGGTAAGTGGGAGTCCATGTTGCTGAGCCCATGCATAACCTCCATCCCTGACAACATGGCCCCTTTGTTCATGAGCCTATTGGACAATGACAGGAGTAGTTGAGAAAAAGGATGACCGGTTTCCACAGAACGTGCCATTCTAGCCACCTGATTGTTGAAGTCCTCCTCTGCTGAGGTCACCTTTGGTGATCATTCACATGAGACACAAATATCTTCACTCCTTTGGCCCATTCAGAGAGATCTATCCACATACCACTTCCCCACACATCCTTGTCACCAATTTTCCAATCATACTCTATCCAAATTCCAGACCATCCAGCCAAGCCATTGGCCACAGCCCATGAATCCATATATAATCACACATCTGGCCATTTCTTGTTCCATGCAAAGTGAACAGCCATATGGATGGCTGGAAGTTCTGCCTGTTGGGAGGGTTTCCTCACCACTGTCCTTCAGGGAAGTGCCAGAAAGGGGCTGCAATGCCACTGCTGTCCACTTTCAAGTGGTGCCTGCATATCACACAGAACCATCTGTAAACCAGGCACGAGTTTTCTCTTCTTCAGTCAGCTGATCATAAGGGACTCCCCATGAGGCCCTAGGTGCAGACTGGGAGAGGGAAGGTAATGTGACTGGAGTGGAGACCATTGGCACTTGGGTCACTTCCTCATGCAACTTATTTGTGCCTTCAGGTCCTGCTCAAGCCTGATCTCTGATATACCACTTCCATTTAATGATGGAGTGCTGCTGTGCATGTTCAACTTTATGACTTTGTGGGTCAGACAACACCCAGTTCATGATGGGCAGCTCAAGCCTCATTGTGACTTGGTGGCCTATGGTTAGGTGTTCAGTCTCTACTAAAGCCCAGTAACAAGCAAAAAGCTGTTTTTCAAAAGGAGAGTAGTTATCTGCAGGATGGCAGGGCTTTTCTCGAAAATCCCAAAGGTCTGCATTGTGATTCACCAATAGGGACCTGCCAAAGACTCCAAACAGCATCTGTATCTGCTACAGACACTTTAAGCACCATTGAATCAGCCACATCATATGGCCCAAGTGGCAGAGAAGCTTGCACAGCAGCCTGAAGCTGTTGCAGAGCCTTCTACTGTTCTGGGCCCCACTCAAAACAAGCAGCTTTCAGAGTCACTTGATAAGTAGACCGAAGTAGTACACCCACATGAGGAATATGTTGCCTCCAAAATCCAAAGAGGCCCGCCAGATGTTGTGCCTACTTTTTAGTTGTGGGGGAAGCCAGATACAAGAACTTATTCTTCACTTTAGTAGGAATATCTTGACATGCCCCACACCATTGGACCCCTAGAAATTTCACTGAGGTGGAAGGTGCCTGAATTTTTGTTGGGTTAATTTCCCACAGATGTCTCACCATTACATCTAGAGTCATTGATACTTCTTCTTTACTAGGTCCAATATAATGGACCAGCATGATGTCTTGTGGAAGGGAAAGGTGGTCAAGATCCCTATGGACTAAATTATGACATAGTGCTAGGGAGTTGATATACCCCTGAGGAAGGTATATTGTTGGCCTTGCCAGCTGAAGGTAAACTGCTTCTGATGGTCCTTTGAAACTGGTATTGAGGAAAAGGCATTGGCCAGATCAACAGCTGCATACCAAGTACCAGTAGATAAACTAATTTTCTTGAGCAATGAAATCACATCAGGAACAGCAGCTGCAATTGGAGTCACCACTTGATTAAGTTTATGATAATCCACCGTCATTTTCCAAGATCCATCTGTTTTATATAGGCCAAATAGGCTAATTAAATAGGAGTGTGGTGGAAATTACTACCCCTGCTTCCTTCAAGACCTTGATGGTGACAATAATGTCTGCAATCCCTTCAGGGATGCAGTATTGCTTTTGGTTTACTGTTTTTCTAAGTAGAGGCAGTTCTAATGGTTTCCACTTGTTTTTTCCTACCATAATAGCCCCTTACTCCACATGTCAGGGACCCAATGTAGGAATTCTGCCAATTTCCCAGTATTTCTATTCCAATTATGCATTCTAGAACTGGGGAAGTCACTACAGGATGGGTTTGGGGACCACTGAGCCCACTGTGAAACACACCTGAGCTAAGACTCCATAAATAATGTGACCACTCTAACTGGTAGGCCACAGTGATGCTTTGTATCTCGTGGAATTAGTGTCAGTTCAGAGCCACTATCTAGTAATCCCTGAAACTTCTGATTATTTCCTTTTTACCAATTTACTCTTATAAAAGACCTCAGATCCCTTTGGGTAAGGCTGGGAGAAAGATTGATGGTATAAATTTTTGGCAATGTAGTGGGGTCCTTCCTGAAGGGGACCTGGCCTCCCCTTCATTCAAGGGGTTGTGGGTCTGTAATCTGACTCAAGTCTGGGAACTGATTGAGGGACTATGACCTTGTATTCTTACAATTCAATCTAGACTGATGTTCATCTGACCTAGAATTATTCTGTCTATACAAATCAAGTAAATATTTAGTAGGTTTCCCATGTATTTCTACCCTAGGTACACCATGCCTAAGTAGCTAATGCCATAATTCCACAAAAGTCAGAATATTATGATTACTGTTTTGATTCTGTTGTCCATTACAGTAACCATACCTACCTTGTCTTTGTTAATTAACTGCTGCCACTTGTACCCTACTATCACAGGGTCCAGTAAGCCCTTCGTAGTTAAGTGTCTTAGTTCAATTAGGTCAGTTACCACTGTCAAATCCAACTTACATAAAATAGCAATCACAGCAGTCTTCAAGGATGCTGGGGCTCCCTTCACAAATTTGCTCCTCATAATGGTAAAAGGTGCATCCTCTGTGCTCTTCATTTCTGGGTCTAGGGGTCTAATCTGATAAATCCATTCTAACATGCCAATTTCCCTAAGCTTCTGGATACCTTCTTCTACAATATACCAAGGCAGGTCTGATACTTCAACTTGACTTAAGGTAGGCCACCACCTAATCCACGCTTCAGTAAGCTAACCAAATTAACAATCAGATCCTTTCCTAACTTCTTGAGCTGAAGCATTGAATGAAGAACCCGTAACTAGTGGGCCTAAATCAATAATCAGACTGATCCAATATATTACATTCCTTGCACCATTATCCCACACCCTCAGTAGCCATTCCCATACATATTGTCCAGGTTTCTGTCTGTACATGTTAGGAAAATCAAGTAGGTCTTTTTGGATGTAGCATACACCCAAAAAGTGTGACATCAGTCACACTTTGTATTTCAACTTTTGGGGCTTGCTCAGATTTAAGTTTAGTTATAGAAACAATGGGTGGTTGGGGCAGTTCCTGAGAACATTCAGCAATGTCTTCTGTGGCATCTACCTCAGGCAATGACCCAGCAGGAACAGTTGGGTTAATCCCGTTAAATGGAGGTGGAAGGGATACTAGTTTTATAGTAATCTCTTCAGATGGTAGGGATGGTACTGTTGGCAGGAAGGATTCAATAGAATTTATAGGCTCCATATATATTCCTGACTGCCCATATGTCCCCATCCCAGGTTTCCAGGTCTCATTTTTTTCCCAATCGATGCCCTCACTTTAACGTCAGACATCATTCTGGGTTGGCAATTCAGTTGGCATTGTAATTCAGCCACCCTTACAATAAGACTCTGAGTTTGTTTTTTGGCAATATCAGCTCTATTACTAGAAGAAACAAGGTTTTCTTTCAGGGTACAACTGGAAACATTGAAGTATTTTATGTGGTGCTTGAGCTGTGACTCAGAAGCCCTGAACTCATCTTGCTCTTTCACCACTTTGTCTAGCATAAGTAGGACCAACCAACCAGCTTCCTTATACTCCTCCTACTGACAGAATTGCAGAAAACTATCAAACATGCTATCATCCAGAGCCTCACTTCTCAAAAATAGTTGATCTATTGGTGGTTTTATTTTGCATATTAATGTTGCCACCTCATGCCACAGATTAGCAGGGCCTTCTTTACTAATGGAGGCAGAGTCACCAGTGCCTTTACCATTAATCAAATCAGAGAACCAAAACAAAATTGGTGAGAACCAATTTAGGAAAACCATGCTTATGATTTTGTCTTTCTAGACCCCATTCCTGGTACCAAATGTGTTATGCTGGGTTCTCTAGAGAAGCAAAACCAGTAAAGCTTATATATAGAAAGAAAGAGAAAGAGAGAGAAATTTGTTTTAGGAAAATGGTTCACACACTTATAGAAGCTGGCAAATCCCAGGTTCCTGGATCAAATGTTAAACTAGAAGCTTTTCCTGACTCACACAGCTTTTGGAGCTGATGAGCTCAAGGTTGGCAGACAGTATATCAGCTGTTGACTCTGATGGATGATGAATCCAAGATCACCAGGCTGAATGGTGCATTGTTCACTCATGGACAGTTCTAGGCAGAAAACCAGGATTCAGATTCACAGAAGAGTATCTCATTTTCCCAGGGATTCCATATATATATTGGAAGCAGGCCATGGCCCTAGGGAAATTCCATTTCAACATATTGGCTGCTTCAAACATATACATCCGATTTCATCATGGGAGTAACCCCATCACAACTGCTTAAACCATTGAGAACTATGACACACAACCCCAACTATCACAGGTACCTTCAGTGGATTGAGAAACAGAGCAAGGAAAACACTGACAAAACTGATGAAACCACAGAGAAAACCCTAGACCAAATTTGGAAGACATACAAGAACAGACTGACAAAATAAATGAAAAATTAGAAATGATACAAAATCTGTAGATAGAAATCCAAAAGTTTAATACTAAATTTTCCAACATACATAACACATTGAATGTGCAAAGAAGTAGAGTTGAATCAATGGAAGACAGAATTAGTGAGATTGAAGAAAAACACCTCAATACTTCTTTGGAAAGGGATCAGTAAAAAAAAAAAAAAATGGTCAAAGTAAAATAAAGAAAGCCTAAGGTTCATGTGGGATACAATCAAAAAGAAAAAAACTATTTGTAATCAGAATTCCAGAACAAGAAGAAACACATAAAACCACAGAGAAAATTGCCGAAAATTTATTGGAAGACAATTTCTATGATATGATAAAAGAAGAGAATATATCCATTCTAGAAGACCAACAAACGCAAAATAGGATAGACACAAATGAAAATCACCAAGACATATCATCATCAAACTCGCCAAAGACAAAGACAAAGAAAGAATCCTGAAAGCAATGTGGGAAAGACAAAGGGCTACCAATAAGACAGAGCTCTGATTTCTCAGCAGAAACCATGCATGTGGGAAGGCAATGGGACGGTATATATAAAACCCTGAAAGAAAAATAATTTCCAAGCAAGAATTATATACCCAGCAAAATTGTCCCTCATATATGATGGTGAAATTATAACATTTCAAGGTAAGCAGAAATTTGTTAAAACCAGACCAGCTTTATAAGAGATGCTAAAGGGAGACCTTTGGACAGAGAACCAACAATAGCAAACAACAAACAACCTTTAACACACATGATGACATGACTCAGACATCAATCTAGTTATGAAAGTATCTGAAGAAACGTAAGGTTATAAGATTGTAAACAGGGAACCAGAGACATTAATTGGTAAATGATGATGACTACAAACCAAAAAGAGGGAAATAATTGTGTAGTGATAGAACTTCTAAATGGTGGGAAGTCAAGGTAATTGAAAGATAGAATGGACTCTTCTAAACATGGGAAGAATGTTATAAATCACAAGGTAACCTTAAAGATGATAAACCTTCATATCAAAATAAACAAGAGCACGAGCACAAATATTTAGTGAATAGTACAACAGTAGCAATGAAGGAAGTGATAACATGATTCATAAACAAAATGAGCTCAGTACAGAAAATTATATGGAAGAAAGAAAGCAGCAACAGCATGAAAAACACATAACAAATTGACACAACAAATTCAAACTTGTTGATAATTACACTGGATGTAAATGGATTAAATGCACCACTCATGAGAAAGAGAATTGCAGAATGGATAAGAAAATATAACCCATCACTATGGTATCTGCAAGAGATACACACCTTAGAAACAAACACAAAAATAGACTAAAACTCAAAGGTTTGGAAAAGTTCTATCAAGCAAATGGCAACCTAAAAAGAGGAAGAGTGGTAATATTAAGTTCTGATAAAATGGACTTTAAGACAAAACCCATCATATGAGACAAGGAAGGACATTATATAAAGAATAAAGGATCAATTCATAGCTGTTGTCAGATGGATCTTGGCTCAAGGCAAAGAATACCAGAAAGATG
>NW_006921712.1:2652675-2653990 GCF_000298275.1 Orycteropus afer afer
GGCCTTCAACGAGATGGATTGACACGGTGGCTGCGATGATGGGCTCAAGTATAGCAGGGATTGTGGGGCTGGCGCGGGATTGGGCAGTGTTTTGTTCTGCTGTGCATGGGGTCGCTATGAGTCGGAAACGACTTGACAGCACTTAACAACAACAACAAAGGATCAATTGAACAAGAGGACATAACCATAATATCTGTACATCCAGTGAAAGAACCCCAAAATACATAAGATTTTAACAGAATTGAAAAGACAAATAGGTGACTCCACAGTCATAGTTGGAGACTTTAAAGTACCACTTTCAATCAAAGATAGAACTGGAAAGAAGCTCAAAAAAGCTGCAGAAGAACTAAACAATACAATCCACCAACTTGACCTTATAGCCATCTAAAGAGCACTTCACCCAACAACAGCAGAATATATATTCTTTTTCAGTGCACATGGAACATTCTCCAGGATAGACCATATGGTAGGTCACAAAGGAAGCCTTAATACATTTAAAAACATTGAAATACTGCAAAGTATCTTGTCAGATCACAATGGTATAAAATTAGAAATCAATAATACAAGATTAATGGAAAAAGAGCAAACACATGGAAACTGAATAACACCCTCCTTGAAAATGAAGAAATAAAAAATGAAATTAAAAAAACCCTTGAATAAAGTGAGAATGAAGTCACAACATACCATAATCTTTAGGACACAGTAAAAGCAGTGATCAGTGGCCAATTTATAGCAATAAATGTTCACTTAAAAAAGAAAAAAGAGCCAAAATCAACACTTTTACCCAACATCTCCAACAATTAGAAGAAGTACAGCAAAAAAAAGCCTGCAGTCACCAGAAGAAAAGAAATAATGAAGATTCAAGTAGAAATAAACAGAAAATAGACAATAGAAAAAATCAGCAAGACTGGAAGTGGTCTTTTTGAAAACATTAATAAAATTGACATACCACTGGCTAATTTAACAAAGCAGAAGAGAGAGAGAATACAAATAACATAATAAGAAATGAAATGGATGACATCACAACAGAACCAACAGCGATTAAAAGGATATCAGGATACTATGAAAAACTATACTCCAAAAAACTTGAAAAATTACAAAAAATGGACAGATTTCTAGAAACATACTACTTACCTAAGCTAACAGAGACTGAGGTGGAAGAGTTTAATGGAAGAAATTGAACAAATCATCAAAAAATTACCAACCAGAGGAGGCGGGGCAAGATGTCGGACTAGGCAGAAGGATTGCACAGACCCTCTTCAACAAAGAAAAGGGAAACCAATTAACACAGACACAGAAGATAATCTTGGACCCC
>NW_006921712.1:2668063-2668780 GCF_000298275.1 Orycteropus afer afer
TGGAGAATTATACCGAATGTTCAAAGAACTGACACCAATCCTGTTCAACTATTCCAGAACATAGAAAAGGATGGAATCCTCTCAAATTCATTTTATGAAACAAGCATAACCTCAATACCAGAATCAGGCAAAGACATCACTGAAGAGAAAAACTACAGACCAATATCCATCATAAATATGGATGCAAAAATCTTCAACAAAATCCTAGCCAATAGACTCCAACAACTGATCAAAAAAATAATATATCATGACCAAGTGAGGTTCATATCAGGTATGCAAGAATGTTTCCACATTAGAAAAACAATCAGTGTCATCCATCATATAAATAAAGCAAAGGAAAAAAACCACATGAGTGAATCAATTGATGTAGAAGAGGCATTTGATAAAATCCATCACCCATTCCTGATCAAAACTCTCAGCAAAATAGAAATGTAAGGGACATTCCTCACCCTAATAAAGAGCATCTATGCAAAACCAACAGCCAACATTATTCTCAATGGGGAGAGATTGAAACCATTCACCTTAGTAACAGGAACCAGACAAAGATGCCCTCTATCACCTCTACTATTCAACATTGTATTGGAAGTCCTAGCCAGGGCAATAAGGCAAGAAAGGGAAATTAAAGCCATCCAAATTAGTAAGGAAGAAATCAGACTATCCCCATTTGCTGATGATATAATCCTATACCTAGAAAACCCAAAAGACTCAGCAAAAAAA
>NW_006921712.1:2669915-2693592 GCF_000298275.1 Orycteropus afer afer
CTTCTAAAAATTAAATTTTTATGTGCTTCCAAAGACTTCTCCAAAAGAGTCAAATGAGAACCTACAGAATGGGGAAAAAAAAAAAAAATTTGGCAGTGACATATCTGACAAGGGACTTATCTCTAGAATTTATGGAACACTCCAAAACCTCAACAACAAAAAGACCAACAATCCAATTAAAAAATGGGCAGAAGACATGAATAGAAACTTCACCAAAAGGATATTCAGGTGGCCCACAAGTACACAAAGAAATTTTCATGATCATTAGCCTTAGAAAGTTGCAAATCAAAGCAACGGTGAGATAACATATTGTCCCAGCACTAATATCAAAGTTCAACCAGACAGAAAATAACAAATGCTGGCAAGGATGTGGAGAAATTGGCACTCTCATACACTGCAGGTGGGACTGTCAAATGATACAACCATTGTGGAAAGCAGTATAATGATTCCTTAAAAATTTGGAATTAGAAATACCATTTGATTCAGCAATTCCATTACTAGGTATATATCCAAAAGAAGTGAGAGCCAGGATAAGAACAGATACATACACACCCATGTTCACTGCAGCACTATTTACAGTAGCCAAAAGATGGAAACAACCTAGTTATTTCTTCAACAGAAGAATGAGTAAGCAAATGTGGTACATAGACACAGTGGAATACTGTGCAACCCTAAAGAATAATGTAGAATCTTCAAAAAACTGCATAACGTGGATGAACTTGGAGGACATTATGCTGAGTGAAATAAGTCAATCACACAAGGCCAGATATTGTATTAATTCATTATTGTAAAAAGTCAAGGAAATGTTTATATATGGAAGTAAACTTTCTTTGTTGGTTACCAGGGGTGGGAGGGGAGGGGCGGGAACACTGCAAAATGAATGAATGAATGAATGAAAGGACCCTGAGCTTGAAGATGTTGATGATTAAACAGTACTTGTAGGACACATAAAAAAATAAAGAAAATAAGACAAACTGACAATTCAAGAGGACTGAGGAAGCAGAAGTGTTGGATAAATGGCTTTTAGGTCAGTGATCCCTGAGTCTTCCACACTTTTTCTATTATCTTAATAGGCATACCAAACCAGACCAAACACAATGCCATCGAGTCAGACCCAACTCATAGTGACCTCTCCTTGGGTTTCCGAGGTGATATCACTGTGGAAGTAGATTGCCCAACCTTTCTTTGGAGGAGTGGCTGGTGGGTTTTAACCACCAGCCTTCTGGTTAGCAGTCAAATGCCTTAGGCACTATACCAAGAGAGCTTCAAAGAAGGAGAATATTTCTTTTATCTTTGACACATACATGGTCTCTTGTATGCAATAGCTATTTAATATATATTTGTCAAATTAATATATTTGACAAGTACGTATTTCTACTTAAGACTTTCCTTTTAGACAGTAAGCTCTTTGAAAAATAAGGGCTATTCATTTTTTAATATGATCCAAGGTCAATGCATAGTGGAGTTATTTGTTTGACTGATTACACTGGGTACAAATGGCACAAAGATAGCATTTATATATAGTTTACTTTACGTAAGTGAGTTATAGATGGACATTTACAAACACCCTTAGTAATGATGTGTCAGTGAGAAAAACACAAGTTTTGTCATCACATAATCTTATGTTCAAATTGCTTCTTTATCAAATATATGCTGGATATATTAACTTCTCTGAGATTCGGTTTCCTCATTTGTTGTTTGGGTGAATATGAAGAGTAAAATCAGTAACATTAAAAATGGCTACCAAAATGCCTGGAACATAGGGGCATTTTGTTTTTTGTGCCTATCACTGGCCCATGCTCAAAGAATATGTTCAACATACGAAAGTTGTAGCACTGGTACTTTAGTTACTGTTAGTGATTCTTTCACAGTGTCCAAAATGTAGCTTTCATGCATGTATTCCTACTTTACAGTGAAAATAATTTGTAGATATTCTAGAAAGTGTTTTTTTTTTTTTTTTTTTAAATCACAATGGAAGGAACCCTGGATTGAAATCTCAAAGTCTTGGATTCTAGCCTAGTTCTGCTCTCTGATGTTGAGCAAATTACATTAGCCTAGATTTTCTCATGTATAAAGCTAGGTGGATAGATATGATGTTTGAAGTCTCTCCCAATGCTGCTGATCTTTGTCTATGTGAAATTCCAGTGTGTACATGATTTCAGTTTTACTTATTCTACCAGAACATTCAATATTGAGCAAATTCTGCAACCTGAAAAAATTCAAAACATCTACCTCTGATAGGAGCTAGTTGTTTTTTATTATTATTATTATTATTATTTAAGACTGTCTTATCACAGAGCTTGGACATAAATTCATCTTTATATGGGAAAGTCAGCTTGGCTTTAGTCCATGGCCACAGACCAAACCACTGACCTTGGACTGACATCTTGCATACAAATATTATTCTTAAGAAGAATCTAGGAAGATAATGAGAATGGCTTTTAACACATCTGTTCTCACTCCAGGAATAAAAGATTAAACTACATAACAATCAAGTCAGTATGTTGACCTTACTTAAGAAGGGCAGAATGTGATTAGATAAAATGTATTTACATATAAAGCTACCATGATTGCATCAGATTTTGTTTTTTAATTACTAAACATTTGGGTTTTCCAAGCATCTTGTAAGTGAACCATAAATATAATTATTGAAATCAGCATAAACATATGTACCTGATTATTCAGTGACCACAAGACGGGTATGACCAGAATTTTGCTGTACCTGCCTTTGTCATGATTGATCATCTTAATAGGACAGATAGCCAAGGTACTAGACCATATTTCAAAATAGTTGCCTCTTGTGTGTATTTATCTAAATGTTAAATTTAAGCAGAACAGATGCTCATTGTCTTCAATATACTACTAAATAAATCTTAAGAGGAAAGTAAAAGCAAATATTTATAAAGTTCATTATGTTGTTGTTGTTGTTATATGCCGTCCAGTCTGCCCCGACTCATAGCGACCCCTCCTTGGGTTTCCGAGGCAGTATCACTACGGAAGTAGGATTGCTACCAGAGCTCCTAAAGTTCGTTATAGCATGCATGTTTTCACATATTTGTATTGATAGTGTCTATGACAAATGGGAGTTCTGGTAGCATAGCGCCTAAGGCGCCTGACTGCTAACCAGAAGGCTGGCAGTTCAAACCCACCAGCCACTCCTCGGAGGAAGGTTGGGCAATCCTACTTCCGTAGTGATACTACCTCGGAAACCCAAGGAGGGGTCGCTATGAGTCGGGGCAACTCGACGGCACATAACAACAACAACAACAACAATGACAAAGGTGGTCTTATGTTTAATTGATATGTTGACTAAGCATAGCTTTATGCAGATCACATTCTGATAAAGTGGAAGGGGAAAAACAACAACAACAACAAAACACCTGAAAATCATTTACCTATATAAGGTTAGAAGTCCTCCTTTGACTATCCAATGCCAATACTTAGTAACTGTGTGTCCTTCAGTAATTTATAGCATAGAATGTTCGTTGTTGGCCTGGCAGCTTTAGAATCAAGACAGAAGTCTCGTCTCACATCTAATGTGTAGGCAAGTTATTTAATCCTTAGAGCTTTAATGTCCGTATTTATGAAACAGGCCAATAACAACTACTTAATAGTGTTTTAAGGATTCGATAAAATAATACATGTAGTTAGCGCATAGTTTCAAAATTGCTAATTTCTTTGTCCTTTCACCAGTTGTTTAGCAAGTCAAGGTAATAAATGCAGAAAAAAAAAGAATTACAGAAATAAATTACTATGTATAGAAGGAAAGAATAGATCAATCAAATTTACATGAATCTTTTATAATGTTTTTAAACTTAAATTCTAACAAAATCCAGTATATATCTGAGAAGAAAGTATTGTGTTTTGCCTTTGTTAACTCCCCTTAAAAACTGGTTATTTGTCAATTGAAAAAATACTTTGACCTTTTGATTGCAGTGTTTCTTAAGAAACGTGAATAAGGGAGGAATACTCATTATTAACAAAAACTGTGTGGAAAAGAGCCACTAAGTCCATTTCTTTGATTATCTGACACAAGTTCCCAAGTGTTTTAGCACCTTGATAAAATCTTCTTCACATGCTTTCCTCTCACAAGATACTCTTGGTAGAATAAAATATATTTCAAAGAAGATGCTCATTAAGGAGAATCTGGCTGATTGAGAAAAGGCTGCTGAAAGCTCTTGGTATCTTACCAAGATACTAAAAGAGCTTACAAGGTTGAGCACAACAGGAGCAAGATGAGATGTATCAGCCTCTTAAATTGCAAGGCTTCTGTGGATTTCCTTTATGCTAATGGCAATGTGAATTAAATCTCATTTTAAATATTTTGGTACTTTAGTTTATGTGGTTTCCCAATTGTTACCTAGTTTAAAGTGCTACATGAATTATAATTTATTACATAAAGGGAAAAATTAGAACTAAAATAAACTTTCTTCAAAATGCCAAGATAGAGAAAAGAACTCTAACCTTGAGGGGAGAGGGGAAAGAACAGCTACTTGCATATGGTTTGAAGGAAGGAATTGAAAGAAGGACTATCTGTCCAACATTATGTTAGGTGTTTTACAAATTTGGTATAATTTAATCTATGCAGAGACCCCAAATAAATCAATTTAAAATCATGTAGCAAATACATAGTAAAATCATGTTCAAATTCTATGTTTTTTTTGGTCCTATTTACTTTTTTAGCTGGCAATTTTCAACTGACCTATGATTCTTTTTTACCTAGATGTCAACAGTATATTCAGTATATATTAAAAGAATTAATGCTTGTCTTTGGCTTAGCTAACATACATAAAAGGAACCTTTGATTTTTAGCTTCCAGAATCATAGATTTTTTTTTTTTTTTTTTCCTCCTACAGGAGCTGGTTCACAATTGTTTTGTTTCACCCTAATGGAAAGGAAATTTTCCAAAGATCTGTTGTGCTTCTCAATGACTCTGATGTGATTTACGTTTTTCTCTGTTGTTTTCATATTCACATATATTAATGCCTAATTATCTGAGTTTTACATGAAAGATATTTTTCTCCTCCTGAATAGTCTTATCTATTTTGGGCCCATCAGAATTCAAACTAAGAGATGGTTCCCAAATCACCTTCAAATGCATAATAGAAATTTATAAGTATGTATATTTAAAATATTTTATAAATAAGAATATTTTAAAGATTTGAGTAGCACAAGAGTTAAGCACTTGACTACTAGCTGAAAGATTAGCAGCTTGATCCTACCTAGATGTGTGTTGGAACATGGGTCTCAGGATCTGTTTCTAATAGGTCACAGCCTTGAAAGCCCTGTGGAGCATTTCTGTTCTGCACAGATGGGTCACTTTGAGTCAGAATGGCCTGGACAGCAATAAACGAACAACAAAAAGAATACAGAATTTAGCATCACTATGAAATCTGGAAATAAAAATATCTACAAACTAAAGCCCTATAAGCCTCTTGGCAAATGTAGTTTTTCATTCTGTTCCTCAAAACTTCATATAATACTGAGCCTTAAATTCTTTTATTACCTGCCTAACTTAGTTTCCTTAGCTATTCATTTCACATGAAGGACAAGAAATGTGATTTCTCCTTTTAATTTAAAATTTCTCCAGTACAACAATATGTCATGAAGAAATTTCTCCCTTCTCTATCTCTTTTCAATTTTAATTTAACTTGACCTCTCTGTAGCAGTTACCATCACCATGTCTCCCTTCTGGAAAATGACTTCTCCCATGTCATGCACAGTTCGTCTATTCTGGGTATCTCGTGCACCTCCAACAGATACTGAAACACCTTCACTAACTTATCTTCTTGTCCCAGATATTGCTATTCCTCAGGCCTCTTATCTTTGTATTTGATGGTCTCTCCTTGTGTAATGTCATCCCTGTAAAAGCTTTAAGGAGTATATATGTAGTTTCTAGCTTCCTCTGGGTTGCTTGTCTTCTATTTACAACACTTACTGGACAGCCCAGCTTGCCTCACTATAAATTAGTTCTGCCTATTGTCAAATTCAAATAGTAGAATCATACTTGTATTATTTTTGTCTTGTCAAAAAATGGATTGCATTGTTCTCCTGCACCATTCCCGCTTTTTCTACTTCATTTCCTGCTTCAGTTAATGGCATCTCTCTACCATAGGTAGGAACCCTGGTGATGCATTGGTTAAGCACTCAGCTGCAAACCAGAAAGTTGACAGTTCAAACCCGTCTGCCACTCCATGGGAAAAAGATATGGCAGTCTGTGCTACAGGGTTGCTATAAGTCGTAATTTATTTATCAGCAGTGGATTAAACCATAGTCCAAATGAGAGTCACTGCAATTGTCCTTAACTGTTTCCTTTCTTATGAGTATTCAAATCCCTCATTAAGCATTGCATTTTTTTGTTTGTTTGTTTTACCTCTGATACAGTTTATTATTTATCTCCTTCTCTCCATCTTTGGTTCTACTGCCTCAGCTCAGATTTCATTGTCCCTTGTCTTTATTTCAAGAGCTTTCTAAATTGGCTGGAATGTCATCTGTTTATTCCCTCTCCCCAACCAATTCATTGCTACCATTGGCACCAGAGTAGTCTTATTTTAAAACACAAATTACATCTTGTCACTCTCCAGCTTAAAACTTTTCAATGCTTCTATATCAACAATAGCAGAATGCATAGTCTTCAGCCTTTCAAGTTATCATCCCCAAGCTTGCTTTCTCCAACTTTCCCCAATATTTAAATAACCTGGTTTAACCCCCAAAGATCTACCAACACTTGTCATTGTGCTTAGTTTTTGGAATGCTCCAGCTCCATTTCACACCAGACCCAATGTCTACCATACCAGATCGAAACTCAAATAGTACCACATGTGAATCCTGTCCGGGCTTTCAAGGAAGCATTAATTTCTCCTCTCCTCACCATGTTACTCAACTCTCTTCTAATCACTGCCTCAGTGTATTCTGGTTAATTATGTGTTTGTCTCTTCTAGTGCCTCTAAGTGAAGATTGCCTTAGTATCTTTTTATTCCCAACATCTAATCCATAATAGACATTTATATAGTATTTATGCAACTGAATTGGCAACACTTGCTTTGCCTGCTTTCTCTTACGTCCCTTGATGGTTGCTTCCTTTGCCTTCTGCTACTGGAATTTTACCTACAATTAGTAGACATACCAGAATTCTACATGTATGATGCTAACTTTCTTATCTTGATGTGACACGATAGAAAGAGATCTTTCTGCTTTAGAGCCAGGCTTATAACTGTGCTAAAATGTATTCCTAGGAAGCATAACAATAGTTATTGTGATAGTTGGAGCTGTGTGTCAACTTGGCTGGACCCCAGTTCTGTGTGGTTGTTCCCATGATGGGATCAGATGACTATGTTCTGAGTGGCCAATCTGCCCAAGGGGAGTTTCCCTAGTGGTGTGGCCTGCTTCCAAGATATCCAGGGACATCCTGAGAAGAGAGACATTCTTTGAGGGATTGGAACCCTGGTGTGTGGACTACAAACTTCCGTGAGTGAGCAGCCCACTTCTCAGCCTGGAGATCTTGGATTCGTCTTTTGTTGGAGTCAACAACCAGTGTACTGCCTGACAGCCTTGAATTGATCGGCCCCCTGCACTTGCAGAAGCTAAGGCTACCGCCAGCCCGAAGTTTCCTCCAGGGACTTTGGACTTGCCGGCTTCTATAGGTTTGTGAGCCATTTTCCTAAGATAAATTTCTCTCTCTCTTTGTCTCTCTGTCTCTCTCTCTCTATGCTTTGTTGGTTTTTGTGTTTCTCTATAGAACCCAGTCTAACACACTTATGATTCTCTTCTACCTATAACATTAGGAAAATGAATGCATTAAATAATTGATAATGTATTAAAACTGCTATTTGCATACCTTGCAATTTAATTTACTCATATCAAATAGATATTTCTATTATTATTTTAGCGTTCAGAAAATGAGGCTTATCTAAGATGTCACAGCTAATCACTGGTTGAGTAGTTTGTGGAAAATCTTTTATGATACCAAATTGCTCTCATTTTTAAAATTAATTTTTGCCAATTATTTCTCTGATGCTCTATTTAAAATAATTGAATTAAAATATGCATACCATAAAACAGAACTTTTAAATGTACAGTTTGATGAGTTTTATATTTACCATTTCACTATAAAATTCTTCATGCCACATTCAGGTAGTTCCCCCGCCTTCACCCCCAGAAAGTCATGATTAGGATTCAATTACCATAGACTCCTTCTGCCTATTGTAAAATTTCATGTAAGTGGAATCACAAGTGTGTACAATTTCTATCAACGTAATGATTTTGAGTTTTGGCTATGTTACTTGTTTTATTAGTTTATTCTTTTTTATTGTTGTGATATTCTCATTTTTCCCCTATTATGTTTGCATCACCCTGTTAGCTACCTGGGTACCATGCCCATTTTCTGAGGTATTTATTTGAAATTGGCTCCACCACCATCCCTCATATTGAATGTCTCCTGCTCTTTACCTCTCCCACCCCTGGGAATTTTAGATGAATTATGTTTCTCCTTGTCACTTTTAAAAACCAAAAAACCAAACACACTGCCATCAAGTTGGATCTGATTCATAGCGACCCCTCCTTCGGTTTCTGAGATGTGGTATCACTATGGAAGGAGATTGCCCAAACTTCCTTACAAGGAGTGGCTGGTGAGTTCGAACCGCCAGCCTTCTGGTTAGCTGTCTAATGCCTTAGGTACTATGCCACCAGAGTTCCTTTGTCACTTTTACTCAGATTTTATTCTCTCACTGGTAATATTTGTTACATGTTCTTTATCTTTCATTAAGTATCTTCTTCATGAGGATGCTGAAACTTGCGCATACGGATTATAAGTATTCAATCATCTATCTCATAGGAATATTTATATTTTAACATAGCTATAAGCCAAAGGAATAGTTGTCTAACTGTAGAATTTCAAATATCAAATAAGCAAGTTTATTGGCCATTTTTGTTTGTTTGCTTTTGGTGTGAGTGCCTTTCTACTACCTTAGATAACACACCAGTTAGTATGCTGCTTATTTCAACTTCTTAGAGGCTAAGCTTTGATATTAGTCTCTGACTTTTCTTTTTTCCTTTCAGTTCATAAATTTAGAGTACAAAAGCTTTATTTATTTGCATCTTCTAATTCTCATATTGTAGCAGTACACTTGAACTCAGCAGGAATTATATAGGTTCCATTATCATATCATAATTTTAGGATGATGTTAGTGTTTTTGTGTTGAAAATCACCCCAATACAATGTCATGAACAATTATTATTAGAGAGTTTTGGGAGGTCAGTAGAAATTATTTAGACCTAAAATTGCCTATAGTTTTCTTTCTTCTTTTTTAAATTGTGTGTTGAATAGGGAGTTTTCCAAAAGACTTTTCAGTGTCACTGATCATATGTACGTTGTCTTGTTGCAACACCTGTACTTCTTCCTAATACATAGTAAGAACACGTATTATTTTAGCTGGATGTATCTTTGCATTTAAAGTGTGTTTACACACATTGGCTGAAACTCTGTCTCTGTAAAAGATAACATAATGCATCATCAAATGATAGTTGAGACACTAGAGAATGCCAGAATAATTAGAGCTCAGACTATTTCACTTCGTGGTAGTGAAGAAAGTCCCCAAAGTATAATTCAAGTTATATATAACAACAGACAAAAAAGTCATTCTATTTCAGTGTATAGACTACAAGTTTATTCTACATTGGAGTGCATTTTGCTTTAATTACTTAGGAAATAGAATGTCTAAAGAAAATCAGAGGATGGTATAGTTGGTTTCTCCTGGATTGTGGCCCAGTACCTTAAATAGATCTTGTGAACTTATCTATCAAGTTAGTGAAATGCATTCTAATGCTGTTCTGATAAAAGTAATGACCTCAAAGTCCATACATGGTTAAATAAGTGACCATTAATACAGTAAGTGAAAATAAAGTATTTTCATTGCCTTAGACATACTTTCATTTGACTAATAAGAAAAAAAGTCAGATTGCTCTGAAGAGGAGAACTGTTTGGTGTGAATAAATGAGTAGGATTGGAAAGTGCATTGGGATGTAAGGACTATTACACTTACATGAAGTATTATTTTTATGCCGTGCTTTTTTTTTTTTTTTAAGAAGCTAAAATATATCTGCAATTATCTGATAGAAACATTTCTTTGTTAATTATCTATTAAATTTTATAGTGAGTTTGGAATTAAACATTTATATTTATTAAAAAATAATTCTAATTAATAATGATTTATATACCCCATATGGGTATATAAATGAGGTATATATGGGGCATATAAATCATTATTAATTAGAATTATTTTTTAATAAATATAAATGTTTAATTCCAAACTCACTATAAAATTTGATAATTAACAAAGAAATGTTTCTATCAGATAATTGCAGATATATTTTAGCTTCTTAAAAAAAAAAAAAAAGCACGGCATAAAAATAATACTTCATGTAAGTGTAATAGTCCTTACATCCCAATGCATTTTCCAATCCTACTCATTTATTTGGGAGCTCTGGTAGCGTAGTGGCTAAGGCACTTGACTGCTAACCAGAAGGCTGGTGGTTCAAACCCACCAGCGACTCCTCGGAAGGAAGATGGGGCAATCTACTTTCATAGTGATACTGCCTAGGAAACAGAAGGAGGGGTTGCTATGAGTTGGGTCTTACTTGAGGGCACATAACAACAACAACAACTCATTTATTCACACCAAACAGTTCTCCTCTTCAGAACAATCTGACTTTTTTTCTTATTAGTCAAATTAAAGTATGTCTAAGGCAATGAAACACTTTATTCTCACTTACCGTATTAGTGGTCACTTATTTAACCATGTATGACCCCTAATTTAAGGAAGGGAGCTCTGGTAGCATAATGCCTAAGGCACTGACTGCTAACCAGACGGCTGGCAGTTCAAACTCAACAGCCACTTCTTGGAAGGAAGGTTGGGCAATCTACTTCTGTAGTGATACTGCCTTAGAAACCTAGGGAAGGGTCGCTATGAGTTGGGTCCAACTCGACAGCATATAACAACAACAATTTAAGGAAAAAAAAAAATCTCAATAACTAAACCATGGTGTAATTATTATGTTCACTTTTTATAATTTGTATTGGTTGATTATAGTTTTTCTACTGCATGCACATGGAACTATCTCTAATAGAATTTGCGACACAAATGTTAGCCCTAAACTGCTTAAATTATAAAACAGTTTCCCTTCTTTCTCCTATAGCAAATTACTTACCCATATTTCTGTTTACGATCAAAGATGGCTGATTAAACAGAAACCAATAGTAGAAATGGTTTGCATTAACCATTTACAGATATCAATTGTTTCAATTAGAAAGATATTTGAATTGCTTTTTAAAAAGAATGAGTGGTTTGCATCAAAAAAGAAGACAGACCCAAAATCAACACTTTAAACCAACATCTCCAACTGTTAGAAAACAATAGCAAGAAATGTTTGCAGTCACCAGAAGAAAGGAAATAATAAAGATTCAAGCAGAAATCAATGAAACAGAAAATAGAAAGACAATAGAAAAAGTCAACAAGACAAGAAGTTGGTTTTTTGCAAAGGTTAATAAAATTGACAAACCACTGGTAAATCCAACAAAGGAAAAGAGGGAGAGAATACAAACAACATGAATAAGAAATGAAATGAGTGAGATCACAACAGAACCAACTGAAATAAAAAGAGTAATATCAGGATACTATGAAGAACTGTAAATTTGAAAATCTGAAAGACATGGATAGATTTCTAGAAACACACTACTTACCTAAACTAACACAGATTGAGGTAGAAAAGTTGAACAGATCCATAACAAAAGAAGAAATTGAACAGGCCGTAAAAAATTACCAAAAAAAAAAAAAAAAAGTCCTGGCTCAGATGGTTTCACCAGTGAATTCTACAAACATTCAGAGAAGAACTGACACCAATCCTACTCAAACTATTCCAAAACATAGAATGGGATGGATTTCTCCCAAATTCATTTTATGAAGCAAGCATACCTTTATATCAAAACCAAACAAAGATATCACTAAAAAGGAAAACTACAGACCAATATCCCTCATGAATATAGATGCAAAAATCTTCAACAAAATCCTAGCCAATAGACTCCAACAACAGATCAAAAAGTAATACATTATGACCAAGTGGGGTTCATATCAGGTATGCAAAGATGGTTCAACATTAGAAAACTATCACTATCATTCACCACATAAATAAAGCAAAGGAAGAGAATCACATGATCATATCTATTGATGCAGAAAAGGCATTTGATAAAATCCAACACCCATTCCTGATCAAAACTTTCAGCAAAATAGGAATATAAAGAAGGGGCATTCCTCAACATAATAAACAGCATATATGCAAAACCAACAGGCAACATTATTTTCAATGGAGAGAGACTAAAACCATTCCCCCTATGAGCAGGAACCAGACAAGGATACCCTCTGTCACCACTTATATTCAACCATTGTATTGGAAGTCTTAGGCAGGGCGGTAAGGCAAGAAAGGGAAATTAAAGGCATCCAAATTGGTAAGGAAGTCAAACTATCCCTATTTGCTGATGATATGATCCTATCCTAGAAAACCCAAGAAATGCAGTAAAATATCTACTGGAACTATTTGAAAGTTTAACATAGTGGCAGGATACAAGATCAACATACAAAAATAAGTTGTATTCCTCTACACTAGCAAATAGAGTACTGTAAAAGAAATAAGGAAATCAATGCCATTTACAATAGCTACCAAAAAATAAAATACTTGGGAATAAATTTTACCAGGGACACAAAAAACCTCTACAAAGAAAACTATAAAGAACTACTTCAAGAAACCATAAGAGGTCTACATAAATGGAAGAACATACCATGCTCATGGATAGGAACATTGAACATTGTGAAAATGTCAGTTCTACCCTAAACAATCTATACATTCAGTGCAGTCCCAATCCAGATCCCATCAACATTCTTTAAGGATATGGAAAAACCAATCACTAACTTTATATGGAAGGGAAAGAGACCTCAGATAAGCAAAGCATTATTGAAGAGGAAGAACAAAATAGGATGTCTCACACTTCTGGATCTTAAAACCTACTACACAGCTACAGTAGTCAAAAGTACCTGGTATTGGTTCAGTGACAGACACATAGGCCAATGGAATAGAATTGAGAACCCAGAAATAGACCCATCAACCTATAGTCAGCTGATCTTTGACAAAGGGCCAAAATCCATTAAATGAGAAAGAACTTGTCTGTTTAATAAATAGTGCTGACAAAATGATATCCATTTGCAGAAAAATGAAACAAGATCTGTACCTCACACCATACACAAAAATGAACTTCAGATGGATCAAAGACTTAAATGTGAAACCTAAAACTAAGAGTTCCTCAAGGAAAAACTAGGGGCAAATTTAGAGGCTCTGATATATGGTATAAATAGACTATCAAACATGACCCAAAATGCACAAACAGCAGAAGAGAAACTAGATGAATGGGACCTTCTAAAAATTATTTTTTTATGTTTTTCCAAAGACATCTCCAAAAGAGAACCTACAGATTGGGGGAAAAAAAAAAAACTGTTCAGCAATGACATATCTGACAAGGGACTTACCTTTAGAATTTATCAAAAATGCCAAGATTTCAACCACAAAAAGACAATCTAATTAAAAAATGGGCAGAAGATATGAAAAGACATTTTACCACAGAGGATATTCAGGGGGCCCACAGACATATGAAGAAATGCTCATGATCATTAGCTATTGTTGTTGTTGTTAGGTGCCGTTGAGTCATTTCTGACTCAGCGACCCCATGCACAATGACAGAAGGACAAATATTGTATTAGTCCATTACTGTAAAAAGTGAAGGAAAGGTTTATATATGGAAGGAAATTTTCTTTGTTTGTTACCAGGGGTGGGAGGAGAAGGAAGGGAACACACCCACTCCCAGATAGGTAGAGACAAGTATTTATTTGGGTAAAGAGAAGGGCAATGTACCAAATGTGAGTAATCAACACAGTGGTACTGAGGAAGAGGAAGATATAGAGAGTTCATGAGAGGTACAAACAACACAGATGAATCCTTTTGCACATATAATACTGCGTTGTAAGTGAAGGCAAATATTGCTCTACAGGTGGATAGATGGGTGGACAGACTGAACTATTATGTATGTCTGTGCAGGGGGGAGTGTGCCCAAGACCATGTATAGGGTTGGCAGACAGTGTTTCTACAAGTTGATTGGTATGTTCTGCAAGAATTCCCAGGTAAATGATAGAGCTGACAAGGAAGGGTCAAGATTGTAGTCACTTCTTGGCCACAGTGAGCTAGCTACACAAGAGGAGTGAGTAGTTGGACCTGTGGGCTGGGAACCATAGTCGTAGGGGACATCAAGCTGATTTGGTGTAACATACTGCCCAAAACGTTGTTCCACATCCTACTTTGGTGAGTAGCTCCTGGGATCTTAAAAGCTTGCAAGTGGCCATCTGGTTGCAACGATGGGTCTTTCCTCATCCAAAGCAAAGAAGAATAAAGAAAATCAAAGACACATGGAAACAATTAGTCCAAACGACTGGTACACCATACAATCCTCAGCCTATATGACTGTAAGACCAGAAGAACTAGATGGTGCAATGGTGCTTGGTGCTTGGCTACTACTGTCAACCACTTGGAGGGGGAATCTCCATAGGAGATCTTGCACAGAGTGGTAGAACCTTTTGGAACAAAGCTCAAAATCATTTAAAAAAAAAAAGAGACAGGTTTGCTGTTCTGATACAATCTGATAGAACCACTGAGACTATGGCTCCTAGCTGCCCCTTCAGGTCTGGAATTGAACACACTCCTATGGCTTCTAGCCAAACAAAAGACAAGCTGAACATTTACATTAGGTAGATACCGTCCGGGAGGAAGTGGGAGGGAAGATTTTGCATCATAGGAAATTGTAGTTAATGTCATGAGACAAAGTGTATGTGAGCTGTTCTATGTTAAGTAAATTTCCTTTGTAAACTTTTACCCAAATCACAATAAAAATTTAAAAAAATATATTTGAGTGATTTGGTACAAAGGAGCTTTAGCTCTTTAATAAGTGGTTGTGGGATGATTGGATTTCCACATGTGAAAGAATGAATTTGGGCCTGTACCTCACATCATATTCAGAAATTAATTCACAGTGGCTCATGAACCTAAATATAAGTATGGAAACCATAAAACTCTTAGGAATAAAACATAGGAGTAATGCCTCAAAGGTGTAGTTTTTGACAATGGATACTTAGAGGTGACACCAAAAGTATGAACTGCAAAAGGCAAAATAGATAATAGTCCTTTATCAAAATTAAAACTTTTGTGCATTAAAGGACTTTATCAACAAAATGAGGAGATAACCTACAGATTGGGAAAACATTTTGAGAACCATAATCATGTATGAATTTAGTATTGAAGAACTCCTACAAGTTAGTGATAAAAATACAAACAACCTGACAAAAATGGGCAAAGGACTTGACATTTCACCAGAGAAGATGTACAAATGGCCTGCAAGCACATGCTCAGTGTCATTACAGAAATGCAAATCCAAACTGTAATGAACTACCACTTCACTCCCATTAGGTTGGCTATGATCAGAAAAAAAACAAGTGTTGGTGAGGACATGGAGAAACTGGAACCTTTGCCCATTGCTGATGGGAATGTAATATGTTACAGCTGCTACAGAAAGCAGTTTGGCAGTTCCTCAAAAAGCTAAACATAGCTTTCCATGTGACTCTGCAATTTTTCTCCTAGGAGTACAACCAAAAGAACTGAAAGGAGGAATGCAAACATATACTTGTATACCATTGTCCATTGCAACCCTGTTCACAACACGAAAAGGCAGGAGTAGCCTAAATGTCCATCAGCAAATGATTGCATCAACAAAGCAATATTACTCAAGAGAAATGAAGTCTTGATACATGCCTCAACATGGATGGACCATGAAAATATTATGCTGAGTGAAATAAATCAATCCCAAAAGAAATATGAATAATGAATAAATATATGAATAATGAATAAATGTAAATAATGGATAAATAATAATGATTAAATATAATATGAAAAAAGAATAAACAATGATCCCACTTATAGAAAATAAGTAGAATAAGCAAAGGTATAGGGGCCAAAGTTTATTAACAATTATTGTTATTGACTTGATGACAACTAACAACAAGAACAATAACAATTAGGCAAGGGAGGGAGGAGATGGAGGAGTCATTCCTTCCTTACCCGACACTGAGTTTCTGTTAAGGGTGATGGAAAAATTTGGAAACAGAAAGTGGTTGTGACTGAACAGCATGACAGATGTAATTTGGTGTCATTGATGCGTACCTGTGAAAAATGTAGAAATGGCAAATGTTTTGTTATATATATCTATATTTGCCACAATTATTATTATTTTTTAAAAAAGGAATAAAACAAAGGTTGACAGTGATTTGACTGTGTCATTATAAGAAATCTTTATGTCCTTTATTTTGCAGTGTGATAATAATACACAACAAATATTTTGGGAGGTGGCAAGCAATATATTTTCTCCCTGGAGAGTCTAAGCTATTACTTAAAATGTGGGCTAGAGGATACAGAAGCCAGAGGAAATGACAGATTTTTTTTTTTTTTTTACCTTGCTATAGTCCAGAGAGGGTGCAAACAGATTCATGGCACTCAACAACTTTCCTCCCTTTTTTCGTTTTTCTAAAGTAGGTGAAAACAAATTCATTGTCATTTAAATCCCTAGGGGAAAACCACTTGCCTGGGCAGCCACATAACCATTTAAGAAAGTTACTTAAGCCTATGTTATAAGTTCTTCAGGCTCAGTGAACCATATTACTCTATTATTCTCTACTCTGGCTGTGACACAGAAATAACAGGAAAGAAGTCAAATCTCTGGGACAACTGTTTAAACTATTTTTCAGTGATCATAACGTAACTTAGTTTTCAATTGATTGTGACATAGAGGGGACTGATGAAATGTAGCTTGTTGGTTATTTCCCCAGAATACTCTAGGTTGCTTTTTTTTGGCATCA
This sequence comes from Orycteropus afer afer, assembly GCF_000298275.1. Taxonomy (NCBI): domain Eukaryota; kingdom Metazoa; phylum Chordata; class Mammalia; order Tubulidentata; family Orycteropodidae; genus Orycteropus; species Orycteropus afer. Next base: position 2,686,913 of record NW_006921712.1, read on the forward strand.
TTCGTGTTGTAGATAGTCCAGAGCTCTTCTCAGATGTTCCAGTAATCACCATGGGAACAAAAAAAAATAGACTCTGATTGAAGGATGAAATGATGTTTCCTCAGTGTGTGTGCTTTGTACGTCAGCATGCAAAGACTGTTTCCTAGCATCTGCTAGCTCCAGTGCTAAATGAACATTCTGTAAGAATATGAGTGTCAGCAAGTAGAGGTTTAAAACCAAAATAAACCAAACATGTTGCTGTTGAGTTGATTCCAACTCATAGTGACCAAATAGGACAGGGTAGAACTGTCCCATGGGATTTCCAAGACTGGCGTAGTGCCTAAGGCATTTGACTGCTAACTAGAAGGCTGGCAGTTCAAACCCACCAGCCATTCCTTGGAAGAAAGATTGGACTGTCTACTTCCTTAGAGATACCCAAGCAGAGGTTACTATGAGTCAGGACCAACTTGATGGCAGTGAGGTTTTTTTTTTTTTTTTTAAATCTTTATAGAAGCAGACTGCCACCTATTTCTTCTGTAGAGTGGTTACTAAGTTTGAACTTCCCACCTTTCAGTTAGCAGATGAGCACTTAACCACTGTGCCACCAGTGCTCCTAAATATAGGTTAAATAAATACATAAACAACAATGTCATCAAGTTGATTCCTATAGCGACCCCCATTGGGTTTTCAAAGCAGTAAATCTTTATGGAAATAGATTGCCCCATCTTCCTTCTGCAGAGTGGCTGGTAGATTTGAACCATCAACCTTCTGGTTAGCAGTCAAATGCCTTAGGCACTGTGCCACCAGAACTCCTTAAATATAGGTCATTTAATGAGATACATTCTGTGAATGTATATGTTCTCAGTAATTTCCCTGATAGAAGGACTAGTTTTGTTATCAGCTAAATATAGATGGATCTCTGAAGAAGTTTAGTTAGTTCAGTAATTTAATGAAAAAAAAAAAAAAAAAAAACCTGTCCTTAAAAGATCCAGTAGAACTCAGTCTCCACAAGTTAAATGTATCCCCATATTCGAGTGTTATGTACTTTAATATTCAATTCTCTAACCTAAGTTGATTGTCAGTGTGGTTTACAATGAAGATGGGGGGAAAAAAATTACATACATTTACCAAATATCTATCTAAAAATAAATGTAGTTGATATTTTTAAAACAGAAGGACCATAACCTCCATTAAAGTTGTTGCCCTCAGGTGAGTTACACCATTTTATACCATTTCCAGAATATCTGTTTGGAACTTCCATTATAGAGCAGGGTATATTCTTTTATCAGATGTTGTTGTTGGTAGCAGTAATTAATTATTTTTATTAATAGTCAAAGTCAGTTAAACCTAAGTCTGGTATATTCATTAGCTAACTTAACTGTACAACTCTGGTCAATAAATTCCTGCTTTTGTGTCTTTGTATAGTGATAAATGAGGTTTGACTTCTGATTTTAAATGGCAAATAGTTAGGACTCTAATAAATATCCCCCACCTCTTTATTTTAAAACATAGAAGCGCAGAATCGTATGTTATCTTAAACCACCGAAAACTAAAACAATCGAATTAATTGTGATTGCAGCCATTGATGAAAGTGAACTACAGAATTAAATCAATGGTCCACCCATGCAGAGCCAATGGTAAAAAATAGCCAAAGAAATGGTTTCAGAGGAGAAGACATCCTACTCTCAGAGTCTATCCTCAACTCAAAGACCTAGTTGTCTGTGTCATACATAAAACTAGGCAGATCTCTTTCCCTTATCTTGCTAGTAGTTTTGAGGGCAGCCAAAATATTTCCCCTCACCCATATTATTCTCTCTGGATATACTGAAAGAAACCACCCAAGAAGACAATTAAGCAGGAAGTGGAATGGGTGCTATAGGACAGCTGGTTGATAACTTTCCTTCTGACTGTACATTGGTAGACCACTAATTTTATTTTTTAGTTCCATTTCATCCACTAATATTAAGGCATTAAGTTGACTGTCCAGTTTAATTTTCAAGTTTTTATGCATTTATGTATTTTATGTTCTTGTTGGATTAACCATTTTATTATAAAATTTTCTTCTTGTCTCCAGTAAAAAAAAATCTTGTAGTATATTTTCTCTGATATTAGTATAGGCATTTTTGCTTATTGTTTGCATATTAGAAATTTTCCATCCTTTTACTTTCAACCTATTTGTGCCTTTGAATCTAAAATATGTCTCTTGTAAACAGCATATATAATTGGAACATGTCTCTTATAAAATCCATTCTGCCAATCCCTGCTTTACACTCAATGTAATTACCGATAAAGTTAAACTCACATCCACCATTTTACAATTTGCTTTCTATATTTTTGTATCTTTCTTTGTTCCTCTATTTCTCCATTACTGCCTTCTTTTGTGCTAAATAGATAGTTTCTGATGTACCATTTTAATTCCTTTGTTGTTTCTTTATTATATTTTTGTGAGTTATTTTCTTAGTCATTGTCCTGAGGATTACAATTAACATCTTGATTTATGACAATCTAGATCAAATTAATACCCATTTAGTTACAATAGCATATAAAAATGTTGTTCACATATAGCTCTATGCCCTACCCCCTCCTTTGAATTATTGTTATATAACTTACATATTTATACATTGTGTGCTCATCAAGATAGATTTTTAATTATAGTTTTATATAGTTTTTAAATTAGAAGAAAAGAGTTACAAAGTATACTTATACTCTTTTGTATTTACTTATGTAATTATTTTACCAGGATTCTGTACTTGTGGATCATGTGGATTTGTGTTACTGTCTCATTTCCTTTCATTTCAGACTGGAAGACTCATGTTAGTATTTTTCTGGCAGGTGTGTTTCCAATGAATTCTCTTAAGTCTTCTATTTATTTGAGAAAGTCTTAATTCTCTTTTATTTCTGAAGTGTAGTTTTGTCATATATAGAAATTTTGGTTGACTGTTTTATTTTTCATTCTGGAGTTTGAAAATGTCATCCTACTGCCTTCTGAGCACCAGGATATCTGATGACAAGTCAGCTATTAATCTTATTGCGGATTCCTTGGATGTTATGAGTCTCTTCTTTCTTGCTTCTTCTAAGACATCTAATTCTTCACATTTTCTATTCAGCTTTTTGGTTCACTTATTATTTGCACCAACTATTAACCATTCCTCTGGCATCTGCAATGTTCAACAATTGCCTCTGATTGTCTTCTTCAAACATCTCCATGGAAAATATTCTTTCCACTAGGTGAGCTCCAAGTTAGGGCAAACAGAGGCAGTCTCCTGGGTGGGGTCTTCTGGGGAACTACCCAAGAGGTTACATAACAATTCTTCTCTGGTAATGGGATTTGAAGGAGCATCAACCATTCTGTGCCCTCAAGTAGGTGCCAGATTGCTTGTTTTCACTGTGATCATGGGCTGTTGACTTTCAAAAATGCCTTTGAGTTGGGCAGGGGAGATGAGAATAAGATAAGTTTAAATACTGGAAAGCTCATTATTCTTACTGAGATTCAGGTTTTTTTTTTTTTTTTTTTTTCTGGAAAAAATATTCTTTGGATTTCTAAAAGCATTTGGTTAATTTTCAGAGTATGAAAATATTGATTCTGATATTCTTTCTCCATTTTCTCATTGCTTTATGGAGGAGAGAATTTTCAGAGGTCCCTTACTCTGCCATTTTTTTGTTGATCCAATAAATATAGAATTGCTTATAGTAAGAAGGGAACTCCTATTAGCATTGTATAGTATTGCTAGGAGAGAATTCTACTAAATTTTTAGGTAAATTGGTTCTTTTACAAGAAATTATATTTCCAAGTAGTTTTTAAGATATGAGACCAAGAGACAGATATTGTCAGATATAAGAGGTTAAAAAATATAAGTCCTTTCCAAATCTTCTTTGGAAAATAGATAGTTGCAGAAAATTAAATGGTGAATTAAAGAACTAACCAAAAAGTTGGTGATTAGAACCCACCAGCTACTCTGTGGGAGAAAGATGAGGTAGTCTGTTTCTGTAAAGATTTACAGCCTTGTAAACTTTGTGGAGCAGTTCTACTTTGTCCTATAGTTTCACTATGAGTGGGAATTGACTCAATGACAGTGAGGGTTTTTTTTTTGTTGTTGTTGTTATTTCCAAGGGAAAGGAATTCTCTTAATATAGAACTATATGGATAACATGGTAGATGAATACACAAATGAACTAACTGTTTAACAGTAAAACAGTGAAAGCTTCTTCAAGGGTGGGTTACCCAATAAGCAAGGAAAGAACAGCCTTACTTGGGCTTACTTACTAAACTATAGTGAACAATTTCTGCGATTTCTGTGGTGAAATCCATGAACTTGTTCACTCTAGATTAGTAAGTAAGCTGTCCTGGTTACCTAGTGCCACTCTGATAAGAATATACCACAAATGGGATGGCCTTCACAAACAGGAATTTATTCTCTTACAGTTTGGAAGCTAGAAATTTGAGTTCAAAGTGCCAGACTCTAAGGGCTGTGTGAAAGCCCCTTCACCTTGGGCTTCAGCTCTGCCTCTTGCTCCCGGCCCACTGGGAGCTAGAGTCATTTCTTCACTCAGACAGCTGCTGGCTCCTGAGGTTGACAAACCTAAGGTTGACAAGTGAAAAAGGCACAGTCCCGATGTTACCAAACTACACAGCCGACCATTAATTCAAGTCCGTGAAAGTCTGAAGATTGGCAGAGCAACAGGACAGGCTGCTGAACAGCGACTTGGCTACATGTAGGGTTTGTGCGTGCCATAAGCTGGAGACCGCTCCCCAAGGCTTCTGCTTATATACAGGAAGCACACCACATCCCTAAGGCAGCTATCAGCTGCTCACAGTAGATTGCACCATGGTGTTGATTACCAGTCTCATCTTGGGGAATACTACATCCAGCTGCCCAGCCACTCAACCAGGCCCAGCCAAGTTAACACACAAACTTAACCACCATATAAGCACACACAAGTCCATGCTTACTTTGCTCATTTAGTATTCCGTTTCTATCAGGGATTGTAAATTTGAAGAGGCTTTGGAAAGTGCAGTAAGGTTAGGGGAGAGACAGATGTTAGCCATACATAGAAGCAGAATCTTTCGTTGTGGTGAAAAAATATGAAATTGTTCACTATAGATTACTAAGTAAACTGGTACTTAACTTGCTTCTTGGGTAATCTGACACTGAACTTCTTGGTCTACACACATGAAAAAACAAACTTACTGCTGTCCAGTCGGTTCTGACTCATAGCAACTCCTCCTTGAGTTTCCGAGGCAGTAATCTCTACAGAAGTAGATTGCCTGGTCTTCCTTCCAAGAAGTAGCTAGTGGGTTTGTACCGCCAGCCTTCTGGTTAGCAGTCAAATGCCTTAGGCACACTATGCCACCAGAGCTCTTGGTCCATAACCAAAAAAAAAAAAAACAAAACCCAAAACAAAATGCCATCAAGTCAGATCCACCTCATAGCAACCCCTACTTGGGTTTCTAAGGCAGTATCACTATGGAAGTAGATTACCTAATGAATAAGGAAGACTAAAGAAGAAATTGATGAATTTGAATTATGGAGGTGGTAAAGAATATTGAATATACCATGGAGTGGCAGAAGAACAAACAAAGCTGATTTTGATAAAGTACAGCCAGAATGTCCCTTATTTATAGGGATACCACTCTTTGGTCTTGTACTTTTTGTCAGGAGAGACTAGTACCTAGAGAGGAATATATGGTGCTTGATGAAGTAGAGGGTGATAAAGGAAAGGGGAGGACCCTCAACAAGAATAATTGACATAGTGGCTGCAACAGTGGGCTCAAGCATAGCAATGATTGTGAGGATGGTGCAGAACCGGGATGTGTTTCATTCTGTTTACCTACAGTCGCTATGAGTCGGAACTGACTCAAGAGCACCTGACAACAAAAAATCTTGGAGTATAACTAGGGACAAATGTTTTTAAAAACAATTTGTATGCATGTATTTTAAAATGCACTTTTAATTAGCAAATCACACTTCTTGAAATCTAAAGGAAATAATATTGGATGGGTTAAGATATTGTATTCAAAACTATTAATTGCTATCTTATTCATGAATCGGAGAATGGTTGACTGTGTGTGTACATGAGACACTTATTTTATTCATATTTTGAATGTTAATGGAAAAAAAATACAGAATAGTATGATCCTAGTTTTGTAAAAATATCTGATAACTATTTCTGCTGAGGTCCGCTTCTGAGTAAAGCTTACATAGAAATATAAGCTTTGGGAACTTCACCTTTCAGACTAAAAATCTGTCCACATAGGTATTCATGACAAATGAATCCAAATACTGAAATTAGTTCATCAGAACTACAAAATACTAAATTTAAAAATTCTGATTAATGTATCTGCAGAAATTAATCATTTCAACTTTTTTTTTAGATTATCTTCGTTTTTTAATAAAAAGTAATGTAAGTTATAGGACATTGATCCCAGATAGAAAAATATAAAGAAGACTAAAGATGAACGTCAGACCTGCAGAAATAACTGTCATTAAATACCAAATACATACAGTGTGAAATTTGGAAATATTTTCAGTTAAATGGGATGATATTCTATGTAGTACTTTATTTGATTTTAGTAGAACTAATAAATTGAGGTGAAAATGAAGTGATTACTATGTTTCACATAAATGTTTATCCTGAGAGATAAACTTCCTTAAGACCTTCAATAAAGAAAGAAAAAAAAAAAAAAAAAAGGAAGAAGATGT
>NW_006921712.1:2693925-2703598 GCF_000298275.1 Orycteropus afer afer
AAAAATGCTCAGTCTCTCTCCCAACCCACCGTCCCTCAGCCAACAGTCTCTCACAGTCTCTTTCCCAGCAGTGCTGGTCCCTCAGTGTCTCACTCAGCAATGCGTGTCTCTTGCATCTCTTTCCCAGCTATGTGTGTCTCAGGAGCCCGTGTCGCTTTCAGCAGCATGTCTTCCTCAACCAGCAGTCAGAGAGAGTTCTGCCTCTGCGAGTCCTCCTTTTGAGCCCGGCAGGGTGGTCAAATTAGCCAGTCCATAGCATCAGAACTCTAAGCACTTGAGAGAGAGTGGGCACCTCCCAAAACATTGTTTTGTGCCACACCCAACAGAAATACTCCAGGTGGACAACTTCAGCAATCAGGAGCTCCTCAGTTGTATTGTGTTTTTAATATAGTATTGAATTCTGTTTGTTAGGGTTTTGTTGCAGATTTTTGCATCTATACTCATGAAGAATATAGATCTATATATTTTTTTTTTTAGAGGTGTCTTTGCCTGGCTTTGGTATCAGGTTTGCAGTTGCTTCATAAAATGAATTTGGAATATTCTGTTCTTTTCTAGTAGCTCTGGTGACATAGTACCTAAGGCATTTGACTGCTAATAGAAGGCTGTTTTAGTAGTATTGGTGTCAGCTCTTTTCTGAATGTTTGGTAGAATTCTGTTCAAATTTTCTACTTCTAGCTGTGCTTATATAGGTCATGGGTTTCTGCAAACTTGTCTATTTGTTTTAGATTTTCAAATTTATTCAAGTACTGTTCTTCATACTATTCTGTTATTATCCTTTTTTTTTTTTTTTTTAGTTGGTTCTATTCTGATGTCATCCATTTCATTTCTTATTCTTGTTATTTGCATGTTCTCTTTCTTTTCCTCAGTTAAATTTGCTAATGGTTTGTCAATTTTGTTAATCTTTTCAGGAAACAAACTTATAGTCTTGTCGATTCTTTCTATTGTTTGTCTGTTTCATTTAGATCTGTAATCTTTATTATTTCCTTTCTCTTGGAGACTGTAAAATTTTTGTTTCTCTTTTTCTAATTGTTGGAGTTGTGTTGAGGTATTGATTTTGGTTCTTTTTACTTTTTAATATGTGCATTTATCGCTATAAATTGACCGCTGAGTACTGTTTTCTTTATTTCCCAAAGGTTTAGTTATATTGTGTTTTCATTCTCAATTGCTTCCAGAATTGTTTTTCCCCCACATGTCATTTCTTCCATTATCAGGTATTTTCTGTACTAAGTGTCCAGATCTGTCCCAGAGGAAGTGCAGCCAGAATGCTCCTTGGAAGCAAGAATGGCCAGACTTCATCTCACCTATTTTGGTCATGTTGTAAGAAGGGACCATTCCCTGGAGAAGGATGTCATGCTTGGTAGGGTGGAGGGTCGACGAAAGAGGGGGAGGCCTTCAAGGAGATGGATTGACACGGTGGCTGCGATGATGGGCTCGCAGGGATTGTGGGGCTGGCGCGGGATTGGGCAGTGTTTTGTTCTGCTGTGCATGGGGTCGCTATGAGTCGGAAACGACTCGACGGCACTTAACAACAATAACAACAACAAGTGTTATTCAGTTTCCATGTTTTTTTTTTTTTTTTTAAGTTTTTTCCCTCGATCTCCTATTATTGATTTCTAATTTTATGCTGTTGTGATACAGGAAGATACTTTGTAGTATTTTGATGTTTTTAAATTTACTGAGTTTTGCTTTGTGGCCTAACATCGAGTCTATTCTAGACAATGATCCATGTGCACTGGAAAAGAACGTTTATTGTGTTTTCTTGAGTGGAGTGTTCTATGTAGGTCTTTGAGGCCAAGTGGATTATTTGTGCTTTTGAGATCTTCTGTATCTTTGCTAAATTTCTTTCTAGTTATTCTGTCCTTCATCGAAAGTGATATATTAAAGTCTACTGTGGTAGAATTGTCTGTTTCTCTTTTCAAGTCTGTTAATGTTTGCTTTATGTATTTTAGGGTTCTTTCATTGTGTGCATAGATATTTATTATGAACTGTCCTCTTGGTGGATTGACCCTTTTATCATTATATAATGTCCCTTCTTGTCCCTTATGCTGGTTTTTGCCTTGAAGTCTATTTTATCAGAAATGAATATTGCCACACTTGCTCTGTTTTAGGTTGCCATTAGCATGATTATTTATTTTTTCCCATCCTTTGATTTTTAATTTATTTTTATCTTTGTGTCTAAGATGACGTTTTTGCAGCATATCGGTGTGTCTTGTTTTCTTATCCATTCTGCCACTCTTTTTTGACAGGTGAATTTAATCCATTCGCATTCAGTATAATTCATAATAACCAAAGCCAAACTCACTGTTGTTGATTCAGATCTGACTCATAGTGACCACTCCTTGGGTTTCTGAGGCAGTATCGCCACGGAAGTAGATTGTACAACCTTCCTTTCAGATAATTCATGATAGGTGTCAATTTATTATTGTCATTCTTTTTGTGTTTTTATTATGGTGTAGATGGTTTATTTGTTCCAATATTTTTCTGTCCTTAGTTCATTTTGTTATTGATTTTCTTTCTTGTTACTGACTTTGTGTTTACTAAGACCTTGTGATTTTCTTCCTTCTTGTTTTATTAGAAAAAAGAAACCAAAAACCAAACCCCTACCACCAACTTGCTTCCAACTCATAGCAGCCACCATTGGGTTTCCAAGGCTGTAAATCTTTATGGACGTGGATTGCCTCATCTTCTTCCCATGGAGTGGCTGGTGGGTTTGAACTGCTTATCTTTTGGTTAGCAGCCCAACATCACTAGTGCTTTATTAATTTTCTTTGAGTTGACCTTGTAGTTAATTTTTACCTTCCTATGTTTTAAACAATCTATTCTATATTGATATCTTCCTGACTTCACTCCATTTAAAAGTTCTGTAATTATACTATTTATCCCACCACCACCACCACCTTTTTTTTTGTTTTTTGCTTTTTAGTTGTCTTTTATAGAATGATACCTTTGTTTCACTATTTTCAGTCTTGTAAGGTCTCTAAATTCTCCTGTTGTTGTTAAGTGCCACGAGTCATTTCCGACTCATAGCAACCCCATGCACAGCAGAACGAAACACTGCCTGATCCCGCGCCAGCCCCACAATCGCTGCTATACTTGAGCCCATCATCGCAGCCACCGTGTCAATCCATCTTGTTGAAGGCCTTCCCCTCTTTCGTCGACCCTCCACCCTACCAAGCATAACATCCTTCTCCAGGGAATGGTCCCTTCTGACAACATGACCAAAATAGGTGAGACGAAGTCTGACTAAATTCTCTAGTCCTGCTATAATAGAAATACCACAAGTGCATGGCTTTAACAAACAGGAATTTGTTCTTTTACAGTTCAGGAGGCTAAAAGTCCCAATTCAGAGTACTGGCTCTAGGGCCTGGGTGAAAAACCTTCTACCTTGGGCTTCAGCTGTGTCTCTTGTTCCAGGCCCACTGGAGCTGGAGGTAATCTTTTAACTCATACAGCTACTGGCTGCTGAGGCTGATGAGCCTGAGGTCTGCAGGTAGAATGCAACAATCCCAAGATCAATAGGCAACACAGCAGGCCACTGGTTTAAATCCAGGAACAATCACAAGATTGGCAGACAACACGGCAGGACACTGGTTTAGGTCAAGGAACTGGACGATCCAAATGTGCAAAAAACCTCCAGACCTTACCCAAAGCTTCTCCATATATACTGCAAGTAGTTCTCACCCAAAAGTAACTCCCCTTTAGGTACTTAGCTGCTCATAGCAGATTCTATCATGGAGGTGATTGCAATCTCATTATAGGAAATAATTACATCCAGCTGCCAACCCTCTCAAAATTTCATCCCAGCCATGTTCATAAACAACCTTAACTACCACATAAGCTTATTTTAATTTTGAGAATTCTTTTCCTGGATTGGTTTCTAGGTGATGTTTTCATGTTTTTTAAACTTAGGTTGTTGTCTTCCATTGTTGGTTTTCTATCCAAAGGACTCCCTTTATAATTTTTTTATGAGGTTGGTCTGGTTTTAGAAATTCCTTTCATTTCTATTTATCTGGAAATATCCTAATTTCACCATCATATTTGAGTGACAGTTTTGCTGGATATATAATTCTTGGTCTTTGTAATTTTTCTTTCAGGTTCTCTATATATCATCCCATTGCCTTTTTTGCCTGTGTGGTTTCTGCTGAGAAATCAGAGCTTAGCCTTAATTGATTACCCTTTGTAGGTAACATTTCATTTTTCCTCAACTGCTTTCAAGATCCTTTCTTTGTCTTTGGGCAAAGTTTGATTATGTTATTTCTTGGTGACTATTTTTGGATCTATCCTGTATGGGATTCATTGAGCTTCTTGAACAGATATCTTTTTGTCTTTCATGACACTAGGAAAGTTTTCTGCTAGTAAGTCTTCAATGGTTTTCTGGTTTTTGTTTTTCCCCTCTTCCTCTTCTGGAGTTCCAATCACACCTAGATTATTTATTTTAGTATTATTTTACATAATGTGTAGGCTTTCTTCATTTTCTTTCATGCTTTTTTCTAACTTTTCCTTATACAAACTTATGTCAAGGAATGTATCTTCATGTTGGCTAATCCATTCTTTAGTTGCTTTGATTCTACTCTTTTGTCCTTCCAATGTGTTATGTATCTTGGTAATTTTAATGTTAATCTTCCGGATTTCTATTTGCTCATTTTGTATGATATCTAATTGTCTATTTACTTTATTATTTTGGTGTTGTATTGTTTTACTGAATTCTTCCAGGAATTGTAGGTCTTTTGCTTGATTTTCATCTCCTAGTTCTTCATTTTGGTTACTTGCTTGTGCTGTCTTGTCCTATCTCTTTGTTTGAATTGAAGTTGTCTGTGGTCTCCAGGATATTCTGGAGTTCTGGAGTTGTTTTTATTTGTTGATTGTGTGTGTGTTTGTGTTTTCACGCTGATTTGTTTTTCTTTATCTGAATAGATGGAGCAGGCACACTCTTTGGTTGCTAGTTTGGCAGCACTGGAACATTTCTCACCTGTCTCCTGGTGGGTGGAATAACTGGAGAGAATGTGGGTGCATGTCTCTGTTGTGAGGAAGAGCTGTGGGTGGGATGAACAGTTGTTATATACCGTTTGTTCTTAACCCCATGGTACAAGCGTGGGTGGTGGTGCTCACACATTGGGTAAGGTGGTAGGTATAGTAGATATGGCTGACTAGTGAGGAATTAATTCACTGGATGGAGCAGAAGAAGAAAAAAAAGGGGGTAGTGGAGGAGAGGAAAGATGGTAAAAATAAAACAAGAAGCTGAGGAAGAGGGAGAAATGAACAACAAAAGGGAAGAAAAGTAGAAAATGGAAAAAAAGTAAAATAAAAGGAAAGAGAAAAATAAATAAGGATGGTAGGAGCTGGTAAAGTAATGGTCAGTTGGTAGCTGTGGCAATAGGCTGCTGTGGCATGATTCATGGGAGTGCAGGCCTAAGGAGGTGGTAGCATCCTGGCACATGGGAGCGTCTCTGACAGAGGGAGGCTTCAGTATCATATGTTTTGGGTTCGGTGGGAGCAAAACCTGTCAATGGTAAAGACATAATGATATAGACACAGACATTGGCTCTGTCTGCTTGTGGTGTGTTGCAGCAGGTGATTGAGCTGCTGTGGAGGCAGCCAAGGAACTGGGTGGGTAGAGGGACAGCCAGTGGTGTGTCCCTATTCACCAGGTTGATGGAAATAGGAAGAGGGCTCACCCCTAGTTAATGGGAAGGTGTGCTTGGTAGAGGGGAGAAAGCGCTTCTTTAGTCGCAATTCACTGACATGGGCTCAGTGTCCTTCTGGGTACGCACAGCTGATTATCCAACTCCTACCCAGACTCAGTCAAGTGGTGAGCTGCCCAGAGTCCATCATCTCCAACCACCACCCCACAGGCCTTCTCCTTTGTGTGGGCCTTCAACCCAAGCAGCTAGTGTTCGCTAGTGGTAAGTTGTTTTCATCCCCTGTCTCTGGCTCCCTCCTCACTCTGTGGTCACCTCTGCCACTGGAATTCTCACTCATCTTCCTGCACTTTCCTATCCCAGATCTAGTGCATTTTCTGCTCACCTTGATTCCCTCCAGATCTGTCCACACTATGTCTTTATCCTCGTGTGGATTCCATGAATTTGGTTTCTCCTCATTTTTCTATGCTGGGACTTCATTGGGCCCTAGCTTCTGTTTCCCCAGTCACTATCCTATCTCCATATCCTTTTCCAATTAGCACGTTGTCTAATTTGTTATCCTCTTATTTGATGATCAGAGTGCCAGGATTATTACTTGTATATGTTCACTCAAATTTTCCAGGTGGTATAGTGCCTAAGGCATTTGACTGCTAACAAGAGGATGACGGTTCAAACCTCTCACCTACTCCTCAGAAGGAAGATTGGGCAATCTACTTCCATAGAGATGCCACTTTGGAAACCCAAGGAGGAGTCTCTATGAGTCAAATTTGATTCAAGGGCAGTAAGTGAGTGTGTGACTGAGTGACTGATATAAAGGAATTGGGCAAATGAGTTACCAGGATCACATCTTGTCTCCATTTCCTATCCAGTTCTTCTCTAGCATTGAATATAACAGTAATCCTTGTATAATAGATTTCACATTACCTTTTTGGAGGCTAGATTTTATGATCATCTTGTTCCTTTTTCCAAAAAAAAAAAAAGGTCCATTGGTGCCATGATGGTTATGTTTGTATGTCAACTTGGCTAGGCCTGGTTGAGTAGCTGGGCAGCTGGTGGTAGTTATTCCCCATGATGAGACTGGTAATCAACTCCATGGTGGAATCTACTGGGAGAAGCTGAGTAGCTGCTTTTGGGTATGTGGTCTGCTTCCTGTATGTAAGGAGAAACTTTGAGAATGGTCTCTAGCCTTTGACAGGCTTGGACCCTGCATGTAGCTGTGTCGTTGCTCAGCAGCCTGCTATGCTCTGCCGACCTTGGGACTTACAATGGACTTAAGTTAATGGCCTGCCATGTGGTTTGGTAACATCCGGACTATGCCTTTTTACTTGTCAACCTTGGGGCTTCTCAGCCTCAGCAGCCAGCAGCTGTCTGAGTGAAGAAACGCCTCTAGCTCCAGTGGGCCGGGAGCAGGAGGCAGAGCTTGACCCAAAGGTTGAGGGGCTTTTACCCAACCCCTAGAGCTTGGCACTTTGAACTTGGACTTAAAGCCTTCAAATTGTAAGAATAAACTCCTGTGTGTTAAGGCTATCCCATTTGTGGTATATTTCTTGTCAGAGTGGCACTAGGTAACCAGAATAGGTGCTATGTTTTCTGAGTTAGTAATGTTTGAAGAGGGCCACCAGTAGCTTCTTTATGCTTGAAAGATGGCTTAGCTGGATATAATATACTCAAATCTCACTTACCTGCAGAATTATGGAATTACATGTTGCTCTAGAGATGTATCACACCAGGCTAATTTCAACCTCCTTTTCATGACTATATGACTGATAATATCCTAAAAATGTATAATTAAAGTTTATTTACCTTATGGAGATATTTCTTAGTATCACTTATTCTATCTAAATTTATTTAGAATGTGGCATTGCCATTCAAATTATGATTTTAATTTTTCATATCAGAGGAACTTTTATATCTATGTATTTGAAATTATTTTTTTCCTTCATCTTTGTACCATTTGTTGCATTTTCTTCTTTGGGCACACCAATTGTCATTATCATAAATTCCCTTTTTCCATAATTTCTATTACTGTTTCTTCTCTATCTTTTCAGATCAATTTTTTCCCCTTTAAATTTAATGTGACTGTCTAAAAATCTTATCAGACTTTTCTTTTAATATATGTCTCTTTTGATAGTTGCTAGTTCTAATTTGAAGGAGGCTTGGTTTTACAATGGTTAAGCATTTTGCTGCCAACCAAAAGTCACAGATTTGAACCACTAGAAGCTCTGAGGAAGAATGATGTGGCAGTTTTTTTCCATAAACAATATAGCCTAGGAAGCCCTATGGGGCAGTTTTACTCTGTTACATGTGGTCAATATGTGAGCCTGAATTGGCTTGATGGTACACAACAACAGCTTCTTGTTGTTAGGTGCCATTGAGTCATCTCCAACTCATAGCAACCCTATGCACAGCAGAACGAAACACCACGGTCCTGCACCAGCTTCACGATCCTTGCTGTATTTGAGCCCATTGCTGAAGCCACTGTGTCAGTCCATGTCGTTGAGGGCCTTCCCCTCTTTCGTCAACCCTCCACCTTGCCAACCATGACATCCTTCTCCAGTGAAGGGTCTCTTCTAATAACTTGATCAAAGTATGAGATACAAAGTCTGGCCATTCTCACTTCCAAGGAGCATTCCAGCTATGCTTCCTCCAGGATAGATTTGTTAGTTCTTTCAGCAGTCCATGGTACTTTGAGCATTCATCACCAGCACCACAACTCAAAAGCATGAACTCTTTTCAGTCTTTCTTACTCATTGTCCAGCTCTCACATGTATATGAGGTGACTAAAAATACCATGACTGTGTCAGGCGCACCTCAGTCCTCAGGGAGGCATCTCTGCTACTCAGCACTTGGAAGAGGTCCTTTGCAGCCGATTTGCCCAGTGCTATACGTTGTCTAAGGAGCTCTGGTAGCATAGTGGCTAAAAGCGCTTGACTGCTCACCAGAAGGCTGGCGGTTCAAACCCACCAGCCACTCCTCGGAAGGAAGATTGGGCAATGCTACTTCCGTAGTGATACTGCCTCGGAAACCCAAGGAGGGGTCGCTATGAGTCGGGGCAGACTCGACGGCACATAACAACAACAACAACAACATACGTTGTCTAATGTTCTGACTACTGCTTCTACTGGCGTCAGTTTAGAACCAAGCAATCTGAAGTCTTTGACAACTTCAGTCTTTTCTCCATTTATCGTGATATTGCTTATTGGTCCAGTTGTGAGAATTTTTGTTTTCTTTCTATTGAGATGTAATCCATATTGACGACTGTAGTCTTCAGTCTTCATCAGTAAGTACTTTAAGTCATCCTCAGTTTCAGCAAGCAAAGTTGTGTCATCAGCGTATTGCAGGTTGTTAATTAGTCTTCCCCCAATCCTGATGTCATGTTCTTTTCATATAGTCCATCTTCTCAGATTATTTGCTCACCATATAGATTGAATAAGTATAGGGAAAGAATACAACCCTGACACACTCCCTTCTTGATTTTAAATCATGCAGTGTCCCCTTGTTCTGTTTGAATTACAGCCTCCTGGTCTATGTACAGGTTCCTCATGAGTACAATTAAGTATTCTGGAATTCCCATTCTTTTCAATGTTATCCACAATTTGTTATGATCCACACAATCAAATGCTTTTGCATAGTCAATAAAACAAAAGTAAACATCTTTCTCGTATTCTTTGCTTTGAGCCAAGATCCATCAGACATTAGCAATGATATCCCTTATTCTACATCCTCTTCTGAGTCTAGTTCGCATTTCTAGTTCGCTGTCAATATACTGCTGCAACAATAGCAGTTCTGATTTACTTGAGTCTATGATAGTTCTGGTAGCATAGTCCCTAAGGCACTTGACTGCTAACCAGAAGGATGCGGTTCAAACCCACCAGCCACTCCTCAGAAGGAAGGTTGGGCGATCTACTTCTGTAGTGATACTACCTCAGAAACCCAAGGAGGGGTCACTATGAGTCGGGTTTGACCTGACGACAAATGACAACAACAACAACAACATGATAGTTCTGTTTTAATTCTTTTTTTTTTTTTTTTTT
>NW_006921712.1:2708858-2714796 GCF_000298275.1 Orycteropus afer afer
TCTTCTGTGTCTGTGTTAATTGGTTTCCCTTTTCTTTGTTGAAGAGGGTCTGTGCAATCCTTCTGCCTAGTCCGCCATCTTGCCCTGCCTCCTGTGTTTTAATTCTTGATTTAGTTATTTACTTCTGTAATTTCCTTTTTCTTCTAGTTATTTCATTCTATTATCTCATCTTTGAGTTCTATTTTTATAGAATTAATGTACTTACTAAGGATTTTCTCTAGAGCATAGTAGACATTGTGTGGTTATTGCTGTTTCCTTTTACACTGTCTTCTAGTTTTCTTTTTTGCATGCAGTGTTCCATTTATTTATTTATTTTTCTTCTTCTTCTTTTTTTTTTTTTTTCCTGTTACTCCAGTCATCCTGTTGCTATTTTTCATCTTTCTTATTCTCTGTCAGTCTGCTTATTTGCTTTGATATAGGATAAATTCTTCTCTTCAAATTTCATTTGTAGCCTTGATACTCATTTTAATCTATTCTTCATAGATTAAGGTGATGTTGGGAGGTTTGGAGGGTGGTGGTATGGATATATCAGCAAAAATGTTCTGAATGGTGCTTTGTTGAAAAACATAAACTCTTTATTTTCTGAAGTTTGCATAGATAATGATTGATAGACAGACAGATAGATATAAAGAAAGAAAGAAATATAAACCATACTCATTCTGGGCATGTCTTTCTATATTCAGTATGGAGTGTTAGAAAATGATTCTTCTAACTACTACTGAATACTGTAGGGATCAGTGAGGACTTAACTTGCAGGATTTTCTATAACTTTATCTACTAGTGTTACATCTGTAATCTATTCCTTTTCAAATAGGGAGATATTAGTAAATTTTGCAGGAAATTATTTGTTCTTTTCACTGAACACTCCTGGGTATTTGTGGCATGGTTAAAAGCCAGATCCCAGTTTCTTTTTTCCTTTCTGGTTATTAAAGTTTCTTGAGTTTGTGCCCTTTTTCTTTTTTGCTTATTGCTATAGATATTTTTTTGGGAGGAGTGACTTTATTCTTCTCTCCTACCCTCATTTTATTATGATCAAGGCAGGGACCTATTATATATATAATTTTTCCCCACTGTCTTTCTAGAAGACTGATGATTTCATATTATTTCTACCAGAAACCTACTGAGGAAGTTTTGAACAAAAACATAATTTTGCATTATTGTATTTCTTTATTTATATTGTTTATCATTTCTGGGTAGTTCCTTTGACAAAATATTTAAATAATATTTTCAGTTTTTCACCTAGAAAAACTTTGTATGCCTTGATACCATATTGAACAGGCCAAATGCTTCTGATTATAAAACACCTAAATATAAATAGATATGAAATAGCTAAAATTTTGAGTGGGTATAAAGAAATATCTTAAGTATTTTATAGAGACATAAAAGAAACAAAACTGAAATGTTTTTAATGTGAGACAGAAATAATATTTTAGAGTTAATTGAAGTATTACTATTTTGTTTTAGCTACAGTATTCAAAATAATATTGAAGCTGTAAAAGTTACTTAGGTTCATGAGTTTGACAGAAAGCAATTTACCATTTTCATATTGTTCTAGAGGTTGATATAAATTAATCCCCCTCCTAAATTTCTGGCACATTTGCAAGACTAAGAAACAAGGAAGAAATCTTGTAATTCAGAACTTAAATAATAGTGATTTGGAGGGCTAGGAAAATCCTATGAAAGACATTTTTAGGCTTAGAAATGGGCTTGATTAGGATGCAATCAGTCAAAAAAACTTGCTTGAACTTAAATTTGAATCAGCTAAATTGATACTACCCTGAAAGTTATTCATTTCACATACAGTATACAAAGATGGCACTTACTATGTTCTAGATATTATGGTAAGTGCTTTACATAGATTTTCTGAATTCACACCCATCTAAGTTAGCTGCTATTATTATCCTCATTTCACAGATGAAGAACCTGAAGCATGGAGAGAATTAATCACTGAATTAAGGCTGGAAAGTTAATAAGTGGTAATGCCGTAATTAGGAGCTCTGGTAGCATAGTGCCTAAGGCACTTGACTGCTAACCAGAAGGCTGGTGGTTCAAACCCACCAGCCACTCCTCGGAAGGAAGGTTGGGCAATCCTACTTCTGTAGTGATACTGCCTTGGAAACCCAAGGAGGGGTCGCTATGAGTCCAGGCCGACTCGACGGCACATAACAACAACACCAATGCCATAATTTATTCTTTAGTAGTCAGACCCCAGAGCTTTGTTGGTGCCATTAAATTTGATCAAAGTCAGTGCTACACAGATAATCATTTTTCTAGCTGTTTTCAAAAGAAATTTTCAACACTTTAACATGGTCCTATGACCTCATGCTATAATTAAAGGGAAAGCTATCTTACTGGGATAGCCACATTTAACAAGTTTAACTAAACACATGCTGAGAAAATTATCTACAAGAAATGATTTGATATTGCCACATGCTGACGTGGGTAAAGAGAGAGATGGGATAGAAAGAGTCTGTGACCACCATGATAACATTAAGAAAAGGGAGGTCATCGAATTGTGCACATAAGATATAGACAACAGATACTAATACCAACCAGTGTATCAACAATACTGCATTGCCATCAGCACCATACACCAGGCTACAGATGAACACAAAAACATCTGAGAAGATCAGATGAGAGTCAGTGAACAGAAGTATACTTTAGGACAAGGATAGATTCAACTGAGCCTAATCTTGCACAGATACCAGTGATACAGAATACCCACAATCCTTACAGAAACAACAGCAGACAGGCGTAGAGTAATGGCCACAGACAGCCAGACACTGTGGGAGAGAGATCCAATGGGTCTACAGACTCAGGACTGTAGTACTGGGGATCACCAGACTCAGTTGGCACAAAAAAATACATAAAAGCCTTATTTCTCATCCTACAATGGTGAGTAGCGACTGGGGTCTTAAAAGCTTTCAAGTGGCCATCTAAGATGCAGCTAATGGTCTCCTATCATTGGAAGTGAAGAAGAGTGCAAAAAAACAAGGGCATTTGGAAACAATCAGCTCTAGGACACGATGGCCTTTGAGACCAGAAGAACTAGATGGCGCCCAGCTACCAAAGCCAGACATTCAGGAAAGGATCAAACCTGGAGATACCGGATAGAGTGGGAGGAAAAATGTGGAACAAAATCCAAAAACTCAATAATGACCAGAATTACTGGTCAGATGGAGTCTGGTGAGATCCCCAACACTATGGCCCTGGGATGCATTCGGCGCCTAGAATAAAACTCATTCCCAGCAGTTGGCTCTCAGCCCAATAGTAAACAAGTTATACACACAGACCACTCAACCCAGGATGATACACAATACATACTCTATGGAAATGCATCCCTTGGAGCAGTTGACCGCGGGGTACCAGAGGGGCAACATTCACAGTGAGGAAATGCAGAACACACAGGAATGCATAACTATGAGGGGCATGGGGTAAGGGAAAGTTACTGGGTAGGGAGGGGAGGAGACTGGGTTAGGGTTGGGGATGGTAAATGGGAATTAAATTAAATGTGCACGTAATGTTGAATGTAAAACAAAAAAAAAAATGATTTGATATTGACAAAAGAATGAAGCTTTAAAAATAGGTGAGATTTTATAAAGTAAAATATTATGCAACAATTATTTATTGAATAACTACTGTATCATTGCACTGATACCTTTAACAATAAGATTGATAACACATTGTTGTTGTGTTGTTGTTGTTGTTATGTGCCGTTGAGTTGCACCTGACACATAGTGACCCCTCCTTGGGTTTCCGAGGCAATATCACTACAGAAGTAGATTGCCCAACTTTCCTTCCAAAGAGTGGCTGATATCCCTTCCTGGATACAGGAAGTATTGGGGCAGCAGTTTTACTGTGACTGGAGACTGAGCTGAAGCCATATGGAAGTGATTCTGATGTAGTACATGAAGCTTTGATACAATTACCAGTAGCAGTATCCCCTTGATTTTGACATCAGTTGCCATTTCTAAAAGGGACAAAATAGAAGGGGAAACCAAAATAAAAATGAGAAGTTATGATGGTTATAGGGGAGGTATTGATTGAATGATAGGAAGAAAACGACTAGCAGAATTCATGAGCAAACAACTGGGGCAAAGTTTTACATGATTCCTGGGCTAGGGATAGACTCACCCTTCACTAGCTCCAGGGCAAAGGTACAGATGGAGGCCTGTATCGCACATGTCTAAATAACTTTGTTGTTGTTGTTATATGCCATCAAGTCAGCCCCAACTCATAATGACCCTCCTTGGGTTTCCGAGGCTCTATCACTATGGAAGTAGATTGTACAACTTCCTTCTGAGGAGTGGCTGGTGGGTTTGAACTGCCAGCCTTCTGGTTAGCAGTCAAGTGCCTTAGGCACTATACTACCAGAGCTCCTGTCTAAATAGCTAAAATTGATTAACTAAAGTTAACAAACTTAAATATATTCAGTGCTTCAAATTCAGTGACACACATAGTTTCATAACAACCTGGAATGCCACCTTTCAATCTATATTCTTGTTTGCTTACTCTCCAGAGTTGTGTGTACACTGACACAGAATTTGGTATTGTAGGGTGCCCAGATCCAACCCCTGAACTCATGTAGTTATTCCAGCCCACATTCCCAAGCTCAGTGCATACCTTCCAGGAAAAAAAAAAAAAAAACATCTACTTTCCAGGCCAGATGGAGGTTGAGGTTGTGCAGCAGTGGTGAGGAAGTAACTTTGAGTTGTTACTGTTTTTGTTGTTGGCTGCTGTCAAGTCAGCCCCTGACTCATGGAAACCCCATGCAAAATGGAACAAAACACTGTCCTATCTGTGCCATTCCCATGGTCAGTTGTAGATCTGGCCATTGTGATCCATAGTGTTTTCATTGACTCATTTACAGAAACCAATTGCCAAGCCTTTCTTCCTAGTCCATATTAGTGTGGAAGCTCTGTTGAAACTTCTTCAGCATCATAACAACACACTAGCCTCCACTGGCAGATATGGGTAGTGGCTGTGCATGAGGTGCCTTGGCTGGGAATTGAACCTGGGTATCTTGTATGGAAAGTGAGAATTCTATTAATGAACCACCAAGTGTGGCCCCCTAAAGAGTGGGTATCAAAACCTCTTTTGGTCAGGCCTAAATGTAGTTTTATTTGTTGTCATCAGAAGAGTCAAATTTGTATCCATGTATGATTCAGATGTGTGAAATATGTACTATCCTAATTTTTCGCTCCTTCATCTTAGCACACACACTGTGACCTCAATTTTGAGGGGGCATCTGTGCCTATCAGTTTTGATCAGTGACCTGGAAAAGAGTCTGAAAAAATTTGAATAATCTGTCAAATCACTAATCATCACAAGGCTCAGTAGCTCCTGTGGCAGATGTCAAAGTCTACAGGCTGCTGGAATTATGAATCTAAAATAGCTCTGGTTGGATGAAGTGCTGCTTTCACCAGTTTCCTAAAAAATCCATCAGTTTTGGTTACATTTTGATGTATAACCAACCATCCCAAGATTACGGGCTTGAAATAGTCACCAGTTTTTTGTTTCTAATTGTGAAGGTTACCTTGGGCCCAGTGTTGTGCTCTGTGTAGTGCCTACTAGGGTTGCAGTCATCTGGAGGCTTGACCAGGGTAAAACGTCCCAGATAACCCACTTGCATAGCTGGCAATTGGAGCTGTCTGTCAGCGAGTAGCTCATCTGGGACTGTTGACTGATCTTCTCCATGTTCAAAAATATCCATATTTGAGTTTCTTCAGTCATGAGTTTTGCACTCTCTGTGGAAACCATTGAATTAGTGCTATCTATCTGGAAATGGTGCAGAAAACAAACAAAAAACCTCACTGCCATTGAATTGATTCCTACTCATAGTGTCCCTAAGCATAGGCACTGAAACAAGGCGGGCTTGTGCTTACTCACTGATCTGCACTGAACACGTTCCCTTGTTACCCTACCGAGAGGGACCAGG
>NW_006921712.1:2718206-2781982 GCF_000298275.1 Orycteropus afer afer
TAGATAATTTAAACTTTTCTCAATTGTGTTAATAATACTGTGTTTTACTGAAATTATCTTTTTTTATTTTGGTGTACCTTCTATTGATTATAAATACAAGTAGTATCTTTAATTCCACTCTTTCATATCCATTTCCTATGATGGTGCCTGACACCCAGTAAGTGCCCAATGTGTGTTAGAACCAAATTGACATTTAGATTATGTAAATTTATTTTGGCTTTTATACTATTAAAACAAAAACTTCTAAACCTAATCCTATGCTAATTGAAATTTCCCTACAGTTGTTTCTAGAAATAGGAATACTGATTCAAAGGATATGAATGTTTTAAATTCTTGATACCATATTTCCAAACTTCTTTCCCTATGGGTCATACACATGTATATAACCATGGGCAAATAAGAGAGAAGGCTTCCTAGAATCTTAACCAGCATTTGAGTATTTTTAATTTTGTCTTTATCTTCATAAGTTTAACAATTGAAAATGACATTTGATTATTGCCTTATTTTTTTTTGAGATTGTTACAATCTGTTACAAAGATTGTTGACATCTTTTACAGAGCAGGTGAGCACTATCAAATTCATATGCAGTTTTGTTTTTGACTTTTTCTTCTCATCTGGAGTATTATATTCAATATAGAGTTAAATAAATTTTTTGTTGTTGTTGTTCTTAAGTGCCTTCGAGTCGTTTCTGACTCATAGCGACCCCTCCTTGGGTTTCCGAGGCAGTATCACTACGGAAGTAAGATTGCCCAACCTTCCTTCCGAGGAGTGGCTGTGGGTTTGAACCGCCAGCTGCCTGGTTAGCAGGCAAGTGTCTTAGCCACTATGCTACCAGAGCTCCCTAAATAAATTTAGGACTGGAAAAAAATTAAGCAGTATTCTGGAATCTAAATGTGTACTTTTCACCCTTTTTTAGCTCAGGGCACTTTTGTGTTTTAGAGTACTTGATATCACCTAGTGAAAGAATCATATTGCATCCACAACTATCACACTTCTGTGGATCAGTCATGGAGTTGAAGTAATTATCAACTCAATTTCATTTTTTTCTGGATTTATGAACTTCTTACAGTGAATGAGGACTATTTTTTTTTGGTGCCAACTTTGTATTATACCAGCAAATTGAGCCCTGTTTTACATAATAATCTACCTTTCTTTGTGTGTTCTGCTTGGCACAGTATTATATTTGAATTGTCACAATATCAGAACATTGTCATGATGTTTTCTGTCTTCAGCTGTAGCAAGACAAATATTACATTGTGATGAAAATTCAGTGGAGCTAGGCAAGGAGGAGTGGTTACGACTATAAATGGGCCCCATGAGGAAGATTTCTATGATGATAGAAGAGTTCTGATTGCAGTGGCAGCTGCACATATCTATACATGTTATAAAATGGGAATGATACCCACTTACTGTACCAATTAAATTTTCTTGGTTTTGATACTGAACTGTAGTTATAGGAAATGTAATTGTAGGGGGAAACTGAATGGAAGTAATACACAGGACCTTTCTGTACTATCTTTATAACTTTCTGTCCATGTATAATTATGCAAACTAAAAGAATAATATTAGCACATCTGTGAAGAGTTAATGGCACAATGGTTGAAAACTGCTAACATCACTTGCAGGTAAGAATCACTTTTACAATTTTCCTAACAGGATGTCTTTACTTGAGCTCATGGGGAAACAATTGTTAACCTTTATTTTGTGGAAGTGAATCTGCCGTCCTGTGCCTTGCACCCAGAAAGTTATGCCTTCAAAGAATACCCTACTAGCAGAGGCATACCACTCTATTTGATGCCATTAGTAGAAAAAAAAGTTGTAGACTACCAACAAAATAAAGTTCTAGGATGGCCTTTTCAAATACACTAAGATAGACAGATAGATAGATTTTGTGTGTCTGCCATTGAGTCAATTCCGAATCATAGCAGCCCCACCTTGGGTTTCCAAGGCAGTATCTCTATGGAAATAGATTGCCCAGTCTTCCTTCCGAGGAATGGCTGATGGGTTTGAACTGCCAGCCTGCTGGTTAGCAGTCACATATCTTAGGCACTATGCCACCAGAGGTCCCAGATACTTAGGTAAGTAGGTAGATAGATTTCTACTCATATTTTTATGCATATACAAGTTTTTTAATTGCTTATTATTAACATAACCAATCAAAAATAGTTTTAAAATATGATTCCCATATATGAATCTTTTGATCATTGATACTAACCATAATAGCAAATGGCAGCCCTTCAAATATTTGATGCTTCTATTTTTCCTGTCTTGGAAAAGCATTTCCAATCAGAAGGCTGGTGGTTCAAACCCACCAGCCACTCCTCGGAAGGAAAATGGGGCAATCTACTTCCATAGTGATACTACCTCGGAAACCCAAGGAGGGGTCACTATGAGTAGGGTCTGACTCAATGGTACATAACAACAACAACATATCTGAGAAGGTTTCAGACCCTATAGTTTTTCTCTTGACATTCTCCTATCAAATTTCTTTCTTGAAACTTAACATGCCAAATAATATTTTCTGGGAATGAGATCAGATAAGTATAATCACAACTTATGTTTTAATGGATAATGTCAGAGATAAAAGGAAAGACAAAAAAACTGATACATTTATGCTATGCTTCTAAAGAGAATTGTGCATTTATAATATTTATTTTTCATTGGCATTATATATCTAGGAGTTTCAGTATTTGGCCAGATCTTACATACTAAAAATTTCTAGTTTTACTGTTTCCGTTACTGTTGTAATTTTCTAGAGGTGCATTTATAGGTGGACCCAACTGTTTGCTATCCTGTTTAACTGTCTTACTGATGTACCCT
The DNA here is from genome assembly GCF_000298275.1 of Orycteropus afer afer. Classification (NCBI taxonomy): domain Eukaryota; kingdom Metazoa; phylum Chordata; class Mammalia; order Tubulidentata; family Orycteropodidae; genus Orycteropus; species Orycteropus afer. The sequence continues at coordinate 2,721,027 of NW_006921712.1, forward strand.
TTCCTGTAATGTAAGATATAGATGAAAAGAGACACTGACATTTTTGTGCTGCCTTTTAGTATTGAAAGGCGCTCTGGTTGCATAGTGGGTAAGGCATTTGGCTGCTAACTGGCAGATTGGTGGTTCAAACCTACCAGTTGTTCCATGGGAGGACAACGAGGCAATCTACCTCTGTAAAGATTTACAGCCTTGGAAATGCAATGGGGGTCACTGTGAGTTAGAACTGACTTGATGGCAGTGGGCTTGGTATTTTCTTTGTTGTTTTGTTTTGTTTTTAATATTGATAAATCATGATAAATTTTATTTTAGGCCTTATGCTGACTTATTTACATCCAAAAGATAATGTTTTTTTCTTATATCTTATGCCTAAAGGTATAGAGCCAACTGATCTTCCTAAGCCATGTTGTCATAGTGTGGCTGTCACATGGATGATGTGTTCTCTTTAAACCTGAAGATGCTAGTGGTGGTCTTTATCCATGGATACGTTGAGAATATGAGCACAAAAGTCATTCTATGAGCTGGCTGACTCTCTAGTTCATTTTTCTGGGTATCAGCATAAATTTTTAACCTACCATATACAAGGGAACTGATTTGGTCTCAAACTGAAATTCTTTATGATTTTGAGGACAGGGTTTTTGGCTGATTTTGAACGCACTTAAAATACATTAAAATATATCCAGTTCCCATTCTATTAGAAAATTTTCATAGCCATTCTTTGAGGTAGTTGTTGAATCAAACATATTGACCCTTTCTGTAATAAATATCAGATTTTAAAAGGCATTAAAGTTAAATGGGTTAATACAATAGATGAGACCTTCTTCAATACTTCCAACAATTTTTAGGGGATAAATGATGAAGTGGTATTTCTAAATTCAAGTGAAGATATTAGCTTTACGTGTTGTATTTTTTCACATTATACTGAGTTAAAGAAGCCAGACACAAAATGACAAATAGTACATGACTCCATTTATATGAAATATCTAGGATAGGCAAATTCATAGAGACATAAAGTAGATAAGAAGTTACTAGGGCCAGGAATGAAATTGAAATGGGGTATTTTTTAATGGGTATGGAATTTCTGTCTGTGGTAATGAAAAAGTTTTGTCAGTATATCGTGGGATGAGTGTAAAACAGAGGCGAATGTAATTAATGCCACTGAGTTGTAGACTTAAAAGATTGTTAAAACAGCACATTTTATGTAACATATATTTTGCCACAATAAAAAAAAGTAATTAAATGTTATTACTTTTTAATTGCAGTTACTATTATGGTTAGTATAAATGAGCTAAAGATTCATATTTGAGAATCTTATTCTAAAACTCTTTTTTGATTGGTTATGTTAATCATAAGCAATTTAAAAATTTGTGTATGTATTTAAATAGAAATAGAAATCTGTCTGTCTGTCTTTTTAATTTGGAAAGTCCATACTAGAGCTTTTATTTTGCTGGTAGTCTACAATTTTTGTTCTGCTAATAACATCAAATAGAGCGGTGTGGCTCTGCTAGTAGACAGCCATCATGGTGGTTTTAAAGTACTTCAGAAAAATTTCTTCCCAGTTTTCCTTCTTTAGAAGTTAACTCTAGAGGGCCTTAAAGGCTTTTTGTTTTTGAGTCTTCAATTAAACCTAAAAACACCTCAGAAAGTTAAAATATAAAGCATTATGGAATAATTTTCCTAAAGATCAAATACAAGGATAACCCTAAAAAATGAACCTCAGACAAGTGACCCAAGGGTTTTGAAGGCATTGGTAAAAAAGTTAGGAGAGGGAGTTATACAGTTTTTCTGGAGGGCTTTGTATATTTTATCAGAGAATTTTCTTGCTCCCTCCTCATACCCAATGTGGTCATAACTATATAAACATATTCTAAATTCAAGCCTAGTTCCTTAAGTGGCTCAGATAAAGAATTATGATTTTAATGGAAAAAATGACCTTTGGGCTATTTTATAGGCTCTGCAAGCATATGGCTATAAAATGCTCTCTGGTACACTTCATTCACTCCACTACATTTCTTCATATTCAGCCAAGTTCAATGCCAAATCCAGGTTTGGCTGTTTTGTTTTCTCCCTGAAGTTTTCACCCTTTAATCATCATTCTTACCTTTGACCTATACTTGAAGCTATATATTTGATTCTTTCCTTACTTACCTACTATACATTCCTGTTTAAATCTCCTCTTTTCCTCCTTTCTTCTTGTATTCCTCTTTTAGGAATTAAAAAAAAGAAGCAAACATTCATGGAAGCTTGTTTTAAAAATTGGTATTATTTTTGTGATAAAACATGTCCAATAACTAATGCTTCCTAGCTCTAAAGGATAGTGTTTCAGGAGAGAATCTACTTTCTTATACATATTACTGTGTCTGTCGGAACTTTTATCTGTATTAAATTACCACTCTAAAACCAGTTTTGTCAGATTTCCAACATATTTTTGGGTGATTTCACTTTTCTATTAACCTCATCAAAATAGGCATATCAGAGTGTGACAACTACAACAAGAACCGTTGTCATACTAATTGGGTGCTTATCATGTGCAGGGCTTTTTAACGTACATATTCTTATTTAACCTTTCTATGACACAAGAATGTATCTGCCATTATTATTTCAATTTTACATGTGAAGAAATTGGGACTCTGATAGAACAAGGTATTTTCCCATCTTCCAGTGGCTAGTAAAAACAAACAAACCATGATTTACCCCAGGTTCTTCTGACTCCTTGATATCTGAATTCTTTCTGGTGTACCATGATGATTCTCTGTGTCTAACCTCAAGTTTGGAATTAGTGATATTACTGAAAGACCCATGCCACTAATACTCTTTACATGAATGCACAGTCAGGAGATATTTGTGTATAGTTTGAACTTTTAAACCAAATCCTAAGTATGAAAAAGTTAAGTATATACTAACCTACTGTGCCCTGCCCTCATGTATTCATGAAGAATACAATAGAGCATTTACAGTCTCATAAGTTGTTGAGAAAACCAAGCAAATATAGAAATAAATTAAAGAACAAGATAGAGAGGGACTTGTATAATAGTTTGTGTATTTGAGATCATTATTCTACAGAGATGTAGGTAGAGAAATTCAATATGTAATAACTAGGAGTGGCACTGGACCTGGATCTTGAAGAAATATGTTCCTTCTTCACCGGGGAAGAGGAACAAGGGCTTTCCAAGAAGAGGAAAACCTCAGAATAGTTATAACAGGCGGGCTGTATAATATCATGGCACTTCATTTGACATTGTATCTTGGCAATGCTCAATCTACATCATTCACACATTGTAGTTGTCAGATTAGGAAATACTGATTGACAGTGGTAATGTGTTCTTGTCCAGCAAATGAACAGAAGGTGCTACCATTCTGTGCAGTGATCAGGAGCCATATTCTCACTTTATTCTGTGTGATTTTAATACATCAGTGTAACTGCAGAATATTCACAAAGGCCCTAGAAATGGGTACCAGGAAGTGGACTTTGACAATGGTTTCTATATGCCGCTAAAAACATATGTGTGAGAAATATTTCCTTTCATTCTTTTGCAAATCACAAAGCATTATCACCTTTTCAGAGCTGGAATTGCTCTAGTTAAGGGTTTGGCAAATTATGGACTATGGTTGGTTACCAATTTTCATAAAGTTTTATTGGAACACAGCCACAATCATTTGTTTACGTATCATCTGTTGCTGCTTCTCTGCTACAACAGTACTTGCAATAAAGAACATGTGGTCTGAAAAGCATAAAATACTTACCCTCTGGCCATTTATAGAAAATGTTTACTGACTTCTGCTCTAATTGTCCCTTTATCATTATCATGCTTTGCTCTGATCAGTCAGATGCATTGGCTCAAACTATTGCATAATTAAAAATTTCACCTCTCAGTACATATTTAGGTTGAATTTCAGTGTATAAGAAAAAAACTGGGTTGTAGTGAAAGAAACATAAATACTTATTGACCACAAAGTTTCTTTCTTTGATTCTATGTTGCATTAAGTCAGGAAGTCCTCCTCAAATCAAATTTAATAATTTATTAGTCAGTTCACCTGCTCTTGGAGGTACTATAAACTGCATTTGCTGTCAGATTCAGCCAGGCCTGCCTTTCTGAGGTTGGCCAGCAGTAAAAAAAGTAAAAGAGCCTATAGATAGCAATGGTTACTGGCCTTCCTTGTTTTGCATGGACTGAACTCAAGCATTCCTCTTTGTGGAAATGAAAGTTAAGTCATCCTAAAATTCAGGATGAGAACTCCTAAATCAAGTAACTGATGATATTTAAACAAAGTTCATAATTTTCCATTTACTTGGATATGTTATTATTAATCATGTGATTTGTCAAGTGGAAATATTCTGTTAGTTCAGTTCATCTCTATTGGAGATTTCATATTCTTATCTGTTTAAGAACTATTTGTCACCTTATTTGTATGATACACTTTCCAAACCCTCATGTCCAATGCATACAATGACAAGTTGGTTCAGCTGAAATAGCCATTGCTGAAGAAAAGTTAGAAGAACAATCTTGGTTTTCTGGAGCTAGATCTACAAGTTTCCAGAGAGTGTCTGCTTGTCTGATATCCTCAAGTCATGGAAGGAAGCAACTGAGAAGGTCAGTCTCATTAAAAATATTCTTTGGCTCTTCAGTTTGGCAGAATCATAAGTGCATGTAGCATGCAATCATAATTGTTATGATTACTTTCTATAGTATAAGCATTATTATTTATACTTAAATTAATAGCTTTTTATATAAGGAAAATATAATGTATAATATATTGCCTTTTACACATACACACAGGTTTCTTGTCCTTGGCACTAACAGTCTAGCTGTTTGGAGCTCAGAAACCTCTCTTCATCATGGTGTTTCATCCTATGATAATTATACCAAGCTGTGAAGTACCACAACCAGCGTTTCCCTGCCTCCTGACATCACCATTCAGCTGGAACTGCACACAGTAAGATTTTAACCAAAAATTGTATATAAAATAGAATCCCATTTCTCTTCTTGAGTGTAATGTTTTTCCCTCTCTATATAGGGATCAAGATGAGCTTGCTGTCCTCATCTGGTGGTGGAAAGCTTCTTTGGGTTTGAAGGTGAGTTTATTCATGCCAGAATTTAGTAATGCTTGTCTCTGGGTGGGGGGAGGTTCTGGATTATTTTACTTTGGATTCTATTACTATTTTGCAGCATTTGCTTTGGCATGATTATATTGATAGAGACGAATGGAATTTATATTTTTGTTAGATATTTACTCTTTCAACCTGGTGTGTTCCACTTATTCTGCTGCATTGACTGGCTAGAGACAGTTGTTGTTGATATGTGCCTTGGAGTCGGACCCGACTCATAGCGACCCCTCCTTGGGTTTCCAAGGCAGTATCACTATGGAAGTAGATTGCCCAACCTTCCTTCCGAGGAGTGGCTGGTAGGTTTGAACTTCCAGGCTTCTGGTTAGCAGTCAAGTGCCTTAGGCACTATACTACCAGACAGTTGGACTAGGTAATTCATCTTTTGGCTCAGGGGAAAATAAGTAGAGTGAAACCTTGGGTTTGGGGCATATTTACTGATTTCTATAGTAGATAAAATTAGAAAGAAAGCAATTGTAGCATTCTCCTTCTAGGGTAGCCAGTTTGCAGGCAAGTAAGGCAAGAGGGATGAAAGTTGTTGCCCTGGTAGCACAGTAAAAATATCTTGTGAACTTTAGTTTGCTATTTTAACTGGCAACAATTAAGTTGCTTGATGTTTTAGTTGTCAACAAGAACTATATCAGGAGGTAGGTACATATGTTAAAAATTGATGACTTAAAACTATTTTTATAAAACAAATGCATCATTTTCAAGGAAAAGATAAATTATATAATTATTCAAGGGTTTGTATAGTGGAGCAGCTTCTGTGGAAGTTGTCTTATAACTTCTGCTGAAGTTGTCATGCACCTGTGTTGCTGTTGACTGTCTTGCAATAATGTTTCCCTATTTATTTGTTTTTGAAATACAGAGGACAATTCTGCTACTAAAATATTTTTGAGCTCCATGGTAACCAATTTTTATGTGAAATAATACAGTATATATAGAGAATGAGCATTAATTGTTATCAACCTGAAATAACCTATGTGTTCTACTCAAGGTTTTCCAGGCTCTCATGAAGTCTTTGTTGACTTGAAGATAAATTTCCTTCATTCAACAAATACTTACTGGTTACTTGCTATGAATGGGGCTCCCAGGACCTACTCTAAATAATAAGTGCTTATACATTACAATTATATATATATATATATATATATATATATATATATATTTTTTAACATGACTTAACAAAGGTCACCTTAAGTACAAATGCCAAATATAGATTTGAAAACTCAATTAGCCTAGAATTTTTCTAGTGTGATGTTCATCTGTGTTTATAGAGTAATTAATAATAATTTTAGTATATCACTTAGAATAAATCATTCTAGAGCAGTTGAAATATCTTAGGGAGGTATTATCTTACCTCAACATTAGAAGCATAAGAGTTATGCTAACACATGGATTGGGTAGTTTTTCAGTGATATAAAGATCATAGGCTGCCAGCCATAAAATACAATGTATTTTGGAAAGTGTTCAGAGAGGAATAATTGAAATGTTCCATTTTGTTCTCTGGTGATGAAAATGCTCTATGGGGATACTATATATATAACTATATATATATAATATATATATGTATATATATATGTATATATATATTATATATATACATGTGTGTGTGTGTATATATATATATGTGTGTGTATATATATATAATATATATATCAGAATGGTCTGTGACATTTTTCTTTTTTGATTTTCAGCAAAGAAATTCTGTTATTGGCAGGGGTGGTTTAACCATACTCAGTTTGGCTAACATCTTTAGATTAGATATTGGAGTGATTTCCCCCTAATTATATATTAACAAATTGTGGGCAGGCAGAAACCCATCTCTGCTGTATTGAGCTCAGGAAGTCAGAGACCTGGAAAAACTATCTATTGATTTGACAGAGAGTTAAGAAGCCAAAAGTAATTTACTAAATTAACAGAGTTCAGCTGAAGACTCCTGAAGACTAAATCCAAATCATTATACAGGAAGATTATATCCCTGGGGAAAAGGAAGAGTATCTTCTCACCCATGTTTTGCTTTTAAAATTCCCAGCAACCATGGGGATAGGGAATATACACAACTTTTCAAGTGGTATGAAAGAAAAGAGATTTTCTTTCGCTCTTTGTTAAGACAAGTATAGACTTGTTGTTTTTCCCCTTGCCTATCCTCTCATCACTACTCATCTCCTCCACACCGAACTTCATCAGAGTATCTCCTTCTTGATACTTAGTGCCAGTTTTAGGAAAGGGTCCTGAGCCACACAGGGCAAGTTGTGTTGCATAAGCGGGGCTGCTGTTGCCATCATAAAAGGTGCCAGGGTCAGTGGACACATAGAAGGGTCAGTTGTACAAAGTCCTAGTTAAAATGAATTTGTTGCCACTGATTAAGGATGTAGAGAAAAAGCCGAATCAGTATACAAAGGCTGCCTGAGGGCTGCTTCCCCCACAACCATCCACCTTCACCCTCTATGAGAACCAAAAAAAAAAAAAAAAAACAAACTCACTGCCATAAAGTCGATTCTGACTCATAGTGACCCCCTTTGGGTTTCTAAGATGGTAAATCCTTACGAAAGTAGATTGGCCAGTCTTCCTTCTGCTGAGTGGCTAATGGGTTTGAACTGATGACCTTCTGGTTAGCAGTCAAATGCCTTAGGCACTATGCCAGAACAGAGAATAAAATATTGATGGAGATAGTCTCATCTGCTGGTATAAAAAGTATCTAAAAAGTGGTGTCTGTTCCCTCTGAAATGGGAAAACATGAAAAACAATGGCAGATTTTAAATAACCTTGATCAGAATTTTAGTAGCTGTGTTTTGGACTTTCTGAGATTGAGTATATTAAGAATATTAAACATGAATATGTTTTTATTGCCAGCAGCATGCAATGTGTTGATGTTGACACTGTAATACAGGCAATAGACTTTCCTACCCAGGCATCAGCATGACACTACACAATTTTCAAGGGACATAATGTTGCTAACAGAAATATTCCATTTTATTGAATTTCTTTGGGGCCAAAGGAATAGAGAATCTCTGATCATGTTGTTAGCAGAGTGTTTGAGATGGGACAGTTCCAAAACAGATCTATCACAAAGGGTTGATAATTTTCAACAAAGTGTTAGATAAGGAGTTCTTTTAAGTTCTGAGTGATTCTTTCCAGAAATTTGTCCTGTTCTCTTCTAGGAATAAGAATTCTTTCCAGAAATTTGTCCTGTTCTCTTCCAGTTTAATATACAAATATATACACATATACACACTTAGACAGAATCTAGTTTGTTAAGGCAGTTTGGTAAAAGATGCTACTTACCTACCTGCTGAGGATTCAGTCATTACAACTGTCGTGGGGGTTGATCCAGGCTATGTACAGTTTTCTCTATGTAGCACATGTAAAGGAAGTCTTCTTTTACAACCAACTGATTTATGTATATGATTTATGTAAAATAACTGAACCCAAACTCTGAAACGACAATTATTTGTGTGTGTGTGTGTGTGTGTGTTAGTGCAAATAGTGTTACCAGGTTAGAGGGTTAGAGTTCTTCCTACTTAAGGACTTGGGATGATCAGACAGCAGTGTAGCTAGCATATTATTTGCTGCCCTGGCTCTGTATCAGGAACATTTCTCCTTGTATTAACTCAGTTCTGCTAATTTTAATATGTATACCCTATAAGGTCTTGTCTCACATCATTTTTCAGTGAAATGTAGCATTCCCATTTCAATGTCTGTCTTTATTACTATTTTCAGATAGTACTTAGTCTTTCCATCTGCAACTGCTCAAACTTTAAATATAGGTTTTGTGAAGAGTTTGCTCCAAAGGCTCTGTGAAATTCTGGCTGCCTGCTTTTTATTATAAGTGGGAATGGCTGCAGGCTGTTGCCTTTCTCTCATCTCCTGACTCTAGGGCACCTATTTTCTGTTTGTCTCTACCAACGTGCTACGTGGTCTGGCAATGATAGTGTATTTCAAACCTCTCCTCACGAGAATGAATTCTTTCTGACTCAGGTTCAAAACTGAAAATGAATTCCCTGTGGGAAGTACTCAGACTGTTCCTCCTATGTAATCAGATCTGCTCTTGATGACAACAGCTTTGAGGCATAACTCTTCCTTATTCCACATCCACTATAATGTTGATTGTCTCATAGAATATCTAGTTTCGCTTCAATACCATTACTTTTCATGCTAGAGTGGTGAGGTTTGAGGTAGAACTGAAGTTAAAAGAGAGAAATCTATCCTTTTGTGCCTTAATGGACAGAAGAGCAGCACTATGGTTTTGTTCTATTAGCTTATAAAGAATTCATACAAGGGCAGGTGAAGATCATTCTGCAGTTTTTCAGAAGTAATAGTTATTGTCAGAAGAAATTGAGCCTTATAAAATATTGCCCATTTTATGGGATTGGAATAGATAATCTCTGAATTTGCATAGTAAAGATGAAAGACTAACCATGTTCCCTAATCTGAGGCTTTAGATCTGGAAATAAAGGAAAAGTTGTAAAGAGAAGCCTGGAAGGGCACATTTATGTCAATAAATAGGAAAGATTATATGAATTAACTATATAGTTCTTTATGTTTTATAAAGTCTTGCTTCTTTCAGATACATAGCAATTTCTTCTAGTCCTTATAGCAAATAAGTGATGGGATAAAGAATCTTCTTTACATCTAGGTTCTTAATACAAAGCTATTCTCTCCAAACCACTAAAATCTGTAAGTATACCTGGCAGGCTATAAATGATTTTTATTTTATATTATTAGAAAGTAATAGGAGGAAAAGCATGGAAAGGACAGGCCTAGTGTCTAGGGGAGAGAAGCCTGAGCTGCTGGTCAATGTTTAAGTACTTGGCTGCTAACCAAAAAGTTGATGGTTTGAGCCCACCCAGCAGCTCTGTGGGAAAAACCTGATAATTTACTTCCATTAAGATGATATCCAAGAAAGCATTGTGGAACAATTCTGCTCTGTTGCATGGGATTATATGAGTTGTATTTGACTCAATGGCACCCAACAATAAAAACAACATTGTGTGTATGTGTGTGGGGGGTATTGTGTGTATGGGAGCCTTTGGAACAGCAGTTAGCCTTAAAGTTCTCTGAATTTCTGTCAACTTCAATAAGCTTTCTAGTTACAAGTATTGTGTTCCTTCTGGAGTGCTTACTGAGAAAAAAGTAAAATAGAAACTGAATAAATGGGAGAGAAAATTCTGTACATGTCATATGTAACAGTAAGCACCTGATGAGCACAGCAAGCTATCTTTTTGTGGAGTAGGCATCAAGTAATGAGGGGATAAGGAAATAAATTGGTGAGAGGGGACATCTGAGGAGTGTTCTTGCAGAAGGCAAAGGGGTCAATCAAGACTGTCTCAGGAACCATTGTGCATTTAATCTCCCATTTCATACAAGCCATGAGTGGAAAAACAAGTTTGCTGTTAGTAGCAATGTAGCTTGAATATACTGTAAATGGGCCTGGTTTTGATTGATACGGAAACTATGAATCAACATTTTATTTCACTGCAAAATAGCACAAAGATCACAACTATATTATTTCTGGAAACATTTGGCATCTGTCATTTCTCCTTAGCACCAGTCCTTCCAAAATTACAAGCATACCATATTATTTTCCTAGCAACTTTATCATTCACATTTCTTCTTTGACAATCCATAGTGATTTGAGATTTCTGTTAACATTAGAGCATTGATTTACAATTAATATTTTACTGTTTGGTTTTACAGATAACAACAACCATTTCCTTGAATGCAACCAAGGGGATGAATTACAGATGGACTCTGAGTAAGTGAACACTTTGGTCTATTCCTCCTGTAATCTAAACCACTTGCTATTCTAATAATTTTTCTAATGATTTTCTTTACCTTCTTGGTGCAGATTGTCTTACATAAAACCAATTTTTAAAATTTGTTATTGCATTAATCTTCATATCTGGAAACTGAAAAGATTCTATTGCTATTTAAACATTTATTTTATCATTTTGCTTTGGAAATACTGAAAATTAATCTTAAAATTTCAATTGCTTTTCAGTTGTAGTTTGGCTTAAAATTAACCATATATAAAATGTTTGGTATGATTTAGATTTCTTATTCAAGCAAAATGGTACATTTTAACATCTAATCTCTTCTATTCTATTCTTTACTTTGGGTAAAATATATATGAAAATACCCACAATATTAATAACGAAAAACCAAACTCACTACCACTGAGTCATTCCTGACTCATAGCGACCCCTCCTTGGGTTTCCGAGGCAGTATCTCTATGGGAGTAAATTGCCCAGTGTTCCTTCCAAAGAGTGACTGGTGGGTTTTAACTGCCAGCCTTCTGGTTAGCAGTCAAATGCCTTAGGCAGTATGGCACCAGAGCTCCTCACAATATTAATAGGAAGTTTTAATATGATGTTGTAACTTACCCCAACAAATATACTGCAATTTCTATCTTTGAAAATCTAAAGATTATAATTTAGTGTGACAGAATATTCAGAATATTTATTTTCTTCTTCAGGCATGTCCATTTTATAAATTGTTAAAACTCTTTCAGATTATATCTTTAAAAGTTAACTAAATAAGAATCATATTTGAAAAGTTAAAAGTGATTATCCACACTATTTCTTGAGCAGGTGAAATGTGTATCAATGATGTCATGCTGTCCAAGATTTTATCTTAAGCATAAAGAAATGCCTAAACTTATCATGCATAAACTTGTTTGGTTTATTGGAAAGCAGCCCTGGCAAGGCATGCAAGTAAGATGTCATGATATTCATTTAGAATCAGAGAATCAGAATTAACAATTACAATTACAGTGATATTTCAGTGGTTAGAGTACAAATCTTTAGAGTTCAGGTTTTTTACCTTTTATGAGTGGTCTCAAGAGGAAGGCTTGAACTCTGTAGAGATCCATCCCTCATAGCCAGGGTCCAAGATGGGCAGCAGTGGACAGAATCTTAGTCCAGAGCCTCAGTCTTCAGAGTCATAGTCCAGAAGGAGGTTCCATCTTTGCTTTCTCTCAATAAGTGAGAAGAAATGCAGAGCTTATATGGAAATTTTTCACATTAACTTTGCATGGTAAGGGCCCGTGTGACATCAAAGGTTATTATGTTGTTATGCTTTTTTCCAGGATTAGAGATTAGCCCAATACCACATTTTTTCCTTCAAGGTTAGGGATTAGGGAGGTTGTTTAGAGTTGTGTCTCAAGGCTAGTTTACAAAGATTAACACTATGTTGTATTTCATTTTATCACAGAATGTAGGGTGAGATCAATTTAAAGGTGGTTTACCAAATTCTTCATGTACTTCACATATTTCTACTTTTCTATGTCTAAGTCTAGAAATTTTCTAAGTCACATTATAAGTAATTTGCGTATCTGTGCATAAATAATTGCCTTCTATCATAGAAGCAACATAGCAATGCCTATATATATCACAGAGTCATACATGATTGAAAACATTACAGAATCATCTGTTATTAGAGGGCATTACAAAAATACACATAACAATCATGCCTCCTTTTATTAAAGAATTTAGTTCAGTTTTCCTAAGTAAATTACTTTATAGAAAGATAATGAACATGGAATAAGAACTGGAAGAAATTCCCCATATTTCACAGTTATATAATAACCTATTATGAAACAGAATTATGGCAAATTTAGCATATTTGTGAATTATGTCTTAATTAATTCCACAAATATACTTTGAGCACCAGCAGTGATCCTGACACTACACTTAGTGTAGCTGTTTTATTTATTTATTTATTTATTTATTTGTTTTGGAAATGAATACAGCATGGGAGAGCAGAAAGAGTTTCAGAAACTGAAATAAATTCATTTGGCTAGAGAGTAATCTATGAATTGGGCAATGAAAAGAAATGAGACTGGTAAAAAAAAAAATGAAGCAAAACAAACTGTAAACCTCAGCCACTAGAGTGACACAAGATAATTTTGAGAAAGGGTTAAAGGTCAGAGCATGACATATTATCAGATCCATAGTAACCTACCAGGAAAAATGGTAAATTATTTTTGTTGTTTAAAACCTAAGAATAATAATTTTTTTTTTTTTTTATTAGGATTTGGGTGAAGATTTACAGAGTAAATTCACTTTTCATACAGCAGTTCACATATACTTTGTCTCATGTCATTGACCAAAATTTACAATGCAGCAGCTCCCCTCCCACTTCCTCCCCATAGTTACCTCCTCCCAGTGTCCATCCCTTCATACTCTTCGAGAGGCCCATTTTCTGCCAACCCTGTATATGATCTTGGATACACTCTCCATTTAGACATACATAATTGTTTAGCTTGTTCACCCAGAATAATAATTTTTAGAAAAAGTTATTTTTCTCTCATGGCTGTAGGTCTTCTACTTCCTATATTTTTACAACTCCTTCCTAGCATCTGCTAGAGAAACATTTGTTGCTTTCTTAGCAGATGCTGCTATCACATTGAACACGTTTCATTTTCCAAGTTTTATTTATATATCATGATGCAATCTATTCCTTACTTAATATATAAAACAAATTTAGTTTACTTTACAAAAGAGTCTGAGGGAATCAAGACAGCAAGGGCTTTTGTTTTCTTGAAGTATATGATGTAAGAGGAAGAGTAAAATTAAGTACTTACCAGGGCACAGGTTACAATGACCTCATCGACCAATGTACCCTGGCACCAATGAGGTAGAAGCGTTGTGTGAGCTCTGAGTTCTTTTACTAAAAATGTTTTAGTCACTGGTCAGGAGGCGTCTGGTCTGGTTAGTGTGCCTAAACAACTGAAAATCCTAGAGAAAGTCATTTAAACTTTGTGGACTTTATTTATGTTGAAAGAGCTTGGTGGTGCAGTGGTTAAAAGCACTCAGCTGCTAACTGAAAGGTCAGTGGTTCAAACCTACCAGTAGCTCTGTGGGAGAAAGATGTGCTAGTCTATTCCAGTAAAGATTTGCAGTCTTGGAAAGGTAGGATTAAATTAAGGAGCCCTAGTGGCTCAAACTCACCAGCTCCTCTGCAGAGGGAAGAGATAGGGCGATCTACTCCTGTAAAGATGTATAGCCTTGGAAACCCAGATAGCAGTGAGTTTTTTGGTTTTGAGTGGCATAGTAGTTAAGCATTTAGCTGCTAACTGAAAAGTCAACAGTTCCAACCCACCAGTTACTCCAAAGGAGAAAAGACCTGGTGATCTGTTCCCATAATGATTGTTGTTATTAGGTGCTGTCAAGTGGGTTCTGATTCATAATGGCCCTGTGTACAACAGAAGGACACATTGCCTGGTCCTGTGCCATTTTCAGAATCATTGCTATATTCGAGCCCATTGTTGCAGCTGTAAAAATTATAGCCTAGGAAATTTTATGGAGCAGTTCTACTCTGCCCCATAGGGTATGAGTCAAAATTTACTTAATGCCAATGGGTTTCTTTTTAGGATTAATTTAGATGTTCCTCTGAGATACTTTCCAATGTAAAAATTCTATGATTCCTCTCAATAAGAGCATTAATGCAGAAGTATGAGCAGGTTTTAATTAAGAATAAATTTTACCAAAAAAAAAAAATTATGATTTGTAGATGATTTCTCCACTTCATTAAACAAATTCCTTTTTAAATAGTCCATTACAATTGCAAATGAATTCATCGGTAGCCATAATTCATTAAATGACGCTATTTTCTCTTATCTGAGTCTTTAACCCTGAGCAAATAAGTTAGTCAATCAAACTTTAAACTGTGCTATCTCTAGTAAATTGTTGGTGATTTTTCAATATTTCTTGCAGATGAGCAGATGAGTTTTGGTGAGTGATGATGTTAAAGTCTTTCCATCTAGCATATCATTCAAGTAATAATAGCCTACATTTTGGACAAAGACCTCTGCTTGGAGGTATGCTGCCAGCTTCAAAATGCTCACTGGATCAGTATAGATCAGGTTGAGGAAAATGGTAACAGGTTTAGCTTCCTTAATCCTGTAGTAGGAGAGGAAGAAAACAAAACAAACAAATGGGAAAAAAAAAACAAAAACTGCATTTTCCCTTACTGTTTTCCATTGGAAACAGGAGGTGGCTGATAGGTTCAAGACAAATTGTCACATGAGGCTCCTGTGTATTGGGATGCATATTCTTTTCCTGTTAGTATGTCAACATGACTTACATTCATTTTCTTTGCGGCTAGACATATCCATCTTGAGTGAAGGTACAATGAAGGAATTTTTTGGCACCTGAGAATAATTTCAAAGGAGCTCTGGTGGCATAGCAGTTAAAACACTCAACTGCTAACCAAAGGTTGGCGACTCAAACCCACTACCCACTCCATGGAAGGAAAGTGAAACAGTCTGCTTTGGTAAAGATTAATAGCCTCGGGATCCCTATAGGGCAGTTTTCCTCTGTCCTAAAATGTTGCTGAGTCAGAATCAACTGGATGGTGGTAGGTTTGGTTTTGTTAAGAGTAATTTCAAGCCAGACTTGGTAAAAATGTCTTTAATATATTGATATGCTAAATACATTTTGGAAGACTAAGAAGTGTGAGTTTTTTTGTACTATTTTGCTTTGTTGATTTAAAGCTTTTCTTGTGTTTTCCCTTTTAGGTCCATTTTGTGTAGAAAGATTTCAACATACCTTAAGATAATGGAAGGTGATGAGAAGAAAAAGCTTATTAATATTTTTGTCTATTCTATTTATGTTAATTTATTTATATATGTATAAGTCACTATTGAAAAATGGGATGAGAACTTTATCTGACAGAAATGAGATATATTCTGTTGTGTTTGTCTTTGAAATATTCCTTTATCACTGAAATGTCACAGCACTAAGTAATAATACAAAGTTATAACATGGGTATTCAAAAGTAGACAAAATTATTGTTCAAAATGTTATATTTTAAAATAGTAATTTTTAATGACAAAATAGTATCATGCTTTCATCCATGCACTTGTGTTTTATTCAGATAACAATGTGTGCTGGGTATCCATGTGACTCTGTCATTACTACTGAAAGTAAGATAATGGTTAACTAGAACTTCATGAAGTTGGAACAATAATTCTGTAAATCATACTACTTTTGTTGCTTTTGAAATGTAGAAAATTCTGAGACTTAGTTGATGAAAAGATTCAGAGACTCACTCTCTTTTTAAATTGAGGGAACTGGCTATGTTCATTTCTTTCTGTGTGCAGATGGATAGTGTGGCTGAGCAAGGAGCATCAACCCAAGTCTGAGTAACTAAGCAGTACACATAGCTGTTGGTAACAGAAATGTGTCCATCACGTGATTTCAGAATTCTTTCACATAATTTACTTCTCAGCACACATGTCAGTTGTGGCTGCTTATCTCCATTTTAGAGAATGAGGAAAATGAGATGAATAGCGATGCAAGATTATGTAACTAATAAACCTCAAAGGTGTAAATCAAAACCAGGGCTTGTGATTGAAAATACTACACTCTTTTATTAGCAATACCACACATTCACTTATTAAGTGAATTAACAGGCATTATACTGGATAGTAGGAAAATTAAGATGTACCAGACATAGCCCTCCCTAGAAGGTGATGCTCTGTCTTTTGAGAAGACCAACATACAAACAAAGTGCAGTGTGGACAGTATTACATGCCAAGTACTATAAAATTCAATGCTGCATGTGACCTTCCAATCCAGAATGACTCCTAAAGGGCAATTTGTACTTACCTGCCAGATGATTAAAGGGTAAATATAAATTAATCACACAGTGATAGTATTGGGACAGTGGGAATTTTCCCTTTTTTGGTAGAGGAAGCATAATGTAACAAAGTAGAGGAGTGAGACTGAATATCTTAGATTTGAGAACCTGCAAATAAGACCAAAGAAGCTACTCACTAGTTACCTATGAATGAATGGTGAACAATGAGGCTGGATAGGTTAATGGACACTTGGATGGTTGGTTAAGGGTCTGGACTTTGAACTTAAAGCAATGGGGGACTTTAAACAGTTTTGTTTTACATTGGATCAGGAAAGGATAGAGTTTGTGTTACAGAGATAAACTTGGGCTGAGCTGAAGAAAAAGGATTCAAAGGGGAAGAGGCTAGGAATTTAGCTAGGAAGCCATTAAGAAAAATATAAATATGAAGGCAATAATTAATTTAAAATTTTGAATGTCCTCAAAAATAGTAAAAGATTGTTTACTCTTAATTATCTCATGAAAAGAAGTTGTTTTTACTGGATGCCAGAAAATGTGCTCATGTTCTCCTGGTGCAACTCTGTACATTAGCATTAATATCCTTATTTTCCTGTTGAATGAAGGGATACCTTGAAGTTTCCTATAAACTTAATGGAGAGGTCCAAATATTTTTATTATATTCTAGATAGCTAGGCACTAAAGTAATGAAAAATTCTCTCCATATGCAAAAAACCCCAAACTCACTGCCGTCGAGTTGATTGGACTCATAGTGACCCCTCCTTGGGTTTCCAAGGTGAAATCTCTATGGAAGTAGATTGCCCAATCTGACTTCAGAGGAGCAGCTGGTGGGTTTGAACCTCCAGCTTTCTGGTTAGCAGTCATATGCCTTAGGCACTTTGCCACCAGAGATCCATATAGGTATACTTTTTTTTTTTTCACTTAATAGCTGGGCCTATATTGATTTACTGTATGTATTTTTAATTATGTCAGCTCACTGCCGTGGAGTCATATCTGACTCATAGCAACCCTTCCTTGGGTTTCCGAGGTGATATCACTATAGAAATAGATTGCCCAACCTTCCTTCTGAGGAGTGGCTGGTGGATTTGAACCACCAGCCTTCTGGTTAGTAGCCAAATGCCTTAGGCACTATGCCAACAGAGCTCCCTTTAATTATGTAGTACCTGGGTATTAGAAACACTTAATTGACTCAGCTGTGCATTTGGCTAAGAGCTCTGGTGGCACAATGCCTAAGACATTCAATTCCTAACCAGAAAATTGGTGGTTCAAACCCAGCAGCTGAAGATGAAGTGATCTACTTCTGTAAAGATTCACTATCTTGGAAACTCATTGGGGGTCACCGTGAGTCAGAATTGACTTGATGACAATGAGGTTTTTTTTTTTTTTTTTTTTTTTTTTTAATATACTAGGCTACTAACTGAAAAGTTAGAGATTTAAGTTCACCCAGAGACTCCTTGGAAGACAGGTCCAGTGATCTGAAATATTAGGCATTGAAAACCCTAAGATGTACAGTTATACTCTGACAGATGTGGGGTCAACATGAGTCAGAATTGACTCAATAGTAACTGATGCTATTCATTTTTAATTATAAAGATATAGATTGAAATTATTTTATAATCATAGCTTCTATGTTTTCTACAGCTGAAACATTTGAGAGTATGCCGAAGCATAGTTTAACATTCTTTATATGTCCTTAGCACAGCAGTTCAATTTCCCAATCTTTCCTCTTCCACCTTGCACACCCTCAGGCCCTGACCACCATATACTCTTCCTCGTGCTGTTCCTTTTTTACTTATTACCCTTTCATAACTTCATCTTCAAGCTCTGCTACAACACAAACTATACCACAACATTAACCACAACTCCTCGGTAGAATTAATATTTAATCTTGGGATTCCAAAGCATTTCTCCCAATCCTATCATATTGTTAAGCTCCAAGGAAAAGGGACCTTCTCTTAGTGATTTTTGCATTCCTGGAGCCCAGATGAAGTGCTAGATCCTCTTTGTTACTGATTGAAAAAGATGCAGTATCAGACATGACATGTCCAAGAGAGAAAGCCCATAAAGCCTCCTAGTAATTAACTTTGTTTTCTGCTGTTGATTCAGAGGATCAAATGTACATTATTCTCAATGTGTACATTATTTTAAACACTTTCATACTGTAAAAAATAGTATTTTTAAATGTTGAAAATTACTGGAGGAGGCAATGAGTCCTAATGGTACAACAGTTAAGCATGCTGCATCTAACTGAAAGATTGGCAGTTCAAACCAAACCAGTTGCTCCACAGGAGAAAGACTGGTGATTTGTTCTAAAGATTACAGCCTAGGAAAAAAACCCTATGAGGCAATTCTACCCTATCATATAGGGTTATTATGAGTTGGAATTGACTTGACAGTACCTGACAATAACAACAACAACTGCAAGAAACATATATTGTTTAGTAAGGAGTGGCTCTTTTCCTTGAAGAGCTATTACCCTAGAAGTTAAACCATAAAGAAATACGCAAAACTTGACTTATTTTGACCATTGAGGCAATTAAAATATTAAAGCATTATTGCCTTCTTATTTGTCTAAGCCAATGGTTCTCAAACATTAACGAGCATCAGAATCACCTGAAGAGCTTCTTAAAACACCAATCAAGGGGCTCCAATCTAGAATTTGATTCAGTAGGTCTAGGAGGGCACTCAAGAATCAGCATTTCTAACAAGTTTCTAGGTGATGTTGCTGGTCTGAGGACCACACTTTGAGAACCACTTGTCTATGCCAACGTTTTACAGATATGAAGTAAAATGAAAAACTGTCAGTTTCCAATGTATATGACAATGCAGTATTGTATTTGTAAAAGGTAATTTAGAATGAGGAAAACACAAGTTGGAACATGAATAGGCAATTTGACTTTTTACGTTATTCATATTCATTAGATATTTCTAAAATAGATACTGAGCTAGTCCAGTGCAAATGTGGCTAGCCTGTATCATTGACAGATCTTTAATCCAATACTTAAATCTCTTCTGTCATGTGAGCAGCTATATAATTGTTTGGATGATTGTGCCAGATATATATGGTTTTCTTTCTCTTGGGCTCATTGTGCATAGTTGTGTACAAGAATGATCACAGGATCCTGGGTACAATTACCATGCTCAGGAGCATCAAACATCACTAATGACTGCTCCCTAAAGTTGAAGAAAATACAAAGGAAAAATTTCTGCAGTCTTTGATGAAATTATACATTTCTTATCCCCTGGAGCTTCTATTAGACACCAAATTAGAAATCAAGTAGCAGAACAGGATAATCCTTAAATAACATTTTCTAGGGCAATAAATAAATATTAAAAGCTAGCAGCAATTTTAAAGAAATAACCCATTATGAATTTGATAATTCAGATAAATTAAAAGCCTTCTTTTGGTTAGCAGTTTTAATTTCAGTTTTCTTCCCTGTTGTTTTACCTCTTTAAGAGCAAGTAAAATTTGAATCTTGAAAGGAATAATAAAAATTAAACAAAATATGAAAATAAGTAAGAGAGAAATTTCATGTGGGGTTGGAAAACACACACACACATACAGATACAATCCTAGATTTGTTTATTGAAACTACATTAGGTTTCAGTCAGAAAATTAAACTTTTATAAGATTTGGACCACCCACCCCATTACCATTGAGTCAATTATGACTCCAGCCACTCTTGAGGACAGAGTAGAACTGCCCTGTAGGTTTCCAAGGATGTAATCTTTACGGAAGCAGACTGTCACATCTTTCTCCCACAGAGCAGCTGATGGATTCAAATAGCTGACATTTTGGTTGGCAGTTGAGCACTTGCTTAACCACTGCGCAACCAGTTCTCCTTAAGATTTGCACAGGACTCTCATATTGCATAATATTAAAGATTTGAAAAATTCTCAGAATTTCCATCCATTTGAATTAGACATTTGTATATCTGTCCAAGTTGAATTTGATTATTTTATGTATTTAAGTGATACAGCTTGGTTGAACACTTTGGGATGAACTAACTTCCCATTAGTTTTAGAAGTCAGTCCCTGCGACTTTCAGAAATTTGTTGTCAGCCTTAATTTCCTCATAAATAAAATGGAAACAATAATACTTGCTTTAGCAAATTCGTAGTATTACTTACTTTGGGCAAGGCTTGTATGAGGTAATACGTGTAGAAATGCTTGGTCAGCTGTAAACCACTCTCACTGTATAAAGTTACATTATTCTTTGTACTGTGAAAATGTAAATCCAGTTGAGAGTGCTAAGTCATGGTCCATTCCTAAGGAGGAGACATTTTTCATTGTTGACTCAAAGATGAGCCTTTTCTTACAAAGATGAATTCTCATTCATGTAACTGCCCCCTTGTGATCTAGTTATAAAATAGGATTTGTGTACTTCTAATCTGCAAGAGTGCAGAATGTTTCCATAAATAATATAGGTAGGATAAGCCAAAACTTCTACTTTCAGTTACTTTATGTTAACGGTATAGTAAATATTTTGAATTTAACCGAATTTTGGGAAGTGTTACAGAATTATTCACCTCTTTGGGAAATATATCTACCCTTTACCATTGTTACAGTTAATTTTAAATGAAATTTGAATGTGAAATACAAAAACAGGATCAATTAAATGTTGGGAAATAAAACTTGATTTTTTTAAGTAATAGAAAGCTTCGTTCATAGTTAAGCTCATCATTTCAAAAACTGTGTTATTATTATTGAGAGTCTTGAGGATAGCAGTGCCATTATCTTATGAATCTCTATCTACAGCATTGGTGTACAGTGTCTTCCACATTAAACTCTCAATAAATGCTTTACACATTTCTTGTACTTTCATTCTGAGCCAAACTTTACCAAACCAAGAGTGCTGAGTCCAGTTGTAAAGACTCAACTTGTAAATCTATATCTGGTGCCCCTACTCAACTGAACATAAAAAGTAAAATTGATATTTGTCTCGATATGCAGATATATGTTTCCTTTTGCTCTATCTAGAAATGTGGTGAAGTAAATAATTTTTCCTTATTTTACATGAGAATACTGAATCAGAGCTTAAGTAATATTCTTTGGGTCTGTTGAGGCATGTGAGGTGGCTTGCATCTATCTTAAATGGACTCAAACTGCTACATTTTGGTTGTGTTCTGTGTGAATTTTAACTTCTTTCTTTCTCTTTCATATTTTCATGTCAGAGCTTGATACTGTCAGTGTTATGAAGGGTTCCCCCTTTCTAGAAATTTATCACATTTTATCTACTGTGGACTGGAAAACCAGATAATGATGATTAATAGAATATTAACATAGTACATAGCAACTAAGTTAATTTTATTTTTAGATAAATAGAAATAAGCTCTTTCAACTACTTTTGGTCTATTGTTTTTAGATAGGAGGTACGACTTAAGTGGTAGATGTATCTGTATGTCCAAGAGTATTCTGAAAAAAAGCTAATTTATTATGTTACTAAGAAGCATCTAGTTAGGACAAAAGACCCTATTCAAAACATGAGGCTGCAAGGTGATCACATTTAAAGTGAATTTATGTTTTCCTTTTTTAACTCTATTCTCTGTATTTTTAAAGTATTATTATTATTTTCAGCTGTTAACCAAAAGTCAGGGGTTCAAACCCATCATTCCCTCCACAGGAGAAAGTTGAGTCAGTCTGCTTCTATAAATATTTACAGTCTTTGAAACCCTATGGGGCAGTTCTGGTCTTACAGAGTCACTATGAGTCAGAATCAACTTGATGGCAAGGAGTTTGGTGCATATTTTTATTATCATTTGAGTACTCCTTACATTAAGTTGTCTAAGCTACAGGGGCAACTAGACTCTCTCAAATGAGGGAGAATATGTAATATCAATGCCTATGTTTGAAATGAACATTTCTCGCTTTAAATATATCTCATGTAACCTGTAAGAGGTTCCCTCTGAGAGTTAACTTTTAAATAATTATGTGTCCCCTAGATGGAGCTGTCCACTTGTCTTTTAAAGGATATGGATCCCAATATTTCAGGAAGGGTCTCTATGGCCAGAATTTCCTCCAACATGCAACCACTGGACATAATGAAGCAGTAAACCAAATCACACATGTGCTGCTAACTTATGGACAAATATAATGTTACCCAGATATGTGTTATTTTACATAGCTAAAGTTAGTCAGTGTGTGGTTTTCTTATATATCTTGCACACCACTTAGGTCTGACCAGGAGATATGGATATGAGCTGCCGTTTTCCCAAAGCAGGAGTGTTCTTGGGAAGACAACGTTAATTAGATTGTGTTATATACCAAGGCTGTGATTCTTATTGCAGGAAATCATCAACATGATGAATTATAAACAAAGCTGTGGTAGGTTCCTTAAAGGTTTTAGGAAAACCATTTTACAGAGTTAGAAACTGCACAGGATTTAATTTCTGACCTTGAATCTCTGTCATATTACTTACTAACTTGTAAAAGTTATCCTGGAAGGAAAGCAGTAGGCCTGGAGTAGTGTTTTACAAAAGGTGTGCATGGAGAACGACAAGAGAGAAAAGCTTGGGATGTAATTCAGTAAAATGCAGCCAGCATTTACAGAGCATTTACCATGTGAAAATCAATAGATTGGGTACCGAGAAGACAGAGGCCAGATAAGGTCTCTACCATTAGGGAATTTGAGGTAGGTGGAGAAGATAGATATGTAAACAAATAACTCTATATGTCTTTATTATAGCACTTGACAGGGTATATTAGAAAGTGCTGGTAGGATGCAGAAAAGAAAGACTAGTAATTCTGCTGGAGAGGTCAGAGAAAAGCACAAAGATGGGACTTTTTGTTTTCTGTATAATTTTGAAAGATACATAAGAGTTCCCTGGACTGACAAAGAGGGAAAGGTCCCGAAGCCAGAGCAATGTCATAAGGCCCTGCCCTGGAGACCTGAAAGTGCCTGGTATATTTGGGAATCTGTGAGTTTTTAAGGGCAACTGGAGTTGTCAGGGGCTAGAGGTAGAAAGGCAGGTTGGCATTCCATTATGGGAGCTTGTCAACCATGGCAGTGGTAAGGGCATCACTCTCAGAGTAACAGCATTATTGGAGGCTTCCGATTTTGAAAGTTGACTCTAGACAAAGGATTTTTAGGGAAGTGACAACCAGCAGGGAGATAACTGTGATAGTTTTGGTGAGAGATGATGAAGACCAGATGGAAAATAGCAAATGAAAAGATGGGGCATATAATAGGGATATTTTCAGGTTGGAACTGAGAGGTCTAAGTGGCTAATTAGGTGCTGTGGGGATAGAGAAGTTAGGCATGTACACATTGTCAAATAATAATGTAGACAAAATTCTGTACATCTGATAAGGTAATCAGCTGTGTTTCAGGTACTGAGGAGATGGCAAGTGTAAGATACTTCTCAAGAAACTCCCACTCCTTTCAGGAAAAAAAAAAAAAAAAACCAAGATGCAACAATGAAATAATTAAAGAGAAGACCACATATGATAGAGCATATTTCTGTAACATAGACAGTAAGAGAAATAAGTGTCAGAAGAGAAAACATCATCTTCTCTAGAGACTTGGGTAGAGTTGTTTGTCATGAAATTGCTGTATTATACGTCTCACGTTTTCTTTAAAGCTCAAGGGCATTTGATAGGATAGAGAACTAACCTATGGACCTCCTTTAAAGCACTGCTTATCCAGGCCTTCAAGATTTTAGCTCTAGACGGTAGGACTATGTCTTGTTCATCTTTATATACTCTTTCCCTCGCTGGAGCTTTGCTCAGAATAGAGTCTCAATAAAATTTTGTTGAGATGATCTGGCAGTCATAAAAGCCAAACTATGGCAAACCATTGAATAAATATTGCTTAGTATCATACCAGGTATATGGAATATCTAATGTTACAAAAGGACAGAAAGAAAAGGTTTATGATTACAAACTCTCCCTGAGCCAAATCTTACCCATCTCTGGATTTGTGAGATTCCCTCAGCAAAACCCTAGTCCTACAAATTTAATCTCCATTTATTCTGCCACCTACATGAAAGAAGCTTAACAAGGTAGAGTAAAACGCACAACTGTGCTCTTGCATGACCTTTATATGCAAAATCTCTAAACTTACATGAATCCTAAGAGTTGCTTGCACAGTACATGTCCCTAGACCTGTCACTCCTAAATGTCCAAAGTCTCTTCTCCCATGCTCAGTCCTATTGGCTGACTTTGTTTCCTGTTTTACTTAAAAGTCAGAATCAATCAGAGGAGAATTCCCATATAGTCCCATTTTACCACATATACTTACCTACCGAATATATAATTTATTTTCTATTATGATGGAAGGACCATCCAGGATCTTATATGAGGTGAGCCTCACAACCTGTGCACTAGATCCCATCTACCTTTTCTCTTGAGGTCAGAACCTTTAAAAAATTTCCCTTTCTTGTGATTATTCAAATATTTCCTCTTTGCTGCATCAGTCTCATCAATGTACAATAATGCAGTATTTTTCTCTATCTTTAAAAATCTCCTTTAACCTTATATTTTCAACTGCTACCATTCCATTCTTTTGCTCTTTCAAAGAGTACTGTGCTTAATTTCTCCTATTTCTTTTTACTTTTTCTTCCACTCATTTCACTTAGTCTGATACTCCCCACTATTACACCAAAACTACTCTTCAAGGTCACCAGTGAGTTCTATATTGCTAAATACAATAATAGTCCGTTCTCAGTTCTCATTTTACATTCCTAAGGAGCTCTGGTAGCATAGTGCCTAAGGCACTTGACTGCTCACCAGAAGACTGGCGGTTCAAACCCACCAGCCACTCCTCAGAAGAAAGATTGGGCAATCCTACTTCCGTAGTGATACTGCCTCGAAAACCCAAGGAGGGGTCGCTATGAGTCGGGGCTGACTCAACGGCAAAACAACAACAACAACAAGGATCATTCAACACAGTCAATAACATCCAATTTCCAAAAATGCCTCCATCCCTCGACTTGTATAGCATCACATTCTGCTTGTCTTCCCCCACTCCCTCACTGGCCAGTCCTAGCTAATTCCCCCTCACCTCCTTGTAACTCTTTCAGTGTATGTTTAGCTCAATACTTGAATATCTTTTCTCCTCTTTTCTACTTACTTTCTCACTTCATGATCTCTCTAGTCTCTAATTTTAAATATAGTCATGAAATGAACAAGGCCAATCTAGACCTCATCCCTAAATTCTACCTTCATGTAATCTGACACAAACATATACTCTTTCAACATTTCCAATTTGATGTGTAAATGGCATGCCACACTTAGTGGTATACCTCAAACTTAAATCTTGGCTTCATCTCTTCTAATTGCTGTGCCAGCTATCTTGACCATCTCACTGCATTAACTCTTATGGCCGTTTTGTTAACATGGAAATTTTGAAATCTTGTATCTTCTACCCCATCCATCAACAAATCTTTTTGGACTAATTCCAAAATATATTTAGAATCCAAGTATCATTTGCTTCAACCACTAGTATCCAGATCTAAGCAACCATTTTCCCTCATGTCCTACAACATACTCCTAACTGGTTTCCCCGCCTCCCTGCTTTAAAACCCTTAAGTTATCCTCAACCCAGCAGACTAAAGCTATGTCAGATTGGGTCACTATGAGAATTAAAACTCCAGTGGCTTCTTTTCTCACTCATTGTAAAAGCTGAAGTCCTTAAAAGGCCCTCTAGGCCTTATAGGATCTGGCTCCCATGAACTTTCTGATCTCATTTTCTACATCTTTTTCTTATTGACTGTGCTACAGCCACACTGGCTTCTGTGCTGTTTCTCAGACATGACATACATTTACTTTTCCTTCGGCCTAGAGGATATTCCTTTATATATTTACATGGCTCACTACCTCAACCTCCTTCAGGTCTTTAATAACATTTAACCTCTCAGTGAGGGCTTCCCTGACCTATATAAAATAACAAGCCCAATTTTTTCCTACCTAGCTTTCCTTTCTCTTTTATACTTCATCTTTCTCCACTGCTCTTATTACAATTTGATACATTATATAGTTTACATATGTATTTCTGTTAAATGTTCCCTTCTAGTAAAGTATAAATTCCATGAGGACAGGGTTTTTGTTTGTTTGTTTGTTTCGTTTTGTGTTTCCAGAACCTAGAATAAGGCTTGGCACATAATAAATATTCAATAAATATGTGCCAAAAGAAAGAATGTGAAGTACTGTGAGAATCTCAATAGAGGAGTGACTGACTGGTACTTAAGGATGTTGCAGGATATATTGAATATGTATTCTCAGACCTGCAGTCTGTAATCCAAGTTTCACAGTGCTTGGGTTCCAGTTATTTCAAAATGAGGGACACAAGAGAGAAAACCTTTTTATTTTCAGTTGGTGAAGGAGAGGATATTAGAGAATACCCAAAATGTGATATTTGATTTTCTTGAATATATTTCCATTTTAAAATTCAGGAAAGCAATGAAGCATTATAAAAGTTACCCCCCCCAAAAAAAAAATCACTACTGTTGAATTGGATCTGACTCATAGCGACCCCTCCTTGGTTTCCGAAGCAGTATCACTACGATGTAGATTGCCCAACCTTCCTTCTGAGGAGTTGCTGATGGGTTTGAACTGCCAGCCTTCTAGTTAGCACTCAAGTGCCTTAGGCACTACACCACCAGAGCTCCTAAAAGTTGTCCAGTTATTAGTAAATTAGTAGCAAATAAAATAAAACCAGGCAGTTATTAACAGTAATACTATATTCAAAGCATAATGTGAGTTAAATTACCTTTATTTCCCTACTGCTTTCATTTTGTCCTGCTTTTAATGTAATCTCTAATTTAATGTAATGGAATCTGTACATTATGAGAACATTTACTTTGCTATTTTCCATCAAGTATGTCAAAATGTATACATCACCAAGGTACATGTTTTACTTTACCTGTAGGACAGGGTTGCTTTTTTGACTTTAATTTTGACCTAAGTCTCTCCTGCCAATTCCTTACGTACAAGGCATATGTAATTTTGCTGATCTGGACACACACACACACACATCAAACACTGCTGTCAAGTCGGATCCTTGGGTTTCTGAGGCACTGTCACTACAGAAGTAGATTGCCCAACTTTCCTTCCAAGGAGTGACTGGTGGGTTTGAACTGCCAGACCTCCTGTTAACAGTCATATGCCCTAGGCACTATGCCACTTGAGCCCCTTTATGTATGTGTGTGTGTGTGTGTGTGTGTGTGTAGATATATATTTAATCAGCTGATACTATCTATCTATCCATCTATAAATGATATTGGTTGATTAACACCACTTCTGGAAAAAAAAAAAAATTAGAGGGAGCATAACAAATAATGTACTTTGGATGTCAGCATTTTTGGTGCTTTTTTGCATGATGTGTGTGTTTTTTCTTCATCTCAATAACCCAGAATCTCAGTGCCTTCAGGACCCATGACGTACGTTAGCAAATACTAGATGAATGGGTGAGTAAGTGAAGCATAGGTAGTCTAAAGCTGTTTTATTAAGGTAAGTGCAGTAAATCTCCTTTCAACTCTTGATTAACAGAAGTTCTTGTGGATTGAAGAATTTAGGGTTTATTAATTTTCTGTTGAACTTAAAGTCAACATGAACTTTCCATTTGGTTAACTAGACCATCAGGAGTTAGTTCCTAACCCATAGTAAGGGCTTTGTAAACATATGAAGAGTTTGAAAGGCCTGGCACATATTCTTTTCTGCCTTAAAAAGGACAACATAATTAAAGAAACAGCTGTATTGAGATACAATTCATACTAATAAAATGTACCCATTTAGAATATATAGTTCAGTAGATTTCAGCATATTGATAGGAACACACAGCCATCACCACTCTGATTTCAGAGCATTTTCATCATCTCCACCCAAACAAGCAAGCAAACAACCTGTACCTATTGGATTGACTTTCTGTTCTTCCCTCCTCCAAACCTGGGCAACCACTAATCTACTTTCTGTTTCTACTGATTTACCAGTTCTGGATGTTTTATATAAATAGAATCATAAAATATGTGGTCTTTTGCACCTGGCTCCTTTCACTTAGCAATATTTTCAAAGTTCATCTACATTTAAGCATATATTAGTACTTTATTTTTGATTACTAAGTATATTCCATTGTATGGATATGCCATGTTTTATTTATTCATTCATCAGTTAATGGATATTTGGGTTGTTTCTAATTTTTGACTATTATGAATAATTCTGCTATGAGCATTCATGTACAGCTTTTGTGTGAATGCATGTTTTTGGTTCTCTCAGGTATGTAATTAGGAGTAAAATAGTTGGATCATAAGGTAAATTTTTAAAAAAATATTCACCTCCATTGAGTCGATTCTGATTCATAGCAACTTTCAGAGGGTTTCCAAATCGTTGTGGAAGCAGACTGTCCTGTCTTTCTTCTGTGGAGTAGCTGGTGGGTTCAAAGCTTTTGGTTAGCAGCTAAATGCCTTAACCACTATACCACCAGAACTCCTTATCATAAGGTAAATCTATGTTTAATTTTTGAGTAACTGTCAAACTGTCTTACAAAGCAGCTATACCATTCTGCATTTCTACCATCAGTGTACCAGGGTTCTAATTTCTTTTGCATCCTTGCAAACACTTGTTATTATTTATCTTTTTTGTTAGAGCCAACCTTCTAGATGTGAAGTGGTATCTCACAGTGGTTTCGATTTGTATTTTTATGTGTGTATTGACCATTTATATATCTTCTTTGGGGAAATGTCTGTTCATATGCTTTGCCTTATTTTTAATTGTGTTACTTACCTTTTTGTTATTGTGTTATAAGAATCATTTGTATATTTTGTATACAAGTCCATTATCAGTTATATGATTTGCAAATACTTTCTACTATTTGGTGGGTTTTCTTTGCATTTTCTTGATCGTATTGTTTGAAGCACAAAAGTTTTGAATGTTGGTTAGGCCTAATTTACCTATTTCTGTCCTTTATCCCTTGAAAAGAAACATTGCCTAACCTACAATCATGCAGAATTATTCCTCTTGTCTCTTTTAAGAGTTTTATAGTTGTAGCTCTTCCATGTGGGTGTATGTTCCATTTTAAATTAATTTTTGAGTATAGTGTAAGGTAGGGGTCCATTTTCTGTCTTTTGATGTGGAAATTCATTTGTCCCAGCACCAATTGCGAAAAGACTATTCCCCCATTGGATTGTCTTACACCCTCCTTGAAAAGAAATTGTAATATTTTGTTGACTCTCAGTTATATTTAATTGATCTATATGGCTATACTTATGTTATTGTACTGTTAACTGCCCCCTGACTCATGGCAACCCCATATGTTATATCTTATTCTAGTCCATAGAATTGTATTGGCTATAATCTTTATGAAAGCAGTAGGTCAGGACTTTCTTCTGCAGAGCTGTTGAGTGGGTTCAAACCATCATTCTTTTAGGAGTTAATCACAAATTGCTTGTACCACTTAAGCTCCTTATCTTTATGCAAAGATATGTGATTTAATATTTTTTCTATTCTTGAAAATATTAGATTCTCAAGGCATGCAGGAAAATGTAGACATTATGATACTTTGAACTGATAGTGCATAGTTCTTAAGCCAAACTGCCTGGGTTAAAAGATTAAATAATAAATCATATGTAAAGCATGCAAATTGCTTAGCATTGTTCCTGTGATGAACATTTGAGATATACTGTATTAGAGAAAAATCTTTCTCATAGACATCACTATTCATGGAAACTAGGCCTTGGATGTGTGTGGATAGAATGGGAGCGAGTTACCTCATGGTTGAGCCTCAAATCCTCTGCCAAATGGATGTTATAGTCTCTGCATCAGAGCACATCTGGGTGATTTGCCTTTGTTATAGAAACAGTCTTACTTGCAGTGGTTTTACCCAGGAATAAGCTAGGTTTTTCTTTGGGTAATGTTGATACAGCATTTTCAAGCAGCACTTAGCCAAAAGGAGCACTTGGCTGTGTTGTTTTGGATGCAGCTGCATCTTTCTCTTCATACAATACAATTCTTTCATACTTAGATAGGAAATTATATATATATATATAAATCAGTAAATGTGGAAATACTTTTAATTTTTGAAGCAGAGGCACAGTTTTTATTAGTTTTAACACAAAAAATAAATAAATAAACTAAAACTCACTGCCATTGAGTCAGTTTCAACTCATAGCAACCTCTCCTTGGTGGCTGGTAGGTTTGAATTGCAGCCTTCTGGTTAGCAGTCAAATGCCTTTAGGCACTACACCACCAGAGCTCCCAGTTTTAATACAGGTAAGTATAAAAATAGCATATGAAGAATATTTTGCTAAAAAAGGTACAAAGCGAGTTTTACTGTTTTTGCATATAAAAATGAATTGGATGCTTATACAGTTTTTCTTACTACAGTGTTTTCTGAAATGTTAAGTAGACTGATTATTTCATCAACATTAAAATCATATCCAGTCTGCATCATTGTTTAGATTTACCAAAGACTTAATCTTCTTATGTGAATCCTGCTACACTCAACAGGTTGTGTGGAGGCCCTAGGAGACTTTCATTCTGGTCTCAACATCTGCTCAGTTGTAGTGTAGCTTTGAGCAATCAGAGAATATCTCTGGGGTTTGATTTGTTCTTTTTTTGTTGTAAGTTTCCATCAAGTCAAGTCTGAGTCATGGTCTCTCCATGTACAACAAGAGAAAATGTTTTCTAATCCTGCATCATCTTCTACAATTGTCTATATAGTTGAGTCCACTGTTGAAGCCACTGTGAATTTTGACTGCTTTCCAACCTAGAGGGCTCATCTTGCATATATTTATACACATAAGGGTAATATATATAATATGCACTACTATGGGCATTTTGCAATAATAAAATTATGATTTTATGTTTTATAACTCTGGGTTATATAGTGTATAGTTTGTAGGCAGGTAAATCTGGTGTTGAATCTTTTCTCTATTATTTACCTGCTAATCTCTTTGAATAAATTACTTAATATTATTTAGCCTAAATTTCTTAATCTATAAAATACCTCAAGGACTAGTGGGATACTTGAGACAGGATATATAAATATTTCATACAAACTGAATAGAAGCTAGTCCATAACTTGGAAAGGAGAGAACTTATGTAAGTCAGACATCTACAGAGAATGAACCCAAAAGGATAAAGGTATGGGCCTCTTAACTTTGTACTGGTCCCAGCCACCCAGTGGTCTTTAAAGCTAATCATTTTGAAATGTAGGAAGTTCAATGTGTTGATGTAACTAAGAAAAAGACTCTTAAATTATGAGGATTGTCCCAGAAAAATACAAAACAAAGAAACCTTGATGACTAAAAGGAATTTATTTGATATATGCTCTATTAGGAAACCAGGTAATTCCTGGATTTAATTACAAAGGGCCTACAGTCTTTCTGCCTAACATATTGAGTTCTAGTAGAATGTTGCCATGGCAACCAAGCGAGTAGCTATAGCAGGTTGGCAAGCACCAAAAAATCATTATAATATTTAAGAACACAAACTTTAATATTTTATTTTAATTATTTATCTCTGTAGTTCCTCTTTCTAACAGAATGGATTCCTCTTCTATTTATAGACTTGTTCCACAATGCTTTTTGGAGCGAATGCTGTTGGGTTTATATTTTTCAAAAGAGGAAAAGAGTTCTTTTGAGGAATTGAACTTTTGTTTGAGTCTTTCTCTGTAAAGGAATTTGTGTAGTTAGTGCTACAACACACTTGGTGTTACACATGCATTGTTTTCCAGCTTGCAGGTTTAACATTTGACTACTGGGAGCTGTTCTTCATCAAAAGTGCTGAAGTTGGAGTCTAATAGAGAGTTTACTGCAAAGTATTTCTTGGAAGGTTCTCTTATTTATTTTTTCTTTTCCCAGTTTGATCTTCAGCGCACGTGCACATGTACACACACACACACACAAGCCAAGTATAAAAATCCCCAGTGGTTATGTATATATACTCAAACTTAGTTTTTAAAAATTATATCACTATTTTAATGTCTGTATTAAATGATTTGAGCTTCATTCTTATTTTAAAACATCTTATATTTATAGTTAGCCATTATGAGTCAGAATCAACTCAATGGCAATGAGTTTGGGTTTTTTGTTTGCTTTATATTTATAGTTATCCATTATTATGAACTATTTTATCATTATATAAATATAAGTTTTTGGCAGAAAGGTATCCTTAATGTATATTATACATACTGTATATTATAATACTTTGATATTTTTGCTGCTATTTATATTTTCCATGGAATTCTTCATCAATATAAACATTAAATAAAACATATACAGGAATTCGCCATTCCTCTTTTGTATTGTATGCACAGGAATTCTCAGTTAATGAATGACTACTTAATTTAAATAAAACAAAGCAATATTCTTCTCAGCAGAAATATAAATAAACATTTGGATTCAAGATTTTTCTGTTGTGTTAGTGTGGTGCAAGGAACTCTGGTAGCACAGTGGTTAAAATATTTGGCTGCTAATCAAAAGGTTGACAATTCAAACTTAGGAACCACTCTGTAGGAGAAAGGTCAGGCAGTTTGCTTCTGTAAAGATTTACATCTTTGAAAATCCTATGAGACAGTTCTACTCTGTCCTATAGGATCACTATGAGTTGTAATCAACTTAATGGCAGTGGATTTGGTTTTTTGTCTTGTTTTGTTTTTTGTTTTAGTGTGGTTTATTGTGCTGGTCAAATTAAAAATCTCTTTTTGGGGTTGAGAGTATACTGTCCAAAATAGTCAAATTGTAGGAAAAACTATAACTTACGTTAAACAATTTTTCATTATCAAATGTTTTCATTAATGCTTGTTGTTTGTTTTATAAAAAGCACTAGAACAAAATAATCATAGCCTTCTTAACCAAGGACACACAAAAATAGTTTTCTCCACTAAACATTGAATTGCATGTACAAAATTAAATGCAGTTTGCTCCTAGAACAATAAATGTTGAGGTCACATGCTCAGAAAAACAGTTACAAATGTTGTGATAAACATTTCAGATGTTTATAAGAATTAGTTGTCCAAGATATTTTACCAAGAGTCAAATATATAGAATAGACATTTTGATAAAGGTGGCTATGAATACTATGTGCTCAAGACCATTTTTCTTAACTGTTCAATTATGTGGTGAAAATAACACATTCTCAAAACACAAAGTGGTTGTTCTTGTGGTTTGGGATTGACAAAATATATATTTAGGGGAGGCAAAAGAAGATGTGACTATTTTTAGAATGACAAGTTGATTTCTATTGTTTGTTTTAAACCAGAAGAACAGTGATATGGAATCATCCAACCTCTTTAAGTCTACATGTCCTGCACTAAATGTTAATAGATAAATGATTCACCTTCTCTATTGATGGATGTGTTAGGGCTTTATGTGGTTTAATGTTTGCTTCAGATAATATGTTTTCTACTTAAAGTCTATATTATTTACAAGATATCTTAAATATACATTATTTATATAATAGTATTGACAACAATTTCCATAAAAAAATCTGAAGCCAAATATATTTTTATTCCCAATTGCACATATTATTAAATGACACTAGAAATAGCCCCTTTTGTTGCTCACAACTTGATTGACTATCTTCTTGGTGCAGCACAAAGCAGGTTCCAAAAGTGTGGGGTACTTGCCTTAAAGTCAGTGAATCTGTACTTCAATAGGGCTTCTAAGTTTAGAATAAGAAAAATGTACTTCCATTGAGGAAATTTATCAGAGAGAGAAGGAAACCAAGTCTTATAAATCTGAGTTTGAATCCTGCTTTTTTAATTCAGAGGTGTGGGCAAAATATTTAATCTTTATGGACCTAAATTTCTTAATTATTAAATTATTAAATAACTGGCAATAGTAATACTATTTGACTACAGTATAATGTTTGACTACAGGAAAGAATGGTTGGAAAAATGGAGTGTGGTAACATTGAACTTTGAGATGGCATTGAAATTTAAGATGTCACATATTATGGAGTGAGAGCAGGAAGTTGAGTGCATTATGGCAAGTTCAATATCTTGCTTGATAAAGTAGAATTGTTTCACTTCCAAGTAAGCATTCCAAGGCTATTCCTCTATTATAATTCCCTAAAGCAATTCATGAAAAATCATAATTCATGTTTTAAGAAAATGTACTCATGAGTTGAAATATTATTTCTGGTTATAACTTTTAATTAAACAGCCTCAGTTATATGTATCAAATGTATTATGTGGATAATTTTAAAGGGACTTGGCCTCATTGGTCACCCCCAATCATGATACTATCAAGTCTATTTCTTTCAAACGTATAAGCTTTCTTTAAATATAGGTTTTCTACAGTTTTATTTAACTATTCTTCACATAGGGCAAAGGGTTGACTTTTTGTAGTTGTATGTGATTATTTGCTTTAATTCACTTCCGCTTTCTTCCACTTTTCTCTCCTCTTTGTCCACGTCTATTTTTTTCCTGCCTTTATTTCATGATACTATCTATGTTTTTTGACCCGTGTGTCAAGAAGTCATGCTTTGCTCTCTTGCTTGCTCTGCTGTTGTTAGTTGCTATTGAGTTTATTCTTACTCATGGCAGCCCATGAATGCAAGGAAAAACTGTTACATAGTGCTTCAAGACTGTGAGCTTGCAGAAGTGGACAACCAGGCCTGTCTTCTGAAACACCTCTGAGTGATTTCCAAATGCCAGCCTTTCAGTTAATAATCAAGTGTTTAACTGTTGTGCCGTCCAGGTATTCCTTGCTTGCTCTAGAACTATTATAAAAGAAATAAATTTTTCCACTAAGACAGCAGGTCCCCATTTCATGAATTCTGCAGTGTGTGTAATGAAACACAACTCCGAGTGAAGGTATTAAGGAACACTAATATAGCCATGACAAAATGTGAATCTAATTATAGAAATTCTATTAACATTATGGTATAATTGACATAATCTGCAAAGAATGCAAGATTTGAATTCTGACCATGCACAAATTAGCTAATTTTGACAAACCTCAGTTTCTCCTTTTGTACTGTGGGAATAGCATCATGTATGCCAGACATGTTGTAGTGAATAAATATAATTATCCTCATGAAACCGCTAATAATGCCTGATAACTCAATGAATATTACTCCTGTTCTACTTTTATTTTCTAATAAATAAAAGGGAAATATGGGGTGAAATTCCATAGGAAGACATCCTCTTGAAGAAACTAAGACAGTGTTTGTTAAATATGAGAACTCATGTGACCAAGAGAACAGATCCCAAACCTCAGTTTGATAAATATTACCTTGTTGTTGTTGTTGTTGTTTGCCGTCGAGTCAGACCCAACTCATAGTGACCCCTCCTTGGGTTTCTGAGGCAGTATCACTACGGAAGTAGATTGCCCCATCTTCCTTCCGAGGAGTGGCTAGTGGACTTGAACCACCAGCCTTCTGGTTAGCAGTCAAGTGCCGTAGCCACTATGCTACCAGAGCTCCCAAATACTACCTTAAGATATTAAATTTTACTCTATGAAAATGGCTTTCTGTTGGGGAATTATTAGTTTTTTTTTTTTTTTTTTTTTAACTTTCAAATTAATCAACATAATAATCTGACACTAACTAGCACAGTCAGAATCTCCAACTATATATGTATAGAGTTATGCTAAATTGAATTTAGCAGTTTGTATTAACATAGGTTATTAGGAAACATGAGTAAATTAAAATGCATTAAAAACTCATAAGTAAATTTTAATTACATATAAACCAAATAATCAAACTCATTTCCACTGAGTAGACTCCAACTCATAGCAACTCTATAGGTCAGAGTAGAACTGCTCCATAGTGTTTCCCAAGTTGTCAGTCTTTATGGAAGCAGATTGCCACATCTTTCTCCCATGCAGCAGCTGTTGAGTTCGAACTGCTGACCTTTTGGGTAGTAGTTGAGCTATTAACAGCTGCACCACCAGGTCTTGTTTGCATATATAGTTAATATTAATCCAAATATTCAAATACTGTATTTTTAATTTTACTAATTATTATCCATTTTAGTAGATGCATAAACAAGGGGTATAAATTGTTAATTGCCTAATTCTTCTACAGATATTAGAAACATTTCTCTAATAATACTTTTTATTCACTCTTTTTTGAAACTTACTGTCTCTTGACTTCCTATGTCTTCCTCTGTCTGGAAGTAGATAAGAATTTTATATTTTGTATTGTTATTGTTAGTTGCCATTGAGTTGGTTCCAATTTATAGACTCTGTGTATGACAGAACAAAACACTGCCTGCTCCTGTGCCATTCTCCCAGTCATTATGTTTAAGTGCATTTTTGCAGCCACTGTATCAGTCCATCTCATTGAGGGTCTGTCTTCCTCTTTTTCACTGACCCTCTACTTTACCAAAATGTTCTTCTCCAGGGACTTTTCCCTTCTGATAACATCGCCAAAGTATGTTAGACTAAATCTTGTCATCATCCTTTCTGAAGAGCATTCTGGCTGTATTTCTTCCAAGATAGATTTGTTCATTTTTCCAGAAGTCCATGGTATACTCAGTATCCTTTGCTAACACCATATATCAAATGTATCAATTCTTCTTTAGCCTTCCTTATTCATTGTCCAGTTTTTGCATGCATATGAGGCAATTTAAAATACCATGTCTTGGATCAGGCATACTTTAGTCTTCAAAGTGACATCTCTGATTTTTAACACTTTAAAAAGGTCTTTTACAGAAGATTTTCCCAATGCAGTACATTGTTTGATTTCTTGACTGCTGCTTCCATGGGATTATGGATCCAAGTAAAATGAAATCCTTGACAACTTCCATCTTTTCTCCATTTATGGTGATGTTGCTTATTGACCCACTTATGAGGGTTTGTGTTTACTTTGTGTTGAGGTGTAATTCATACTGAGGGATGTAGCCTTTGATCTTCATCAGTTTGTTCTTCAAGTCCTTTTCACTTTTAGCAAGTATAAATGTGTCATCTGCATATTGCAGGTTTTTAATAAGTCTTCCGACAATCCTGCTGCTGCTTTCTTCTTCATATTGTCCAGCTTATTGAATTATTTACTCAGCATATAGCAGGATACATTCTGATGCACTCCTTTCTTGATTCGACCCATGCCATATCCCCTTGTTCTATTCAAATTACTGCCTTTGTTCTGTGTGCAGGTTCTGCATGAACACAATTAAGTGTTTTGGAATTCCCATTCTTTACAATGTTATGCATAATTTCTTAGGATCCACACAATTGAATGTCTTTGCATAGCCAATACACACAGGTAAACATCTTTTTGGTATCCTTTCCTTTCTGCCAACATCCATTGGACATCAGCAATTTCAACTCCCATTCCACTTCCTCTTCTTAATCCGGCTTGAATTTCTGGTAGTTCCCTGTCTGTGTACTGCTGAAACCACTTTTTAATTATTTTCAGCATAATTTCACTTGCATGCGACATTAATGACATTGTTTAATAATTTCCAAGTGTTATATTTTAAACATAAGCAAAATTTTTTTGAAGGATATAAACAGTGATAATGCAAACAGGAGAGCCTCTGATGTAATTTTCTCTGAATAAGCTTTATTTGAAAATAGCTTGTGGTCTTTTATCTTTAAGAATTTTGTCTATGTTCATTGATACTAACACCAGAGGTTAAAATGTGTTATCAAGAAAACAAAGAAAGATAATCTCTAATTTAATGTAGCAAAACAAAGTACTTATAAAAGCTTTAATGTGTGTCACTGAAGAGAAAAAAAACATGTTGAGATTTTGGCTCAATTGTTTAATAATTCTTAAATCCTTCATTCTTTATTATGACTTAGAGACATAAAGTTGCCTAAAATATAAAGGATATTTTTCTTCTATTTTTTTTCCCAAATGAATCTGTGATTATGAAAAAAAAAAAAATCTTGATGATATATTTTAGCTAAATATAGTAGTTTTGTTAAGGAGAGATTTTACACAACTTTACTATCTTCCCAAAATGAGTGTTATGTAGAGTCATTAAGTACAATGGTGGACGTCCATTAATTATTGGACTAATTTACTAACAGTGGGTCTCATTTTAGCTATTTCACTAAAGTGCGTCCTTTTGAACTTAGATGCTGCTTTATAAGCAGATTGTTGTCTTACTTTAGGCTGTAAAAATAATCCCATATGGACCAGTCATCTAACCAGATGCCAGAAAAGGGCAACATGGCTGCAGTAGCCCAAATTAAATTATGAGGAGCTATCAGATATCAAGTACAATGATAACACTACTCAGTTATATCCATAGATAAAATTCTAAGAGTGGTCTTAAAATCTGTTTGTGAAACCACCCAGCCAACCAAAAGGTGATATCTAGTTCAGTAATGATGAGTCATGTGTTGATGAAGAGGAGGTCAAATTGGAAGATACACTGGTACATTAGCGTTAATTAAAATCTGATACTATAGTTTCTATGGGAGTTATTTAACCTGTCATTGATGTAGTTCCTAAATTAGAGTTCCTTTAGTCATTTTTAAAAGATTGCTTTTAGTATAGATAGGTTAAAAACTTAACCAGTCTTAAAAATGGTATTTGAAAACCAGTTCTAAGACTGTTGGATTAGGAATTGAGAGATATACTCTGATGTGACTTTATGCAAATTACTTAACACCTTTGAGCTTCAGTTTCCCCTTTATGATAATACTCACCTCTGTGCACCAGCTAATAAAAAATGGTATTAAAAAGTTTGCAAAATAGAAATTCAATTCAGCAAACATTTATCCAGCATCTGAGGACCACAGTTTGTGATAGAGGAGAAACATACAAAACTAAAGGGCAGTTTCTGCTTTTGAGAATACATGGACATAAACAGACTCTCATTCTGATGGCAGAGGTCTAAAGGAACCCCCTTACCCCAAAAGGCAATAGTGAAAACTCAGAGAGACTTCTTTCTGCTTCCTGGCAAGACCTTTATCCCAAGTGTGCCACTATCATTGACTCCCAGGACTAGTCTCATTATAGCTGTACCGTGTTCCCTAAACATTCATCTCACTATGATTCCGTTGTGTCTCTGATAAGGAGTGACCACACTATTCACTGCTTGTTACTCTCTGACCTTCTATATTTTGTGCTTATGGCAGACAAAATAAAATATTAGTTACTGGCATAAATTCTGGAGCTGCGTACCTCAGCTCTGATACATTAACTGTAACCAGTGGAGACAATACTAGCACTAAACTCATGGGGTTACTGTGAGGGTTGAATGAGTAAATCCCAGTATGTGGCAAGCACAGTTTAAGGGTAAATTATTAATTTTAATTGTTTATTGTCCTTTTCTCTCTCTTTTAGACTGAAAGCTTCATGAAGGTATGAGTAATTTTTGGTTGCTTGTTTAATTGTTATCTGCAGTCTCTCTACTACTTTGCTAGTGTATGGCATGTCCTTAAGACTGCAAAAATTAAAAAAGAAAAGAAAAGAAAAGAGATGCCTGATATTGAAACTAAGGAAAAAAAATAAAGATTTTTTTTTTTCTTTAAAGATAAAAAAGAAATATGTGTTGAACACATGAACAGTTAAAGTATGTCATTGGGCTAAATGTTGCATGCTCTGATCAGTGAGTTCTGCTCTGTGTGGGTGCAAGCAATTGAAGAAAACATCAGAAGGAGGTGACACACACACAATTGGAGAAGGCATTTAAGGCAATGGGAATAGTATGAGAAGGCAAGGAGGACTAAAAATGCAGCAACAATACAAAGTCTTGTTATTATTATTTTGATTTTGATAGGCATTAAGAACATAAATTGGATGTATGGCACAAATGGTTTCCTCTCAACTATTAACATAAAGGGTGGTTCTTCAAACACATGCACTGACACCATGGAAGAAAGACCTTGTGATCTGCTTCTATAAAATTCACGTAAGAAAACCCTATGGACCAGTTCTGCTCTGTAGCAGATGGGGTTGCCATGAGTCAGAATTGACTTGATAGAAACAGGTGTTAAAAGCTGGATATTTCAAGGTACATAGTCTCTGAAAGGAACCCTAGTGGTACAGTGGTTAAGCACTCAGCTGCTAACCACAAGGTAGGGAGTTTGAACCCACCAGCCTCTCTCCAGGAGAAAAACATAGCAGTCTGCTTTGGTAATGATTTACAGCCTTGGAAACCCTATAGGGCATTCTATTCTATCCTATAGGGTCACTATGAATTGGATCCAACTGTAAGGCAAATGGTTTTGATCTTGTGTGTGTGTTAATAGTCTCTGGAGTAACAGAACAATGCTAGAGAGGACATTCAGGCAACAAACAAGCAATTATTACTATAATTTGGTGGACAGAAGTAGACGTTTAGGAACTTGAGTCTTTTGCTTAAAGAGATTCTATGTGATGCTAGTCATAAAATGTTCTAGGAGAAAGAACTGAACCACTGAATATGGAAATGCTTTGAAATGTTTCAGGGCGTATGTGGTAATGGGGACCTTGTCACTGAGTAACATTCTGTACATTTCAGTAAGGTGTGGCAGGCAGCCTTCTTTGAGAGAATCTGTGAGTTCCATGTCTAGGTCTCCATCTATCCTCTCAAATATAGAATAAAACCATTCTTCAAAGTAGCATGATTGCTGGTAAAGTAATTTTAGATGAGGATGACTGACTATTGATATCAGTCATCTTAAAGAAAGGAGACTTACAGTTAAAATATATTTTTATACTCTCACTTTGTGTAGTAAGTATCCCCCTATTTGTGAATTGTGTATAGATTTCAGCTCATAGATATTTCTCTGTGCTGAAGAACCTCAACAATACCTCAAAGAGGAGAACAGAGCAAACTTGAGGCATGACAGACCTCTCCACTCAATTAAAACGTTATTTCTCTGTGCTGAAGAACCTCAACAATACCTCAAAGAGGAGAACAGAGCAAACCTGAGGCATGACAGACCTCTCCACTCAATTAAAACGTCAGTTGAGCCTTCTTCAGATGGAAACTGGAGCCAATAGAAACATAGTACACTGTTCCAACATAAATAATTGATCCACAAGATGTATTTTCCAATAACGTACTAGCAGTATTTAGTTGGAGGTTATTGGTGGTTTAGTGGTACAATTCTCACCTTCCATGTGGGAGACAAAGCTTTGATTCCTGGCCAGTGTACCTAAAAGCAACCACACCTACAGGTCAGTGGAAGCTTGTGTGCTGTTATGATGTTGAATAGATTTAAGTGGAGCTTCCAGATTAAGATGGAGTAGGAAGAACAGTCTAATAATCTGCTTCTGAAAATCAGCCAGTGAAAACCCTGTGGATCACAGAAGTTAGATCCACAACAGATCATGGAGCTGGCATAGGACTGACAGTATTCCTTTCTATTGTGCACGAATCATTATGTGTTGAGTCTGCCTCAATGAAAGCTAACTAGAACAGCAAATAATTTAGTCAGTAAACATTGTCTTCCTACATTAACCAATTTTGTTAATGGTGAACAATTCAGCAGAAACACTGCTATTTACAAGTAA
This sequence comes from Orycteropus afer afer, assembly GCF_000298275.1. NCBI lineage: Eukaryota > Metazoa > Chordata > Mammalia > Tubulidentata > Orycteropodidae > Orycteropus > Orycteropus afer. The sequence continues at coordinate 2,763,067 of NW_006921712.1, forward strand.
ACTATTCTTGTCACTGGATTTATTGAGGGGAAATTCTAGAAGATTTTATAATGAAAAGTTGCCTGAATACTTCCCTCACTATATCCACGTTTACCCAACTTTGATAATCTTTCTTTTGCACTTGATTTTCATCATAAGCTTTCTTTGTAAGTACTGAAAATAAAAACTAAAGTTTAAACTTAACCCATTGGCTATTCCAAGTGTTCCAAAGGTTCATTTTCATAGCACTGCTCTATTGTTGTTGTTATGTGCCATCAAGTCGAACCCAACTCATAGTCACCCCTCCTTGGGTTTCTGGGGCGGTGTCACTACGGAAGTAGATTGCCCAACCTTCCTTCCGAGGAGTGGCTGATGAATTTGAACCGCCAGCCTTCTGGTTAGCAGTTAAATGCCTTAGGAACTACCCTGCACTGCTCTATTAGAAATTAAAATTTAGGTTTAATTACAACTTTACCATACATGTCTCCTTAAAGACTATAGACTCCCATTTACACCATTTTTGCCTAATTTTAATCCCTCCCTTCAATTATGAATTTTATATTGTAAGATATTCGCAGACTTAGGGTAAGCAGGGATATAGGTCCAATACCTTAAATATCAACAGCAACAAAAAGGCCCCAAATCTTCATTGTCAAGAGAGAGTATTTCTATTTTATTTTCTATCAAGAACTTGCCAGTTGGAGACAAGTGATGGACTTGTTTTATAGATGTATATGCATTCCCCAAACCTTACTCTTCTTTTCCTTCCTTGCCCTGTAGTTTGATCTTGCTTCCCCACGAGGAGTTGTTTAGAGGTTTCACTAAGCAGTTTTACTGGAGGGCTTTCTTGTTTCTTTGTAACTTTTCAGACATCAGAAAGCATGCTACATCATTAGTAGAAACTGCTATGGGTAGATGGAGGGGGGCGCTGCTCCAAGCACCCTGCCCACTCACTTTTATAAAGATCCATGTCGTCAGTGGCTGTGACGTTCCCTAGGAAGTTGCCCATTTATGGTTACTAGAGCAAATGATATCATCACAATAGGTGGCTCCTGTCTAAATAGGGATCATTTGTGAAATGAGATTATAGACATTTATCTGAAAAAAAAAAAACAGGAGATAGAGGCACCTGCTTTCTGTAATTGATATCCTAGGGGATAATATTAAACGATAATTAAGGCATCAATCTCTATGGCTAATTCTATTTCGAGAAAAGAGCTTCCTTTTTTTCTCTGTACTAAACAGCCCCCACATCCACATGAAATAAACTCCAGATCCATGTTTTCTATTATGCTTGAATATATGGGACATGCATTGCAATCCTATGCCTGCCACTGTGCTGCAGTGTACTTGTTTTGCAGAGCCCTGTGGCAGACTAGTCAAAGCTGTGACTAACCAGATCCTTGGATACACACTTTGTCATCTCTGGCCTCCTTCTTTTGCAATGATTTTGAACCTTTCTCTGAGTGCACATTTCCCTGTTTTGTGAGAAGCCTCCTGCTCTTTGCATTTGGATGCTGCAAGCAGTACAGCAGGAGTCTTTCCTCGGTAAGTCAAGGATGACTCATTTCTTACTTTTTGTACCTTCAATGTATACTTACACTAGTACAGTGGCATCAGGTAGACAATAACGAGCTAATTAGCACTGAACTAGTTAATCTCTGTTAGATCCTTTCCCATAGGTACTTTGTACCATGTTTTTCATCACCCCTCTCTCCAAACCGTTGCACTGTTTTTATAAGTAAAATACTCATCTCTTAATAGACATTATAATACCAGCTGGGGGGACTAATAATACTGCAATCTAGGAAGTATCTTAATTGCCATGGAGGATTTGGGAAAAGGTCTTGCAAAGCCAGTCTAGAACTATATCACTGTAATTCTAAGAAGACAAGTTCAGTCTCCAATTAACCATTATTCCAATAATCACTGAATACTGGAGCAATTTGTAATGCAAGAACTATTCTGGCTGTCTCTCCATTTATTATAGCAAAGATGCAGCAGCTGTGCTGCTGATTTCAATATTCCTTTGGGAATTAGTAAATCCAGGGACCTGCAGTTATTAAAACCTGTGTTTTTATATGCAAGCAATGAGGAGAAAAGCCTATAAAGACAGCTTCCTTTGTAATGCCTAGTGCAGTGAAAGATTCAATGCCTCTTGTCAATTGCATTAAATAGGATAAAAGAAAAGGAAAAGATATTTGACTGAAATACTGTGAAGTGCTGCTGTTTAAACCAAAAACTATTAAAACCAAAGCTTCTTCAAAAGCAAGAGATTCCAATATTTAGTGCTGACCAAGTAGCCGTCCTCTGATAAGGAGAGAGAGTGTGTAAGTGTAGTGGGAATTGCTGAGATTTTGGATAAAGCATGCTTTGGAGTACACACATTTTGACAAGGGTCCCTGAGAACCCCTGGGTCACTCACTAGCTCATGTGATTCACGAAGGGTTTAGCAGTGGGGAAGTTTGTAACAAGTGACTGGTGTCTGCATTCATTGAAAGGTAAAGATTAGATGTGGTTTGCAAGGGTTTTTATTCATGTTTCTTGGCTTGCTATGCTGTTTTTTTTTTTTTTTTCCCCTTCGCTTTACCTTGTGCAAATATATGCAAGTCTCTAAACAGTAGTATCTAGCCCCCTTTTAATGGAATGACATTTCAATAACTTGAGTTATTAGTCACACAAACATCTAGGTAATAACTAGTTTTGAAAGTTGCTGTTGCAATGACCAAAATATCTTATATGTAAATGCTGTACTCTGTTCAGGACTGAGTATGTCCAATAAGAAGCTGTTATTGGTTTGCCCATATTTATGTAGCTGTAGACTATTTCATTCATAATTTTAGCCCCAAAACTAAGGTGCATTTCCATAGACAGCCTTAGTGTTAAAAAGGAATATTTTATGGCCTTTAATTTGTTCACAAAATATAACAAGTCAGTGGGATGTTTTCCCAGCTTTGTGAGTCATACTTTTTATTTAGCAACAAGTGCTCACCAAGGATTACTTATCACTAATGTCACTCATCCAATTGAGAGCTTCATACAGAAGGATAGCATGTTTCCTCAAAAGAAGAATTAGGAAATGGGAAATTTTAATGGGATTTGTGGCCCAGGGCAGAGACTTATTTGGAGAAACTGCATGTATAAGAAGGTTTTAGATCATCAATACAATCAGACTTCCACCACATTAGCAGTTGATTATTTTATTAAGTTTAACTCTCTCCCTCAATTTGCAAAACTTATTCAATAATAAGTATTTTCAAGTCACTGAGTACTGCATATTTTTTAATTGAATCACTTCCATTTAAAACAAAAGTGCATAAACTGAAAATAGGTGATTTATCAGTGTTGAAATTGGAAAAGCATAACCAAAAGATGTAGACACAGCATAGCATGACAGGTAACAGACCTTTTATAAGCTAGAATGCTGCGAGAGAATATTCTGTGTTTGTATTTGGGGGATGAACTTTATTTATGCACTCTAATTTTATTAAACTGGCAGTAATAACTTCAAAACAACATGTACTTTTTATTGTCTAAAGCAATATCACTTTTATTTAAATAATATTTTATCAGCTTTCTTCTTAAATGAATGATTTTTTACCTTAGTGATTGAGACTGGCATTCATTCTCTAAAACACACTGCATTAAGTCAGGCTGAATGGGAACTCTCAGTATAATCAACATATAAAAATTGAGCTCTATCCATTATATATAAAATGTTAAGACAGCATTTCCTCTCTCCTTATATTCTCCTGTAATCTGCAATGACACAAATGCTTGCAAGAAAAAGTAAAGTGAACACACACATGTAGGATGAATTCATGCAAAAGCCTTGCATATACAAGAGTCCCAAACATCGTAGGAGGTAAAGGAATGCACTTTGAAATAAGTGCTGTATGCATTTTCAGTTTTGTTGGTGTGTGGATCTTAAGAGAAAACCAAACACCTCCACACAGTGTGTGTTTCAGACCCAGTGTGCAACATGTGCGGGGTATTTCTGAATAAATACACCTCCACATACTAATTGTGTACTTCCTTTGTTCACTCTCTCAGTTTAAAATACAACATTATTCTTCCTCAAGCTGTGGACATAAACCAGCATTCATTGAAGCTTCTGTTTAAAACTCTGACTCAGTAAATGATTTTCAAAGATACAGTAGTTGCCAAAAATTTGATTATTGGGTCATTATTTTATTCATGATTAGTTCAAGGTAATAACTGTTAGTAAAATTCACATTGTTGTATGACTAGCATAAAAAAAAAAATTAAAGTCACTGTATCTCTATTTAGAGAATAGTAATTGTGAAATTGCTTTCCTGTCCACATATATTTGTTAAAAATGCACTGCATTCAATAGAAATTGAAAGCAACACATTTATACAAGACTTTTCAGTTTCTCTCTTTCATCACACAGCACAAAGTATTCTAAAATTGATGAATATAGGAGTAGAGAGTACAATATGCTTTAAACAAATTGGCTGTTGAAAAATGCAGTTTTATACCTTAAGAATGCTCTTTATAATTAATTATGAAATATTTAACCAAATACACATATGCTTCTCTTCATATGGCATTATCAAAAGTATTTTTGCTTTTTTGCTTTTTTATTTTATACTCTCACAGACACTCATAACCACTTCTTAGGTATATTCCATTAGTCGCCATTTTTGGTTATTCCATGTAAGTATACTCTTGTTTATTATGCAGCAGTTCAGACATAGGGAATATTAATTATGGAAGTCTCAAGACAGATTTAGAGAACAGTCCATCTCAGTAGCATTAGTTCCAAGAATTCCAGGAAAATTTTTTATTTTATTTATTTTTGCAAGTTGTTATTTACTTCCTTGGTGATGGTAAATAATGCTGCTTTTCCTGACTTCATTCTTGAGTTCTTTTGAGGAACTCTAAGGGAAGAGTGTTATATTGTTGTTGTTGTTATTTGCCATCGAGTCGACCCCTCCTTGGGTTTCCGAGGCAGTATCACTACAGAAGTAGGAATGCCCAACCTTCCTTCCGAGGAGTGGCTGGTGGGTTTGAACCGCCAGCCTTCTGGTTAGCAGTCAAGTGCCTTAGGCACTATGCTACCAGAGCTCCTGAGTGTTATATTACTCACCTGATATTGCTCTAGCAGTGTGTGGTTTACACAAAGGAAGTATTCATTAAGTACTTGTGGAATAGATGATTGGATCAGTTTATTGGTTCTATGTGTCAGGATGGGGTAAAATAGGATGACTCACCCCATCCACCCTCTACCCCCTTCATTATCCTCAGGGTAAATACACAGTATATTTGATCCATTACTGCCAGAAGAACTGCATATCAGTTTATTTAGGGCAGATTCTTTCTTTAGCAGAAAAGAAGAAAGTAATCTTTAACCAGTAATCCTAAATGGTCCCTGTTACACCTGACAGCTTTGGCAGAGTCACATGCTAAGTCTAGGTGTTGTTCTTCAATAACCATCAAAGCCTACAGAATTCCCTTTGTCTTGAATCTCACTAGTTTCTGGAAAGTGCCTAAAGTGTTTGACTGCTAACAAGAAGGCTGGCCAGCCCACCAGCCACTCCTTGGAAGGAAGATTGGGCAATCTACTTGCATAATGGTACCGCCTTGGAAACCCAAGTTTCCAAGTGGGATCTGACTCCACAGCAGTGAGTTTGGTTTGGTTTGGAATATCACTTTTATATCATACCATGAACTCAGGCTGTTTCTGGGCTACACACTAATGTTTTGCTGTTGTTAAAGCTAAAAGAGGTTTGCCATGTTTGCCTCTTTGTTTTTCTAGCTAATATAAGGTAGACTGCAGGGCTCTGACCTGAATATTTCCCAGTCAGCTCTGTTAGGGAGTTTTTCATTCATTTCTGAAAGTTTCTGGAAGTATCTGGCCACACATCCTTGATGTATCCTTGATTTGCCAGTCTAGCTGGAGACCTCATGCCCAAGGCTTGATTTCTCAGCTTGATTAAAGTAGAGACATTCTAAGACTTTCATTTTAATATTAAATATCTCAAAAACGTTACACTATGTATTATAACTTAATGGGACAGCTGTGATTTGAAAGTCTATACTCAAATACCACCTCATAAGGGTCAACCCTGAATATCTTATTTAAAATTGCACCCTACATGCACTCTTTCTTTTCTTTTTTAATATTTTTTCACGGTTTAGGTGGAAGTTTGAAATGCAAAATTGCTTTCACTCAGTGATTTATATAGAGCTTGTCCTGTGAAGTTGGTTGTAATCCCCACGGTGTGTCAGCGTTCTCCCCATCTCCATCTCAAGTTCTCTGTGAGCATTCAGTTTTCTTGCCCCTTCCTGCCTTCTTTGTTTTTTGGCAAATGCAGCCTTTTGGTTTCTTATAGTTAATTGTTCTAAAAGCATGTTCTTCCTGGGTGCTATTGTTCACTTTATAGGATTGTCTTTTATGTGGTTGAAAGGTGTTCTCTGGGAGTGGCTTCAGGTCTAAATGAGAAAGGTGCCTAAGGGCCATGGAGTAGTGCCTAAGGCACTTGACTGCTAACCAGAAGGCTGGTGGTTCAAACCCACCAGCCACTCTTCTGAAGGAAGGTTGGACAATCTACTTCTGTTGTGATACCACCTTAGAACCCAAGGAGGGGTCGCTATGAGTCAGATCCAACTAGATGGCAGTGAGTTTATTTATTTATTTATTTATTTATTTATTTTTAAGGGCCATAGTCTGGGGCATTCTATCAGACCAGTAAGTCTGGTCTGTTTTATAAATATGAGTTTTGTTTTTCCTTTTTCTCCCACTGTATCTGGTACTTTTCTATTACGATCTCATTCATATCAATTGGTGGTGGTAGCCAGGTACCATCTAATTCTGGTGTCAGGTTAATGGAGCCTGTGGTTCATGTGAGCCGTTAATTCTTTGGACTGATTATTTCCTTGAGTCTTTGGCTGTCCTCACTCTTCTTCGCTATGGATGGAAAGAGACAAACAATTGTACCTCAGATGGCCATTTGCAAGCTCTTAAGACCCTAGTCGCTACTCACCAAAGTAGGATGTGGAACATTGTCTTTATGGACTATATTATGTCAGTTGACATAGATATCTTGAGATGGTCCCTAGCCTTCAAGATCAGTATCTCAGTCCTGGGAGGTGTTTGCTTGTGGTTAAGAGCTTTTCATGACTTTGCCCCTTTGCCTATTATATACATGGGTATATTTGCAACATGTGCAAATGTGTATGTAGGAATATCTACTATATGTACATGGGTATACTCATATTTAAAGAGCTCTGGTGGCTCTGTGGTTAAAGCATTGGGCTGCTAACAAAAGGTCAGGAACCTTTGCATGGGAGAAAGAAGGGGCACTCTGCTTCTGTAAAGATTTACAGCCTTGGAAAAATCAATGGGGGCAGTTCTACTCTGCTCTATAGCATAGCTATGAGTGCAAATCAACTGTATGGCAGTGGGTTTATACTCTCATATGCCCTCTTACCCTTGAGTAACTTGCATGACTACCATGTACCCACTTGTACATTGTTTGTTATTACCATTATTGCATGTTTGTGTGTATAGTAGTATCTACCATTGTTGCCTTTTACTCTTATGAACTGTTCAGTGTCTTTATTTGCCTTGGTTATCTTGTACTGACTTCCCCCATATTGTCTCTCTCTTTGTCAAACTTAGCATATTTCTATTATCTAGTTAGTGGTTTTCCCTTCCACCCTTCTAAATCCGTTAATGAAAATAGATTGGGAGAACTATAGAATCAAAGACTAATTGATCTTCAAATTAAAAAAAAAAAAAACCTAGGGGCAGTTCTAGTGTGTCTTATAGGATTGCTATGAGTTGGAATGACTCACTGGCAGTGGGTTTGGGCCCAAGCAATGGATCCTTTTATTGGGAGCACTGCTTAGTACCATGAAGACCAGTTGAGTACACATGTGAAGATAGTGCCTTAGGATAATTGATCATAAAAATGAATGCTGATAATGGGATAGTACATTTCAATTATGATGTGTTTTCACACATGTCTTTGTATCTGAGTCCTGCAAACACCCTGTGAGCCAGGTATTTCATGCTTATTTTGCAGAAGAGAAAGCCAGAACTCAGTGTGGTTGAATGATTTGCTTAAGGTTTTATCAGTGGCAAATAATATTTTTGGGTCTGGGTTCTGTGCTGGTTTTACCCTATCATATGAAGAAGTAGTATTAGTAGAGTGATGGGAAGAAAGAAAGCATAAGAGCTGAAAGATGAGGAAAGGAGGAAGAGTGAAGTAAGTACATATGTGGGGACTGTAGAGCATGTACTGTGGTATCTGGGTCCTGGCCAGTTCTGCATGTGTGATAGATGCCTGCTCGCATAACTTGCTTTCTTTTGGGATATTCTCAAAAGGATGTGACAGAAGCCCTCTGCGCCTTTCTTCCCACTCACTGAACTTGCCATTCAAAATAATTCTCCAGGAATGAGGATATTTTGCAAAAGGAAACGAAAGAAGAGGAAGAGTGAACCTCCAAATGTATGGACTAGGGGTGGAGTCAGTGAATAACTTTGCTTAGTACAGACCTTATACAAGACTATATCTAATAAATATAAAATTCAGCTAACAAAAGCAAACATTAAAAATACCTTCCTAAAATATGACTAATAGCACTGCTCCCTGTTATGGACACACACATTTGTTGCAGCTGACATTGTGACAACATTTTTAGTTGCTGGAAGGAATGATACAGGCTAAACAAATATTTGTGGAGGAGTGATTGGTCCCAAAATTGTATTTGCTAAAGCAGTCTTCTTTAAGCTAAAAAGGCTAGGAACTGGAGGAAAGGAAAGGAGAAGAGGAGGGTGTTGGATACAGAAGACGAGTGTCAGAAGCAGAGGGCTGGAGCTTTGAGGCAGACAGTGACTACTTGCCAGAGTGGGGATTCCAGTGATGTCAGGGCTTCACAAGTAGAATAGTCTGACTACTTCCATCTCCTGAACCTTCCTTATAAACTCTATTATCACAGCCTTTCACATCAGTTGTAACATTTTACGAATGATACAAAAATAAGGCAAAATGAACCATAGATTTAAATTTTTATTATTTTGACTTACTGGTTTCTAGGTGGGTAATGTGAAACTTTCAAGGAGACATTTGGGATCAAAATATTTGAGAGATACTGAATTATACTATCCTTTGCTATGGAGTTTTTTTATTGCTCCAAGCACACTTATTCTGCCTTGAAATGACACTACTAATTTATAATAATATGTAATAGTATTTTTGTATAATGTATTTTTAATAGACTATTATAATATTCAAAATATAATAATGTAACAATGACTAGTTATCCAATCATTGATGCTTATTAAGTACCAAGCACTAGCCTAACAGCTTTATGTGTAATATCACATATACCATATTTTTTGCAAATAACATGCCATGTAAATAATATGCACACATACATAATGCACATAGCACACATAGGAAACAAACGTGAGGAAGTTGCAGTTTGCCAAACAAAAAAAAACCACTATACCACTATAACACACATTATTTGTGTAAAATTCAGTAATTATCACAAAAAGAATAGATGAGGATCGTGGTCTGCATTTTACAGGGGAGAGAACCCTCTAGGGAGCTTGCAGCTTGCCCAGAGCTGCATGAGAGCAGCAAGAAGCACAACTAGATCCCAGTGGCATCACTAGGGTTGACGTCACCCAGTGTGATACCTCATGGTGTCAGCCCGCATTGACCTCCTCCCCTAACAGACATACCTTAGGAATGTTAATTATCAATTTTAATCATACAATAATGTGTTATAAATATAGTTGTAAATTGTTTAAATATTTCTTAGATTATATGAATAATAACAAAAAGTCAATTTGTAATTTGAATTGCAGGATCATTAGTTACATTATTTGTAACTGAGAAGAAGCCTGTTTTGATTTTTTACCTTCTTTTTCTTTAATTGCTGCTTCATTTTTTAACAAGTTATTGATGGAGATTCATAAATCCCACTACCACAATATTGTAGCTAAAACACCAGAAAATTTTACAAAATTGCTGACTATGAAAATACCAGCAGCAACAAAAACAGCAGCCCGTTCTTGTAGCACATGGAGACAAAACTATGATCAGAAGCATCCTTATAAATGAGTAATAATGACAGCTCTGACTGGAACTCATTAGAAAATTCAAAAAGTAAATTAGCAGAGTTTTAGCATTTTATGTATATTGATACTTGTAAGCTGTGCTTATGAAAAATATTTTTGTTGTTATACTAAGTAAAGGGATATTTTTATAAAAAAATAAATTCTGCTGGAACACTGCAAAGAAATTTTATAGACAGTCATCTTGCTGTCACCCCCTCTGACACTATCACATGGTGCAGTATGCACTCCCCCCACCACACACACACGTACCCTTTTCTAGTGATGCCAGTGCTGGAACCCAAATCTAGGCCTTTAGTTTCTCCCTCCAGCACTCTTTTTTACTCTCTACAGTTATGGTAGTAGGAGAGAAGTAAGTGATTTCAAATCAAAGTACAATAAACACACATTTAACTTTGAAAAATATCTTTGTTCTTGTACTTGAAACTCTGTCTTTCGGATACAGTGCATATTCAAATACTTTTTCCCAAATTATGAAGCCACTTCCTGAAAACCTCTGATTTAGGAAAATTTAAGATGATTTCCTGGCTTCACATTTATCTGTGTTCTCTCCTATTTGCAGTCAGACGAATTTGTAAAATGGTAGAGAGATCCATCTCTTTGCCCTCATCTCTGGGTTATGTTTTGCCTTAAATTAGGAAGAGAGGCCTTATTTATTGGAGACAGCTTTGGATTATTTGGGAGAGACCATTCCACAGATTCAGAGATAGGCTATAATGAAGTGTGAGTAGACCCATCTGCCTTCAGTCCCAGGAACCAAAATATGTGAATAAATGTTGAATAGCTAAAATCAAGAGGCAAACTAGAAGCCCCCTTTTAAGATTCTGTTTATGTTTAAAGATGCCTTATTTTCATCATAATAGATATTTTAGCAAACAGTGTACCATAGTAAAATTTAATGTTATAATGTCATTTAGTAGAATGAGAGTAGCTGTGTTTCTGAAAACAAGATACGATACCTTTTATGGGGTCCCTTTTGGTGGTAGTATATTGCATTGATTTTCAACAGACTGCAGCCCAGCTGCAGAACAGAATGTACAAAAGAGATGATATTTAGTGGTTTCCTCCAATTTTAGCTTTTGTGTAATTATAAAAACTGTCCTCTTCCGGAGTAACCCAGCATTAAGCTAGAATCCACCTATCACCTTTTTCTTGTGGGTGACTAGGAATAACCACTACTTTACATGATTGCTGAAGGAATCCGACACAAATAACCACTTCTGCTACCTCCCTTGCTCTTGACTTTCAAGGATAGCTTCTTTTGTGACACCTTCTTCTTCTCTAGTAACACCCCTTTCCTTTGCAGTAAGGAATCTCCTTCATTACCACACTTATTGATATGCACCCTCTCTCTGAGACTGCAGTGTACTGGCACAGCAAAGATTTACTCCTAGATGACCAAGAAACAAAAGTTATCCAGATTTTCTTTTGTATTATATACTTTTCACAGAAGAGAGCTGTAATACTTCCTTTTCTGGTTACCTAGTACTGCTCTGACAGAAATACAACACAAATGGGATGGCCTTAATAACAGCAGTTTATTTTCTTACAGTTTGGAGGCTTTTAAGTCCAAGTTCAAAGTGCCAGGCTCTAGGGACAGGGTGAAAGCCCCTCAACCTTGGGGTTCAGCCCTGCCTCTTGCTCCCGGCCCACAGAAGCTAAGAGGCTTTTCTTCACTCAGACAGCTACTGACTGCTGAGGCTGCCAAGTCCAAGGTTGACAAGTAAAAAGGCACAGTACCGATATTACCAAATGACATGGCAGGCCATTGATTCAAGTCCATTGTAAGTCCCAAGGTCAGCAGAGTATGGCAGGCTGCTGAACAACAGCATGGCTACTTGCAGGGTTCAAGGTGCCATAAGCTAGATACCATTCCCAAAGCTGCTGCTTATATACGGGAAGCACACCACAAACTCAAAGCAGCTACTCAGTGGCTTGTGGTAGATCCTACCATGGAGTTGATTGCCAGTCTCATCATGGGGAATAACTACTACCAGCTGCCCTGTCATTCAACCAGGCCCAGCCAAGTTGACACACAAATATAACCACCACTCTTCCTTTACACTGATCTTGTGTTATGTTTTTCTTCTCTTTTCTAATTTTTCCATTGATCCTTATTCAACCTTGTTCATTCAGCTATTCCAACTTCTAAAATTTATTTCTAAGCATTTGTGAATATTGTCCAACTTATGAGGACAGCTTGTGGCACAGTGGCTCCAGGTGTGTGTATGTATATAGTTTAAATTTGTTTCCATAATACATGTGTAAAGGAGCTCTAGTGACATGGTGGGTTAAGATATTTGGCTGCTAACCAGAAGGAAGGTCAATGGTTTAAACCCACCAGCTGCTCCATAGGAGGAAGATGAGGCAATCTACTTCTGTGAAGATTTACAGCTTTGGAAACCCAGTGGGGATCACTGTGAATAGGAATCAACTCTATGGTAGTCAGAGTAGATGTATATATCAATGAAATGAATCTCTTTAACCACTCAGTAAATTTTTACTTGCAAAGGGAATTCTTCCAAAAACTATGCTTTTTTCCTGACATGGTTATAGAAGCCACGTAAATCTATGTGCCATTTGAGTTTAAGGAACTCAGCATTGGTCTGGTTTAAAAATGCATTCTTGCTGGTATGTGATTTAGTTATTAGTTTACTGTTCCTTGGTCAATCAATGTTACAAGGGTATTGAACGCAGAAATAGCTATTGTAAACCCAGCATATCAGGGATTCTATCATATTTGGTACTCCTTTCTTTTTCTTTTTATACCATTTAAGTTATAGCCTTAGAGTTATTCCATATCATCCAACACCATTATTGTAACTCATGAAAGATATATGTAAGTTATAAATATAGAAAATTTATGATACACAAAAACAATATTTGAATGTTATCACAGTGATTGTCCTTATCACTAATTGTGCTTCCTGAATTTGTGGTATTGAAATGTAGAACAAGGCACTTTTTTTTCTTCTTCTCTACCCATTTCCTTTATTATTGTTAGAAGTTGTGGTACCATGTTAAAAATAGGTTTGTATTTATTATTTTTTTCATCTATATAATACATAGGCTTTCTGGTGGTGTAGTGCCTAAGGCATTTGACTGCTAACCAGAAGGCTGGCAGTTCAAACCCACCAGCTGCTCCCTGGAAGGAAGGTTGGGCAATCTACTTCAGTAGCGGTAGCAATACTGCCTTGGAAATCCAAGGAGGGATCACTATGAGCTGGATCCAACTCCACGGCTGTGAGGTTTTTTTTTTTAAAATATATATATATATTTATATATAATACATAAATCTTTATATTTCATCATTTCTGATTGTCATATTAAATTTCAATGTGTGCCCACCTGATTTCTTGAATCTTCATTAGGTGCCCTAATTAAGAATGTTCTTGAAAGCTCAAAATTTTTAGTCATCATTAATATTATTCTTAGAAACTTGACATTTTGTTAATTTCTCTGTTTGGATTCTCTCCCACTAGATGACAGCCTTCTTGAGGGAAGGTACAATTTTACTTATTTTCATTTTCTAGTACAATGATAAGCATTTGGTGTACATTGAATGATCATTAAATAAATGTGTTACTGTGATTTGACTTGCTTTATTTTACATGGAGCTCTGGTGGCACAGTGCCTAAAGGATTTGAATGCTAGCCAGGAGGTTGGTGGTTCAAATCCATTAGCCATTCCACATAGGAAAGATGGGGTAGTCTAGTTCCCTAAAGATGTTTACCTCCTAATAAACCCCATAGGGATTGCTTTGAGTTGGAATAGACTTGATGACACTGAGGTTTTTATTTTATTTATTTATTTATTTATTGTACCTAAACTAAAGGAAAATAGTCTGTATGTGGAGTTTAATTTACTAAGAAAATAAGGACAGAACTGTATGTGTGTACATGCCTAAAAACAGTGTGTTCTCTTGTAAGTCTTCCTTGCTGACAAATTTGTAATGATTTCCCAGGGAATGTGTTGTTATGTCTTAATTTAATTAGGGAGTTTCTATGTGACACATTATGATTTTTAATTTTATCCAATTAATTATCAGGCCTCACTTGTACCTCTGATCCTAGAAGAAGAATGTCATTAGAATGATTACATAAGGGTACTTATTTTTCGTACCACCACTTTTCTGTCTGTCTGTCACACTGTGGTGATGTGCATGTTGCTATAATGGTGGAAGCTATGCCACTGGTTTTTCAAATACTAGCTGGGTCATCCATGGTGGACAGGTTTCAGTGGCGCTGACAGACTAGCAAGAAGGACATGGCCAAGTACATTTCTGAAATAAAAATTAAAAAAAAAAAAAGTGGCCACCGAAAACCTTATGAATGGCAGTGAAACATTGTCTGATATGGAGCCGGAAGATGAACCACTCAAGTGGGAAGGGACTCAAAATACAACTGAAGAAGAGCTACCTCCTCAAGTAGAGGTAACTTTAAAGATGTTGATGAAGTAAAGCTTTCTGGATCTTCATTTGCTGATCTGGCATAGTCAAAATGAGAAGAAACAGCTGCAAACATTTATTAATCATCAGAATGTGGACTGTACAGAGTATGAATCTAGGACAATTAGGAGTTGTCAGAAATGGAATAGAATATATAAAATTTGATATCCTAGGCATTAGGATAAATTGTGGATAACACTGAGGAGAATACAAATTCCAGAGCACTTCATTGTACTCAGGAGGAGCCTGTACATAGGCCAGGAAGCTGTCATTCAAACAGAACAAGGGGATACTCCGTGGTTTAAAAATCAGGAAGTGAGTGTGCCAGGGTTATATCCTTTCACCATACTTATTCAATCTGTATGCTGAACAAATAATCTGAGAAGCTGGACTATATGAAGAAGAATGTGGCATCAAGATTGGGGGAAGGCTCATTAACAACCTGAGATACACAGACAATGCAACTTTGCTTGCTGTAAGTGAGGATGACTTGGAGTACATACTGAAGAAAATTAAAGACTGCAGTCTGCAGTACAGATTACACCTCAATATAAAGAAAACAAAAATCCTCACAAATGGACCAATAAGCAGCATCATGATAGATGGAGAACAGATTGAAATTGTCAGAGACTTCATATTGCTTGGTTTTACAATCAATGGCATTGGAGCTTGTTGTTGTTGTTGTTATTTGCCATCGAGTCAGCCCTGACTCATAGCGACCCCTCCTTGGGTTTTTGAGGCAGTGTCACTACAGAAGTAGGATTGCCCAAACTTCCTTCCGAGGAGTGGCTGGTGGGTTTGAACCGCCAGCCTTCTGGTTAGCAGTCAAGTGCCTTAGACACTATGCTACCAGAGCATTGGAGCAGCAGTCAAGATTTGGGGAAAATCTGTTGCAAAAGACCTCTTTCAAGTGCTGAAGAACAAAGCTATCTCCTTGAAGACTAAGATGTGCCTGACCCAAGACATGGTATTTTCAATCACCTCATATGCATGTGAGGGCTAGACGATGAATAAGGAAGACCGAAAAAGAGTCCATGTTTTTGAGTTGTGGTGTTGGCAAAGAATGCTGAAAGTACCACGGACTGTTAAAGAACTAACAAACCTGTCCTGGAAGAAGTACAGCCGGAATGCTCCTTGGAAGTAAGAATGGCCAGAGTTTGTCTTACCTACTTTGGTCATGTTGTTCTTCATTCTCTGGAGAAGGATGTCATGCTTGGTAAAGTGGAGGGTCAATGAAAAAGGGGAAGGACTTCAACTAGATGGATTGACATGGTGGCTGAAGCTATGGGCTTGGGTATAGTAGGAATTGTGAGGTTGGTACAGCACTGGGCAGTGTTTCATTCTGCTGTACATAGGGTCACTATGAGTCAGAGACAACTCAATGACACCTAACAACAACAGCAACAATTGGCATTAGTGAGGTGAACTGGACTGATAAAGCCCATTTTGAATTGCATATGGTCTACAGTGCTGGGAATGAAAAACAGGAATGGCATCAAATTCTTCATTAAAAAGAACATTTTAGGATCCACCCTGAAGTACAATGCTATCAGAGATAGGATAATATCCATAAGCCTACTATTATTCAAATTTACACACCAACTGCTAAATCAAAAATGAAGAAATTGAAGATTTTTTACCAACTTCTGCAGTATGAAATTGACCAAACATGTAACCAAGATGTATTGACAATTACTGATGATTGGAGTGCTAACTTTGGAAACAAAGAAAAAGCATCAGTAGTTGGAAAACATGGCCTTGGTGATAGAAATGATGCTGGAGATCATAGAATTTTGCATGACCAACAATTTATTGACTGTAAATATCTTTTTAAATGACATAAATGGTGACTGTTCAAGTAGACCTAGCCAGATATAATACAGAGGAACCAAGTTGACTACATCTGTGGAAAGAGATCTTGGGAAAGCTCAATAACATCAGTCATTTCAAATCTACTGGCCAGCTGTGATTCAGACCATCAATTGCTCATATGCAAGTTCATGTTGAAGCTAAAGAAAATTAAATCAAGTCTATGAGAGTCAACATATGACTTTGATTCTATCCTAGCTGAATTTAGAGATCATCTGAAGAATAGATTTGATGCACTGATAATCAGTGACAGAAGACTAGACAAGTTGTGGGATGACATCAAAGAAATCATACGTGAAGCAAGCAAAAGGTAATTAAAAAGACAGGAAAGGAAGAGAAGACAAAAAAATGGTTGCCAGAATTTAGGAGCCCAAATTTATAGCATAAATAAACTATCAAACATAACCAGAATGTACAGGAGGTAGAAGAGAAGCTAGATGACTGGGACCTTTTAAAAATTAAATTGTTAGGTGCTTCAAAAGACTTCATCAAAAGGGTAAAAAAAGAACCTACAGATTGGGAGAAAATATTTGCCTATACGTATCTGGGCAGTGTTTCGTTCTGCTGTGCATGGGGTCGCTATGAGTCGGAAATGACTCGACGGCACTTAACAACAACAACAACAACGTATCTGACAAAGGACTTATCTCCAAAATCTATAGAAAACTTCAACACCTCAACACCAAAAAAACAAACAATCCAATTAAAAAATGGGCAAAGGACATGAACAGACATGTTAATAAAGATGATATGCTGGCAGCCAATAAAAACATGAGGAATTGCTCACGATCTTTAGTCATTTAGAAAGATGCAAATCAAAACAGTGATGAGATATCATCTTAACCCAGCAATGATAGCAAAGTTCAACAGGACAGAAAAATACCAAATGCTGGTGTGGTGGAGAGATTTGAACTCTTATACACTGTTGGTGGGATTGTAAAATGGTACAACCATTGTGGCCAATGGTATGATGTGTCTTTAAAACACTGAAAATAGAAATGACATTTGACCCAGCAATTCCATTACTAAGAATATATCCTAAAGAAGTGAGAGGACACAAACAGACATATGGACACCTATGTTCATCGGAGCACAATTCACTATAGCAAAGAGGTGGAAACAACCTAAATGCCCATCAACAGATGAATGGATAACCAAATTATGGCACATTCACACTATGGAATATTGTGCTACATTAAAGAACAATGAAGGAAACGCAAATCATCTCACAATGTGGATGAGCCTGAAGGACATTATGCTGAGTGAAATAAGTCAGTTACAGAGGGACAAATATTATATGAGCCCATTACTGTAAAAAGACAAGGAATGGTTTGCTTAAGGAAGTAACTCACTTTGTAGGTTACTGGGGTGAAGAGGTAAGGGGAGGAAATAATTTTGGGCTAGTTGGGGGCCACATGCTGAGGTGGGCAAGAGGAGGGATGGTATAGTCTGTGACTACCATAACATTGGGGAAGGGGAGGACACTGAATTGTGCACATAAGATATAGACAACAGAGGCTAATACCAGTATATCTACAATACTGCATTACCATTAACACTAAACACCAGGCTACAGATAAACACATCAACATCTGAGAAGATCAGATGGGGGTCAGTGAACAGGATTATACACTAGACCAAGGTTAGATTCAGCTGAGGCTAATCTTGCATAGGTACCAGTGATAGAAAAATACCTGAAATCCTTACAGAAACAACAGAAGACAGACATAGAGCAATCCCTCACAGACAGCCAGACACTGTGGGAGAGAGATACAATGGATTTACCAACCCAGGACCATATTACTCAATTGGCTCAATAAAATACATAAAAATCTTGTTCCACAACCTACATTGGTGAATAGCAACTGGGGTCTTAAAGCTTTCAAGTGGCCATCTAAGATGCAGCTACTGGTCTCCTATCATTGGAAGCGAAGAAGAATGCCAAAAAACAAGGGGATTTGGAAGTAATCAGCCCTAGGGAGTGATGGACCTCAAGACCAGAAGAACCAAATGGTGCCCAGCTACCTATGCCAACCACTCGGGAAAGGATCAAAACTGGAGATCCTGGATAGAGTGGAACAAAATCTAAAAACACAATAATGATCAGAATTACTGGTTGAATGGAGTCTGTTGGGACCCCCAATACTATGGCTCTGGGATACCCTTTAGGCTTGGAGTAAAACTCACTCCCAGAGGCTAGCTCTCAGCCCAATAATAAACAAGACATACACACAAACCACTCAACCCAGGGTGATGCACCCACATACTATATTGAGATGCATCCCTTGGAGGAATTACCACAGGGCACCAAAGGGGAAACATTCTCATGGAGGAAATACAGGACACACAGGTGTGCATAACTATGAGGGGCATGGGAGAAGGGGGTACTAGAAGAGAGGGGAGGAGGGTGGATTAAGGTTGGGCATGGTAATTGAAGAGTGAAACCAAATGTACATGAAATGTTGAATGTAAAACAAATTCTGCTCTGTAAATTTGCACCTAAA